>NC_141549.1:84902500-85202500 GCF_021556685.1 Rattus norvegicus
AGAATGCAGCAGTGACAGTCACTGTGTTTTGCTTCACAAGCGAGAACCAGGAGGACAGGGAAAACGGGAAACTGTCACAGGTCTTTCCGAAACAACCCAAAGGACCCCATGGTAGTGAGGACCCAACCCACAGGTTTCCAGAGAGATCAAGCACTTCCAGACCATGAGGACCCATCAAATCGTGACTTATCAGACAGCCCTTGCTGGGTCTGTTAGACCTCACTTTTCATCCCTTCAATATAGACATGGCCTCATGCTTACAGAGATCAGGACAATGACACGCTCTCCTGTGGCCACAGTTTTACTCTTCAGTTATAGATTAATGGGAACCCCTGCCATTAAGAATCCTGGCTGCTCTTGCAGAGAACATGGATTCAGTCCCTAACAACCACGTGGCAGGTCACAACTCTGTAACTCCAGTTCCAGAAGATTCCAGGCCCTCTTCTGGCCTCCACATGCACCAGGCATGAACATGTTATGTAGGTATGCATGCAGGCAAAATACCCATAAAATAATAAAGTTAATCATTATGAAAAAAAGATGACTAGGACCCTCTGCTGTCAGAGAACTAGAATAGAGCAATTCTGGAAGGCGTATCCAGCACAGCCATAGTGATAAGTCCCAACAGCATAGTGACCAGGACTCAGAGGCCATATGCCACCAGTGCAGGTATCACCATAGGCTTACTACAGTGCTGGCCTCCTGTGAGCACAGGGGAAGTACACACTGAGCAAATGGATGCACACATGGGTGGATGTGTGTGTGAGTGCATATGGATGGGTAGATAGGTGTGTGTGTGTGTGTGTATGTATGTATGTGTGTATGTGTGTATGGATGAATATGTATGTGCACATATATGGATGTGTGTGTATGTATGTATGTATTTATGTGGGGATGGATGGATGGATGCGTGTGTGTGTGTGTGTGTGTGTGTGTGTGTATGGTTGGATAAATCTGGATGAATGGAAGGATAGAAGGATGGCTAGATGAGTGGATGGATCCATGTGTGTTTGTGTATATGGATGTGTGTATGTATGTATCTATGTATGTGGGGATGGATGGATGCATGTGTGTGTGTGTGTGTGAGTGTGTGTGTGTGTGTGTGTGTGTGTGTGTGTGTCTGGATAGATCTGGCTGAATGGAAGGATAGATGGATGGCTGGAGGAGTGGACGGATCCATGTGTGTTTGTGTATATGGATGTGTGTATTACTGTGTATATGCCTGTGTGACCAGATGTGTGTGTGTGTGTGTGTGTGTGTGTGTGTGTGTGTGTGTATAGATGGATGGGTAAATGGGTGGATGAATATATGTGTGTTTGCATATATAGATGTGTGTACTGATGTGTGTATGCCGAGGTGGACAGGTGTGTGGGTAGGTAGATGGATGGATAAATGTTTTGGGTTGATGAACGTGTAGATGAATGGGTGTGTGGATGGATGGATGAGTGGTTAGAACATATTGTTGCTTTCCTTGCTCTTCCAGCCCGGTGCCTACAGCTCACACCCCTACTCCTGTTCTCATACTCCTTTTGTTCACCCAAGTTACCTGAGAGGAATCTCAGGCACCAGGCCACGGGGCCTTTGCTGCACGTGTTAAGACCCGGGAAGTCCCACAAATATAGCTGGGGTTGGAGCCTAGATCCCAGCCCTAGGTAGAGCTGCCCTGATGCCTTGAGCTGCTGTGGGCCAGCTAGGAAGCCAGAGGCGGGAAAGGAGCTGGCCTCTCCCCAGGAGAGAATGGAGAAGCTGCTGCTTCTTCATACTTGCTGAGGAAATAAAACAAACTCAAGGCTGAGTAGCCAGGGCTTTCCTGTTGGCAAAGCTCTCATGAGGTCATTGTCCCCTGCTCAGCTGCAGCGAGAAATGTGATCAGGCTTGAAGAACTGGGCAAGAGTAGAGAAAAACAGCCTCCCTCTGACATCCTGGGACTCCTCCTTGAGCTCAGGGTGGCTATGAAACAAATCACCCATCTGGGGTCCGATCTAGAGGACCCAGAGCTGCCCAGATGTTTCTGTGGGCATGGGATATGGAATATGGTGAGGTCACTTCTGCAATGGAAAGGAACCCTGGAAATGCATGCAGCACTCCAGGGTTTGGTGCTAGTAGTGTAGTAGAATATTGTCTATGGGGTCTTGATCTGGTTCTGCAACTTAAGGCGATAAAAGGCAGGAAGGATCTCAAGCATAGCAGG
Organism: Rattus norvegicus; assembly: GCF_021556685.1. Taxonomy (NCBI): domain Eukaryota; kingdom Metazoa; phylum Chordata; class Mammalia; order Rodentia; family Muridae; genus Rattus; species Rattus norvegicus. Next base: position 84,904,692 of record NC_141549.1, read on the forward strand.
TGGACTCTGGGAGAATCCCAAGGACAGCAGACAGAATCAGCTGGCAAAGACAGTCTCTTATTAGGGATGAGGAAATGCACACATACACACACACACACACACACACACACACACATACACACACACGCACGCACACACACATGCACGCATACACGCACGCGCACACACACAGAGAGAGAGACAAAGAGACAGAGAGACAGAGACACACACACTCACACACACAGAGAAAGAGAGAGAGAGAGAGAGAGAGAGAGAGAGAGAGAGAGATAGGCCGAGAGAGGGGGGAGGGAGAGAGAGGCAGATAGAGAGAGACAGAGAGAGAGAGAGACAGACAGACAGACAGACAGACAGACAGACAGACACACACACACACACACACACACACACACACACACACACACACACACACACACACACAGAGTGAGGCTTGTAAAAGGAGAGACCCTCTGAAGAGAAGGGAGACTCAGAAACCTGAAATTGGGCCTCCCTTTGAGGACTGGTGAATTTAAGGTTTTGAGGGTTCTTCCTCCCCTAATTTAAGGTTGGTCAGTTTGAACAAAGACAGGAAGATTGATAGGCCCACGACTTTGGGGTTAACATCTCCTGACCTGGCCTAGACTGCTCCACAGACATGGGACCCCACTAGTAAGAGAAAAATGTCTTTAGGCCCTTGTTTCTAATCAGAAGTATGAGGAAGAAGCTGAAGTTTGTGTCTTTATTATTGATCTGTGGCCCCGTGCCTATCTGTTCACCTATCAGGAATATGTCTAACTTCTAACCCTTCAATGAGGCCTTCCCATCAAGCAAAGAAGTTTAGTATTACTGTGGCTGAGTACCTCAGAGTTCAGGGTCCCTCCTACTGCTGCTAAAACCTCAATGAGTTGGTATAAGGCCCCACATAATCCATCATCCCCCATGCTTGCAAGCACCTAAGGGGCCTTCTTCCAGGCTAATCTGGGATAGTAGGTTCATGGGGAGAGGCTTGAAGGTGCTCTGGCCCTGAGTTTCTCCGTAGAGAGCCTTGGTGCAGGGTTCTGCCTCACTCACTCTTTAGAGAGCCTCGGGGCATAGATCGCTCCTTCCTCGTTGACCTATGCATGCAGATACATGGAGGTAGGTTCTTCTCATCCCCCAGGCAGCTTCAGCTGAGACATAGAGAAGCTGGAGGGAGTGGAGCCCCTCTCCCGGCTGTTGTCACGTTGATAAGTAAACAGTACATTCAAACACTGCGGCGAGCGAATCAATTATTAAACAGTCTGGCGCAGGCGGCGCAATAGCGCCAGCAAGTTTCCCTTCAGATCTTTCTGGAGTTTGCTTTCAATATTTAATCTAGCCTGCACTGGGAGGTCATTAGGAAATGGATATTCCAGGTCACACAAGCTAGGGCTTGCATTACGTGGTCACACCACAGAAAGGACTAACGCTGCACAGCAGAAGTTGGGGGTGGGCTGTAATTTAAAAGGCTTACTCCCTATAGGAAAGAGTAGCAGAAGGACATTTTAAATTTTCTTCCCCTTTCTTGCCTTTAAAAAATGAAGAAGAAAAGCACAGGGCGGGTTAGTCTGTTTGCAAGTTATTTTTTAAGTAACAACTTGCCAGAGTTCCTCCAAATGGTTCTTTTTTTAGCAATTTGAGAGAAGTGTGTAGTGAGTGCACGGGAGTCTTAAGTTTGGTTTATAAACAAGGAGGCCCAAGCGAAGGGAAAATGGTTCCTTTTTTAGTGTTGCATTTTGCTCCAAGGCTGAGGTTTTGCTCTCTGTGGTCGTGCCTCTCTTCAACAGTAGGTAATGGACCAGGCAGGGACGATGGAGGGCATCAGGAGACAAGTCGGTTCCTTGGGCATAAAAGGTTGGACTGTTAATCTCCAGAGGGTCACTTGTGACTGATTACCCACAGTGACATGTTGTCCAGCCCTGTGCTGAGCAGCTTCCTGGAGTGTTCCTCTTCTGCTGTGAGGTGTGGTCTCTGGATCCCCACCAGTGATGCCACCCAGTCGTCTTCTGAGACTCTCAGCTTGTGGGTTGATCTCTCTGCCTCCATCCTTACACGATCTCCTTGCTGTGGTGGTGACTTTATTTCTCAGTAGGGTCTCATGTGCATTGTAATATTCCCAACTGGGGCTTACAGAGACCCTATTCCCACACAATGTTACAGTCACAGGTTCCAGGTGGACAGTACTCTGGGAGGGATACTGTGTATCCATCCTGTGTATCTCCCAGTCAGTCCTCTGGGAGGGATACTGTGTATCCATCCTGTGTATCTCCCAGTCAGTCCTCTGGGAGGGATACTGTGTATCCATCCTGTGTATCTCCCAGTCAGTTCTCTGGGAGGGATACTGTTTATCCATCCATTCCTGTGTATCTCCCAGTCAGTTCTCTGGGAGGGATACTGTGTATCCATCCTGTGTATCTCCCAGTCAGTTCTCTGGGAGGGATACTGTGTATCCATCCATTCCTGTGTATCTACCAATCAGTTCTCTGGGAGGGATACTGTGTATCTATCCATTCCTGTGTATCTACCAGACAGTTCTCTTGGAGGGATACTATGTATCCATCCATTCCTGGGAATCTACTAGGCTCCCCACCCTGAAGAGAAAGGACATGACCACAGAGACCTGAGGGCAGGAGACGGTGTCAGGCCCACAAGTTCCCACTAGGGAGGGAAAGCTGAAGGTGTTCCTTTGAGCAGAGCCTCAAGGGGCTCTAGCCTAGAGGAGGCTAAAGGGGTGTCCAGGGCTAGAAGAGAAACTTCATCCCATGTTCTGCTCTTTTCTCTTCCCAGTCCCTGAACTGAGTGGCAGGAGGTTGCAGAGCCACCTGCCACCCGCATGTGCACTTATGAGGCTACCTCTGCCCCTGGAGGCACCCAGGCTCTGCTCCTGCTGTCATGCCTTCCAAATCATGCCCCTTAATGAGATTACGGTCTGCGGCTTAAGCAGGATTACTTCTTAGTGAAGAATATGTTTACATAATGAAAGGCAAATTCCAAACTTTCAGAAAGGTCAGGGGAGCATTTAGACAACTGGTTGAGTCATGAATGGCAACTCTGTATACAATCCATAAACAGGGAAATGAGGGGGCACTGCAGGGATTCTCACCAAATCCAGCGTCTCTGGAGAAAATCACGTTGTTGGTGATGGGAAGGAACTCTGTGCCAAAGCCTCTGGCTTGGGTAGAGGCTGGCCTGCCTCTTAAGCTCCAGGTCTTTCTGATCATGTGAACCTTTCCTGTTTCCATTGTTTTAAAGGGTTAGAGATGAAAAAGAATGAGGAAGGAGGACCAGCAAAAGAAGGAAGATCTCCTCGGCTTAGAAAAGAAAGCTATATTCTGGAATATTCCTTTCTGCCTAAAGGCAAAGTTTTCCTTGCATTGATTACTGTCCTGTTCCCACAAGCTGAAGGGCAATTCCGATAACTCCCCTGAAGTAAGAAGATGACTCTGATTTAGACAAGGGAAACTAGCACCGGGTGGTGGGGTGGGGGTGGGACACGAGTTCTGAGTACCATAAACAGAGAAGTCAATTTATAAACCTCACCTATGTCTACCTAAGTCCCCCACTTTAAAATCTTACTTAAGTTTTCCTATAGGCTTTCAAGGGAACAGTGAGATGGCTCTGTGGGTAAGAGTTCTTGCCACACAAGCCTGGTGACACAATTTCAATCCCTAGAACCCACATAAAGGTGGAAGGAGAAAAGTGATCCCAAAGAGTTGTCTTCTGACCTTCACATAAGGTATGAATCCTGCCCCCTATGGCCAACATCATGTACAAACACAGTAATAAATTTAAACATTTTTTAAACTTTCAGTTTTTTTTAAAAAAACAAAGCATGCTATTATAGTCAATTCTGGAGATTACTGCCACAGATTATTTCTGGTTCAAGAAAGCCCAGTGGGTAATAAAGGAGAACAGGTAGTACAGCTGGACAAACCCAGAATACTGGCCAGACCAAAGGAAGACTGACCTGAAGTTTGGGGAAATAGTCTAGAGTCCAAAAGACACAAAGATGTAAAAACAAAGGCTAGCCTTGGTTGGACTCTGTAAGGAACTTCTCTGCAGATGGGGCAGACCGAGCTTGAGCAGGCCAAGGATACCTGGGGCATTACAGCTGGGCTTTTTAGATGTGATCACACTAACTGCTGCCTGCTGCGTGCCTTGTCTTCTACAGTCCCTGGGGAACCAACGTGTCAACATGAACCTATCTCACACACAAAACAGCAAATGCATAAGCTCTTTAGTTCCTTCTAGAAACTAGTGTGGTTGTGATAAAATACTCTGACCAAAAGCAGGAAGTGTGGCGGCTTAGATGAGTATGACCCTGAAGGCTCAGATATTTTAATCCTTGGTCCCTAGTTGGTAGCCCTGTTTGGAGAGGCTTAGGAGCTATGGACTTGCTGGAGGAAGTGCATGCCTGGGGGCAGGTTGAGGTTTCAAAGACCACCTACCGTATCCAGTGTACTCTCTGCTTTCTCTTCAAGCTCCAAATAAACTCTTCTGTAAGTCGTCTTGGTTGTGGTGTTTTATCACAACAATAGAAAAGCAAGGCAGGAAGAAAAGGATTTATTTGGCATGTACCTTCAGGTCACAGCCATTACTGAGGGACATCAAGGTAATGGCTCAAAGCCACCTTGAAGGATGCTGCTTGCTGGCTCACCCACAGGCTCATGCTCAGCTAGCTTTCCTATACAGTCCAAGGTTAGCAGCCCATCAAGATGTACCCTCCAATATCAATTGATAAGATGACCCTTCACAGACAGGCCCACAGACCAATCCGATCAAGGCAATGCTTCTCAGATGAGTCCGGGCTGTGTCAGGTTGGCAGAGTGAACTCCAACACCAAGGTTAGCTGACGGGTTGTTTTCTGATATTTCTCCAGGTTTGCTACTGTTTGTGACAACATCAGGAAGCTGAGTCAGCCGACCAACCCCCACCTCCGTGGTGTTTCCACAAAGCCCACCTCCACTAGGTGTCCTGTGGGTAGCTTGTGGAAGCCGCTTTTCTGGGACTCTGGGGACAGAATCCCCTAGATGCTGGACCAGGACCAGCCTTTGAAATGTATAGGAAACATTTAATGACAGAGGGTACATGGGGACAGTGCGGAGCTCATGTGGGGTTACATGTCAGCCTCGTTGCAGGAGACAGGATGCCTATGAAGGTAAGGAAGGGACACTCTCCTAGGATCATGTACCTGACATGTAGCAGAAAGATGCAGAGGGCCTGTGAAGTGTCTGAAGTGCAGTTGAAACACTCTACCATGGGTGAAGGGTGAAGAAGGGTGAAGAAGGGTGAAGAAGGGTGAAGAAGGGTGAAGGATGAAGGGTAAGCATCGCAGCTAGGTGGGTGATTCCACACCAAAAACTGACCTTGTGGAGATGCTGGTGGGCACATGGTTGCTCACTAAACCGTTCTTTCATTGTTTGTGTGTTTAGTGTGGGTGACCACAAACCGTTGGAGGGAAAGATCAAAGTGATATATCTGGGACTGGCAGGATGGCTCAGTGGGTAGCAGAGACATTGTTAAACCCCGAGTTCAATCCCTGGAACCCTCGTGATAGCAGTAGAGAACCATCCATGATGGTTGTCCTCTTATCTCCACATATGCGTGGCCCTCTCCCAGAGCACACAAAATAGATACAAATGTAATTTTTCAAAAGCCACAGGTCTGAGAAAACCATCGTATCCTTGTCCCATGGGGCAGCTCCCTGAGCATCACATGATACTACCTTTCACAGTGTTTGATCAAAGCCAAAAGCATCAGAAGTCTCCGTGGAAACTGCCGGATAAATTATTCAGAGTGTCACCTCTGACATGTGACAAAGAGAGGAGAGGTCACCTGCCCAGGGTGTAGGCAGAGGTAAGATTGGTCCCTCGGTACCCATTCAGGAATATCCCCCATGACAGCCTGTTTCATTTCAGTGTTTAACCCTGTCTCTCCTGCATGACCTGTGACCCCCAAGGCCTTCTAGCCCACAGCCGTTCCCAGACTTTACCCTTGCTGCCTTCCTTGCCCGGATGGCGCACTGTCTGGCTTTTTCTTTGGATATGACCGTGTCCTTTTTGAACACACAGTGTATTGAGATGCACAGGGAACTTTTATCTCTGGTTCGAACATTTTCTGGTTTCTTGTCTATTTTTAATACCCTGTGTCCGCAGAGCACTTTCCTTTGATGTGGTCGGGCACTTTACGTCATCTACTGAGTCCTCCCGCAGTGGAGGGTGATGGATGCTGAAAAGCAGAGGCCATGGGGGAAGTCAACACAGGGAAGAACTTGCCTGGCTCAGGTGGGTTTCACGGATCTAGAAAATTCTGGGTTTGCTCAATACTGTGTTTCCTATGTGTTAAACCATACACCTAATACTTCGTTCAGGACACTGGAGGCTTCCTCAGCTCAGAGTAATTCTATCTTTCAAGAAAATTAACCTATGTGTTAAATTATATACTCAATACTTCACTCAGGACACTGGGAGTACAAATCAGCTCAGGGTAATTCTATCTTCAAGAAAATTAACTTGAAGACTCATCTAGAGCCTTGTCACCAAGAGACATTTATATCCTTGCTCATAGCCACACAGGTTACACAGATGGAGCTTACTCTGTGGGAATAGAACGAGCTGTACCAAGGATCCCATCAGGCCTCTCAGAACCTGGGCGGGCCATTCAGTGTGGAGCTGAGACTATGCAGACCGGGAACAGCCAAGAGCTCCTCCTAACTCCGCCTCCACTCCGCAAGGGGGAACTGTACTCTGCTGAGGATCAATTCGTATGTGGTGGAGGGGCTCTGAATTCTTCTGAGGATTGCCGTGCCCAGGCTTACCAACGCGGGACAAAGAATGGTGTTTCTGTTGGTTTCTAGGCCCCTTCAGCTTCTCTGGGATCTCAGGGCTCAACTGCTTTGGTTTTCTGGAAGTTCTACTGGTATGGCATCCAGCAGATGGCAGACCTGATGCTGAGCCTGGAGGGTGTCTGTCACACAGCGGGACACACCCCTGAAAGTCAAAGATGTGCCGTGCACTTCAGAGCTCAGGCAGTCCTCCTCATGGCCCTTGTATAGCCTCATTTCAAGAGGAAGGAAAAGTCCAAACTCCCCCAGTGAATGAAATTCTTTTTGTTTAGTCCCCCCCTTTTTTTGGTCATTTACATGCCCACCTCTCTATTCAAGCCTAGTTCTGTTTATTTAATCTATTCTACCTGTGGCCATCCACCGATCGACCTTCAGATGTACAAGCTGGACAAGCCATAATCTTCCACAGACAGTGTCCTCTTGGTGCTTGCCCAGACGCTTGCTTCTTCTTCCCCCGGGTTACAGCCATCCCAGTACCCCAGGTAGTTCTTGGAGATATGGACAGATTTTGTAGATGGTGTACACACTGTCTTGCATTAGGCCTGTGCTGTGGGAAGCCTAAGCCGTCTACAGAGCTGCTACAGAAGCTGACAGAGTTCATGCAGGACTTCAAACTGTGTTTGCTCATGGTGCCAAGGAGAAGCTTGACCAGAGCAAGAGACACCCTCAAGAGGGGCTTTGCATCTGTTTCTCCAGACTTCCACATTTTCCATCTACCCCCCTTCCTATGCATCTGTACCTTTATTTGTTCTGCATTTAGCTTCATCAGCCGCCAGTCTTCAGGTGGTGTGAGCTGGACGAACCAGGATCTTTGGTGAGTGGACGGTCCTCTCAGCACTGCCTGGCTCCTTCAGGGAAGGTAGATCCGTGGTCCACGTGCTGTCACCACAGCCTTCCCCTGTCACAGTGAGGCTGGTGGGCTGTGCCAACACAGGGCAGAAGAGACACTGGTTGTTCGTCGTTTCTTAACTCTGTGGCTGTGGTGGTCACCTGAGACACTTACGAAGCAAACTTCCCAGGGACACCAGGCCTCTCATCTGCCTCAGAGAATGTACAAAGCTGTGCTGTAGATCTTTTAATTGCTGTCAGGAGCAGAACCATCAACTTTAAGAGATCCCACAGCACGCACATACCCAGGAGGTGCCCAGCACCACAACCCCCATCCTGAGCATATTTGTATGGGGTATGAAAATTGTTCATGCTACCCAGGTAGCTCCAGGCTCTTGCGCTTCAGAGCCACTGTGATTGCTAGCTTTCCAACTGGACACAATCCAGAATTTCCTGGAAGAAGAGTCTCAGTGAGGTTGGCCTGTGAGCATATCTATGGGGAATTGTCTTAGTTAAACTAATTGATGTAAGAAGATCCCAGCCCACTGTGGGCGGCACCATTCCCTTGACAGGGAGTGAACTGTGTAAGAGGAGGTAAATTAAGCTGAGCATAAGCCAACAAGCAGGCAAGCCAGTATGCATGTATCCATTCTCGAGTAATAGCTCTCTCAAGCTACTACCACTGTGGCTTCCCCACGGTGATGGACTATAACCTGGAGCTTTGATCTAAAATAAATCCTCTGCCCACTAAATTGGTTGCTGTCATAGCATTTTATCACAGGAGCAGAAGTGAAACTAAAATAGTCACTCTACCAGGAAAACACTCATCCCATCTTTTCCTGTAAGGGGGTCCTGGTGAAAGAACAACTTCTCCAGCCAGATAAGACAGCAGCCCCACATTTCAGGGAAGGGGAGGTTTTTGCAGGGAGAGGGAGAGTTTAATGCCCAGGGTCATGTGCTCCGTATGGTGCAATCCTGGACCTGCTCTGCCAGCTCAGTCCATCCCCTTCCCAGAAGCACAGCCCCTTTGGCTGGTTCTCACGTGGTTGCTATATCAGCACAACATAAAATGCTATTGGATCAATTAATTGTCTCTCCGTGGTATGGCACATGGCTGAGCAGGCCTCTTTACGTTCAGATATAGGCCAAAGTTGCCTAACAGGCAAGCATTAAGTACAGAGTAGACAATCACCTCTCACCTAGCATTTTCTCTCTCCAGAGCTCACCTGTTCCCCTGGTAAGACCTTAATTCACTTAATTCTTCATGTGTTAAGACTCCAACAAATTAATTCTCCTTAATGTGTAAATGGACTAAATTGATTAATAAAATCTTCTATGGTGGTGGCTTCATCTTCTTTTCTTCTCCTCTTCCTCCTCCTCCTTTCTTCTCATCATGGTTATTATTATTATTACTAATATTATATTATTTCTTCTTCCTCTTCCTCTTCTCCTCTTCTTCCTCCTCCTCTTCTTCTCCCTCCTCCTCTTCTTCCCCTTCTCCTCTTCTTCCTCCTCTTCTCCCCCTCCTCCTCTTCTTCCCCTTCCTCTTCATCCTCCTCTTCCTCTTCCTCCTCCTCTTCCTCTCCTCCTCCTCCTCCTCCTCCTCTTCCTCCTCCTCTTCCTCCTCCTCCTCCTCCTCCTCCTCCTCCTCCTCCTCCTCCTCTTCTTCTTCTTCTTCTTCTTCTTCTTCTTCTTCTTCTTCTTCTTCTTTCTTCTTCTTCTTCTTCTTCCAGACAAAGTCTCACTGTGTAGTCCTGGCTTGCCTGTAACCCACAGAGACCCACCCATCCCTGCCTCCCAGGTGCTGGAATTAAAAGTATGTGCCACCATGTGTAGCACTGTGGCTGTTTCTTACACTGTCAGCTTCGAAGCCTTAGTTAAAGCTGGCTGTGGGGTGCGTTAGGTACCTTCACGGGAGTCTCACATTTATGCACATTTTTCAAATGACTGCCCTTTGTCCCAAGTGGTCCTTTCCAGAAGGCCTACATGATAAACAGACTCAAAGGATACTCCAGAGAGGAGTGGCTCCCTGCCTGTTAACAAATATCTGGACTCCAGCCCTCTGAGACAGCCGTGCTCACAGTGTGATGCTATCCAGATAGACCTGGCCACATCACTGAGGGGCTCGGGGACAACGATTTGGAAAGCTGTGCTGTTTGCCCATCATCACTGACCCAGGATACTGGTGCTTCCTGGCAGCATCTGTGAAACCACGGCGAGCTGATGGACCGGCTCGTGAGTAGACAGTCTTCATAGCTACAAAGCTCCTAGATCCATAGTCATAGAACAGCATCAAAATAATACACGAGGGCTGGCAAAGTGGCTGAGAGGTCTCCAGAACTTGTGTAATGGTGGAAGAAGAGAACGGACTCTACAGAGTTGTCCTCAGACCTCCACATGTATGCTATAGTGTGCATGAGTGCCACATGCTCCACAATAACTATACTCTGAGAGGTGTGATAGGGCTGGAGACATCGCTCAGTGGTTAAGAGAATTGTCTGCTCTTCCAGAGGACTGAGGTTTGATTCCTAGCACCCATGTAGTGGCTCACAACCATTTGTAACTCCAGTTCTGACTTCCTTCTCTAGCTTTCAAGGCATGCACATAGTACACATACATATACGTAGTATACATCTGTGCACATAGTACACATCTGTGCACATAGTACACATCTGTGCACATAGTACACATACATACACATAGTACACATACATACACATAGTACACATCTGTGCACATAGTACACATACGTGCACATACTACACATATGTGCACATACTACGCATGCGTGCACATACTACACATATGTGCACATAGTATGCATACATACACATAGTACACATCCATGCACATAGTATACATCCGTGCACATAGTACACATACATGTACATAGTACACATACACACAGGCAAAATAGTTTAAAAGCTAAGAATGTATGGTAGCAAGACCTGACAACGTGCATAGTAAAACTTGGCAATAAGTGAGAAATTGAGTCCAAAGTCACTGTGGAAAGCACACACTTGCTAGGAAAATGGTGAAACATAAAACCATACAAAAATGCAAGCAAGCTCCCTCCCCCAGGGGTATCTTGGATTTCTTCCAATGCCCAGGTGAAGGAAAGAAGGAAAAGCCTGACCCTGCCCCTTCATTGCTATGGTTCCTTCTTCCCACATAACCTCCACAGGCACTGTGGGTCTTCAGATGCTCTGTGGCCAACCAAGGGAGAAACTGGCGCTTCATTTCAGCTGTTTGTCCTCCAGTCTGTCCGCATCTTCACCCTCTCTCTAGGCAACACTTCTCTTTCAGAGTGAACCCCACCAGCAGCACCCCTGAGCTCGGGATTTTGCTTGTTGCTGAGGTCACGCTGACTGACAGCCCTTTTCCTCTACGCTCAGACTCCATATCAAAATAAGAGACCTCGGTTTTACTTTGCTTTGTTTTTTAATTATAATTCTGCATGGGCAGCTTGGTGAATTCGCATAAGTAACCAGAATTCTTGAGCAAGGCTTGACAGAAACAGTGCGGCAGAGGCAAAGGGTGCCTTGCATGTTAGCCAAGACCAGAAGAGGACCAGTTCGGAAGAATAGGGAACTAGGCACCAAATGAAGGAACATCCAAGATCTGTTGTGAAACAGTCAAGATTCTTTCCACCATGGAGCACAGAGCAGAAGAGCTGTACATAGAAGGCAGGGAAAGATGTGGTGCATAAAAGACTTCGGGGAGCAGAGTCTGAAGGAAAGGCCGACCAGAGACTGCCCCCCAGGGGGGATCCATCCCATATACAGACACCAAACCCAGACACTATTGTGGATGCCAAGAAGTTCTTGCTGACAGGAGCCTGTTATAGCTGTCTCCTGAGAGGCTCTGCCAGAGCCTGACAAATACAGAGTCGGAGGCTCACAGCCAACCATTTGGACTGAGCATGGGGTCCCCAAAGGGGGAGTTAGAGAAAGGATTGAAGGAGCTGAAGGGGTTGCAACCCCATAGGAAAAACAACAATATCAACCAACCAGACCCCCCAGAGCTCCCAGGGACTAAACCACTAACCAAAGAGTACACATGGGGCGGGGGCTCATGACTTCAGTCACATATGTAGCAGAGAATGGCATTGTCTGGCATCAATGGGAGGAGAGGCCCTTGGCCCTGTGAAGGCTCCATTTCCCCAGTGTAGGGGAATGCTAGGGAGGGGAGGGGGGAGTGGGTGGATGGGAGGGGGAGCATTCTCATAGAAGCAGGGGGAGAGGAGATGAGAGAGGGAGGTTCAAGAGGGGAAATCGGGAAAGGGGATAACATTTGAAATGTAAATACATAAAATATCCAATTAAAAAAAAGAGGCTTCAGGGATTCACATGCACCCCTGTACCACAGTCATAGGAGGTAGCAATGAGGAAGGTCTAGATTATGTCTCCTTCACAGATACTCATCCTTCGTGTTAGGATGGGCATCATGTTTGTCAGGCCTGCAGCTTTTCCTCAGATCTTCAAGTTCTGTATGCTGTGTATGGCCCGGGAGTTCCGATAGTTCTGAATAACCAAAATGTCCCACGTCACCATTTATAGGTGTTTTCCCTGAATGACTGCTCACAGTGTTGCATGGGTCTTCCAGGTAAGTGGGGAGCTGGTCTGACCCCTGTGTGTCATGAGCCCAGGAGGTCACAGGATATAGCCAGGCCTGACATGGGAGGATGCTGTAAGACCCTGACTCCTGTAAGTGAGGTACAGGGGTGCATGCGAGTCCTTGACGCCTCTTCTTTCCCTGCCTTCTCTGAGCATGGAGAACAGAAATGGTGGTCAAGCAGAAATGGTGTCAAAGCCAGTGGATGAGCCCTCTGATTGCAAGCCAGGTGTCCGCTGGTTCTGTCCATGGTGGGAACAGCATACGGTGTTCTAGAAGAGGCTGGGAAGGTGTAGCTGTGAATGTGCCAGCCTCACACTGGCCTATGCCACCCCCAAGCCCCTGTGGTATGCGACTGCTGTTTTTCTTCCTGTTCCTAGCACAGGGCTGCAGTAACATAAATGCTTCCTTTATGATCATCAAGGCTAACACTCTGTCAGTGTCATCAAGACAGAGACAAGCCAGGGATTAAGAAGCAAGGAGAATGAGGCATAGCCAGAGCCTAGAATAGATCCGTGCTGGAGAGAAAACACAATGAAGGTCACCACAGGGTCGGGATAAAAGTGGAATGCTGACAGAAGAGTTGATGGAATATCGTATTGATGTTAAATTTACCGAACTCGGTAGATGCACTGTGGGTGTTTAGGGGGTGTCCACGGTCTTGGGAAATATTTAGAAGGCAAATGTTTGGAGGAGAAGTGTTCAGGATGTACACAGCCCACTCTACATTTAGAAAAAACACATGTATCGACCTTGAGAAAGAGGATACAGGGCAAATGTCAACACAGGGTCATGGAGCACATATATTCTTTCCTCCCCAAGGTCTATGGTAGTTTGAATGAAAATGGTTCCCTAAAGCTCATAGAGAGGAGATGTGGCCTTGTTGGAGGAAGTGTGACAAAGTGGGCAGACTTTGAGGTTTCAGAAACTCAAGCCAGCCATGGCAGCTCATTCTCTCTTCCTGCTGCCTGCAGATCCAGATACTGAACTCTCAGCTCCTTGTCCAGCACCATATCTGTCACCACACTTCCCACCATGATGATAATGGACTATACCTCTGAACTGTAAGCCAGCCTTGATTAAATCTTTTCATTTATAAGAGTTATTGTGGTCATGGTGTCTCTTCACATTAACTAAGGACATGTTTACCACAGCAACAAAGAAGCAAAGTAGGGGTGGATAACGGGGTGAGGGGTGGAGATCAGGGAGCCCTGTTTGTAGTCAAATTAGGCAGAACTGGAAGCAACCCAGGGAGGTTCAGTTGGCATCTGAAGTGGGTGTCTTATGGGGCTAACTCTCAGCCCCTGTGGTCTGTCCTGGTCCTGGGTGTTTAGCGTTGTGCTTGAGTTTTAGAACACCACTCTGTGTCTGCAGCATTGGGGATGTTGGTTGATTCGAGGGGACAAACCACACCCAATAGGAGCTTGTTCTCCATGAGTAGAAGAATCAAGAAGTGGTTGGACCTAAGCTTGACTCAGTAACCAATGAGCGTAGTTGGGATTACTTACAGTAGCATGGGGGAGGGTGGCTTACAGGCATGAGCAACTTATACGTAGTTACACCATAGAGGAAGAGTCGCCCTCCACAGCGACTATTAGCTCCTTGGATGTCCTTGAAGATAGCCAGGGCCTCACGATCCCCCTTGTACAGCCTCCACAGTCATTGGAGGGAGTGTTAGGTGGCTCGATCTCGTGAGGATATCGGCTGAGTGCTCACAGCTGCTCTGTCATGCCCAGAGGGCGGGGTTCCACATCACGGCGATGATTAAAGAGTCACCATAAACACTTGTGGCAATCGTTTGTGTGCACATAGTTTTCCAGAGACGTTGGGAAAGTACCTAAGGCTGTGGCTGCTGGGTCCAATGGGAAGACCACTGTCTGCTTGTCCTTCTGGGCCGTCATCACCCTGAGCAGCGCACAGGTGTCCCTCGTATTGTCACAGGCACTTGCGGTCGTTGGGGGTTCAGATTTCTGCCATTATGGGTGTGCAAGTTCCCTGACGATACACGGAGCTCCCCTCCATATTCCTCCATAGCCTCCTTGCTCTCTGTCTGTCATCTGATGATGTTCAAATCTTTTGCCCATTTTTTAAAATCAGAGTTTTTTTTTAAATTTTTCTCATCAAGTCTTAAGAGTTCTGTGTGGATTTTTGGATGACTCTTTTCCAGATAACATTTTGTAAATATTTTCTCCCAGTCTCGGGCTTGTCCCTTTCTCCTCCCTCTTTCTTCACGTCTGGCTGTTTCATCTATTTCTATACCAACTGCTGAAATCTCCACTCACTGTTATGCAAGTGTCTGTTCCTTTCGTTCTCTCAACATTGGCTCTATGTGCTGGGCTCTCTGTCACCAGATAAATTTATATTTATGCTCCCTCTGTCTTTATGAGTGGTGGTTTGCTTCGTTATTGGGAAGTGTCTCTCGTCGGTTGCTTTAGTTCTCTGCTTTGAAGACTACTGAAGCTCCAACAGCCACCTTCTGGTGAGGATCGTTTGAATGGTAGAGTCTTCATCACTGGGTTCCAGCTGCCCTGCTTAAACTATGGCTCTGGGTAGCCCCTGCTAGCTGGCCCTCGCTTCGGAAAGCCATTCTGATAATCTTCGAACCAGAGGGTTGACGCTGGGCTTTGTCATGATAGTCTTAGGATTCCCCGTTTGGGTTTTCTGGTTGTTCCCCCTTCCACGTCTTCCTTAGGATTGTTGGATGAGACTCGAGACTTCCATTTTATGTCATTACTTGCTTTCCATTTACATCTGAACTCAACTGTTTAGAGGTTGATTTGAGGGCTGAGTGCACTGGTTTTTGTTTTGTTTTGTTTTGTTTTTTGTTTTTTAACCATGTTACGGTCATAACTGCAGCAGCATTTTCTAAGATGTAGACAGAGCCGTGCCTCCGTGCATACCCCAGACATCCCATGCCCATCTCTTTCACTTGGGCTGTCTTAGGCATTCTGTGTGTAAGTACCCAAACCACAGTGTGCAGTTAATTAACTTTTCTCCAAACACCGATGATTTCCGGGGCTCTTGATCATCTCTTAAAGGTTTGAATTTCTATCTCACATAATTCCCCAAATCAGGTCAGGTGTGCCAGCACCTATGTTTAATCCAGTACTCTGGAGGCAGAGACAGGTGGATCCCTGAGAGTTCGAGGACAACCTGATCTGTATAGAAAGTTCTAAGACAGCCAGGGCTCCATAGAGAGAGTGTCTCAAAAACAAACACGCCAGCAAACAAAAACAGAAAAAAAGAAAATGAGTCGAATTCTTACAAACTCTAGGTTTAAAATAAACCCTACATAGATACCTTCTTTGTGGGTGAAAGCCCCCTTACCTGCCTCTGGTTACCAGCAGACCATCAAACACTTGCTGGGCTGAGTGCATGAGGACGCCTCCCACCCCTGTGAGCACCATGGTAAGCGGTAGCTCATGCTTTCAGCCTCCAGGATGGAGACCGAGGAAGCTCTACTGTTCTTGTCACCCCACCTGGGCACCTTGTCATAGGCTGTGCAGCAAATAAACCACCACGAGGCCGTTCTTTTCATTCAAGGTTTTGTCCTGTTTAGGGCCACTGTGCAGACCCTTCAGGGAGTTTATAATTGTTTAAATGAAAACATTTATTGCTTTAAATTGTCTTGACATTTCCAGTCTCTACAGAAGGCTGATTGTACCTCCAGCAGGAGAGGGGCTGCTCTGCTCAGTGGGTGCCGTGGCATCTAATGCTGTAGTCTAGCTGTGAATACCTTGTGGGGTTGTCTGTCGACTTAGACACCTTGTCACGGTGGACTTGCTGTCTGCTGTTGACTCAGGTGCCCGGTGTCCCATGCAGTCTACCCTGCAGCTGCAGACGGCAAACTCCCCTCTTTGAGCGCTTTCTGACTTCTGCAATGGCCTTGAGCGGAGGTTGGCTAATCCCGGGCCACATTTTCCTCTTAGGGCCTTCTAAAACTCAGCGATTGCACTTTTCTAATGCAATTTCCTCCTTGCCAGGAGAAGCCACAGAGGCCACAGATGCTAATGCACTGCTGTTTGCCCTCGCCCTGCCCACCCCTGGTGAAGCTGCGACATCTGCCGTAGTGTCACCACCCACTACACGGTTGTGTCCTCTCTGGTTCGTGATGGAGGCCCTGTACCTCATAACTAATGTGACAGCCAGCGGAGGCAGAGTGTGTGGGAGGTGACTGGGTTTCGGTGAATCGTGATGATGGGGCCCCAGTCATGGGATCAGTTGTCCCTGTGAGAAGACCAATCATCGACCACACCCCACCGTCTCTCACCCATAGCTCCGGCTCTCTTCCTCTCACCTGTTGTCTCTTCCATTTATGTGTATGAGCTTTTGCCTACCTGCCTATCTGTGCACCACATGGATGTCTGGGACCTGTAGAGACAGACGAGTGCATTGGATGCCCCGCAGAACTGTAGTCACAGATGGTTGTGAGCAACCGTGTGGGTGTTGGGAATCAAACCCTGGTCCTTCGGAAGAACAGTCGGTGCTCTAAACTGCTGAGCCCTCTCTCCAATCCTCGTCCCCCATCATTTCCACTCTGTCCTACTATCTGTCTTTCTCACCGTCTCTTCATCTCTGTCCTATCACTTCTGACTCTGTCTCTTACCTTTCATCTCCATCCCCCTGCAACCCTGCAACCCTAGCTGTTTATGCACCAACTGGTACCCATCATCTCTGTGTCCATCTCCATCTATATCTACACCATCCCCATCATCCCCAGCTCCACCCCACCCTTCTGCATCCCCATCACCCCCAGCTCCACCCCACCCTTCTGTATCCCCAACACCATCTTTATCATCTCTGTCTCCATGGTCCCCATAACTATGTCCATCTCTCTGCCACATGAGGATGCACAGGGAACGTGGCTGTCTAGGAACCAGAAGCCCTCCTTATGTTGACACCTTGATCTTGGTCTACGAGCCTCCAGGAGAGTGGGAAACAACTCATCACCCAGGGTTATTTTTCTGTAACAGCGTGGGCTGATGTGGGTACTCCTCTACCCACCCAAGCAATGAGTCTACCAATCCACCCCGAGGGATGCATTTACTGGGACTTTGCAGCCTGGGTGTCGGAGGGTAGAGATGGAGACAAGGGCTCTTGGGAGACAGTTCATGTGAAGACCAGTGAATCGGCAAGGAAACGGGAAGGCACGACAAGCAGCTTAGAGAGTGGCCTTCGGGAGGACCCTATGGAATGGCTTCCTGAGTCATCTACTCTAGGGTAGGGCCAAGGAGGGTAGCACAGTGTCCCAGGATTCCTCCTCTGAACACTTCCTCCTCACTGGTTCCTGGAACTTGTAACTATACATGTACTGGCTGGTTTACAAGCAACTTCCTTGTTCCCCGAGTTCAAGTGCTGGAGCCACACATTATACCTGACTTCCCACTGGAACAGTCCAAAGAACTCCGCTTTCCCTCTGAACCACAGTGTTCTGTTTTTATGTGCTTTACAGATGTAGCCTTGGCATTGACCAGGACTCAAGAACTCCATGCTTTACTCAACGGTGATGGCTTCGAGCCTTTCCAACCCAACTATCCCTCATCCCCACCAGCCTGAATCTTGGCATAGAATGACAGCTTTGCCTCCATGTGAACTAGGAGCACAAGTGAGCCCTGAGCAGGAGAATAGGATGGGAGGCACCACGGAGTCTCACTCACCAGATGCTCATTGGTTGTCGATGGCTGGTGAGCCCTGGGGTTGTTGCCTCTGACTACCCAGCATACCCTACCTCAGTGTACATCCTGCCCCCCTATTGTGACTCCAAGGAGCTGGACATAGCCCCTACCCCCACCCCTGGAAAAAATGCCACCACCAGTGGGATTTGGTACATATCATGGAAACTCTTCTGCCAGAACAGATCCTGAGGCTGGGCTGTCTGCATGAGGCCATGTCCATTGGTGCCCCCACAGGAAGGTCAATTCTGGAAGCATTGCTTATAGCTGCTCTTACACCCCAGGCGTTACTTGGACCTCATCAATTTCCCTAGAAAGGTCCCTTTTCTGTGCCAGAGGGCCAGCCAGACAGCCATACTTGGCTGTCCTGGTTCCTCAGGCTCTCTGACTTGAGCCAATTCATTACACTTGGCTGCCCTGGTTCCTTGTAAGGACAGGACAAGGCAGAGCCGCCACCATAATGACCTTGTGTTCTAGCATTTCCGCGCTGTCAGTGGCGCCTGGCCCTTCCTTAGTGAGAACCCGGCTCTTCTCTCCGCCATGTGGAGACTTGCTCCAGTCTCAGCTCTCCTAAAGCTTTACTGGAGCTGCTCGCCCACCTCCGTGAGCAACACGCGTTTCTCACAGCTTTCAGACAGCCCGGCTTTCCACTAAACAAGGCACTGACTCCCAAAGTGACTTTGTCAGCCCCCTGCCCCATGCATACAGTGCCAGTCAGGGTCACAGTCAGGGTCAGTGTCCTAGCTGCCCTCCTGTCTCAGATCCCAGCATCCTGGTTAACTGAGTTCTGTTTTACTCTGGATTCTGGGAGCAGAGAGTTTCACACTCAGAGGGGACCTTTACCTGCCTCAGGGGCTGGGCATGGGCAGGATGGAGTCGGTACCTCCAGAGCCCACAGGATGTTTGGAAATATAAATAGCAAGCGCTGAACCGCACAGGAAGGGGCAGCCACAGCTGAGGTATGGAGCAGTCCTCTTGCTCTTCACCAGGGAAGGCTGCCCTACCTTTCAGGTCTTTCAGAGTCACCAAGAGGTTCCATTGTTTGCTTCTCTTCGTGTGTGTGTGTGTGTGTGTGTGTGTGTGTGTGTCCCTCCGTCCATCCGTCTGTCCGTCCCTCTGTGTAAACAGGATCTCATATAGGCCACACTGAACTCAAACTCACTATATAGTCAAGGATGACCTTGAACTCCTGATGCCTCCACTGCCCAAGTGGAGAGGAAAGGTGTGGGCCGCCATGGCTGGGCCGCCATGGCTGAGGTGTGTGCTTCTATGGATTGAGTCCAGGTTCTCGTGGACGCTAGGCAAGCATGCTACCAACTGAGCTACTTCAGCGTGATGGTGCCTGAGAGAACATGAGAAGAAACAGTGGAGTGTGTGCTTGCGTTGTGTGTCACTTGCCTGGTTCCCCGGGAGGGTTGTGCTTCCCCAAATACCTTTCTTGATTATCGAAGTAGAAAATTGATTTCGGTGATAAAATGACAAAAGTAGATTATACTGTTTGGCTTTTGTTTTGGTTTGATTTTCTAGAGACAGGGTTTCTCTGTGTAACAGCCTTGGCTGTCCTAGAACTCACTTCAAAGACCAGGCTGCTCTCAAATGTACAGAGATCCACCCGCTTCTGTCTCCTGAGTGCTGGGCTTAAAGGCATGGGCCACCATTGCCCCATGGTTATACTGTTTTTACGTATTGGAATTTTTGCAGAATTAGTTGTTGACCCATTGTTGTTCACCTAGATTATCCACATTAATCTATTCCTAAAACCCACCATTCTGGACGTCCCAGGCCCCAGTAATGTCCTGTGTCCAGCTGTGTACACTCCCGAGGGTTCTCCAGTAGGACCTGAAGGCCTACTCCAACATCCAACATCCTACTCCAACTCCGTCTGGCTGTGACGTGCTGAGACTCTGATATTATTCCCTTGTCAGTTTTGTGCCCCCTTCTGTTCGTGCTATATTTATTGAGGGGAAGAGGTCAAAATACTTTCCTCACTGACTCGATTTAGTGATTTCTTCTTGTTTCCTACGTCTCCAGACCCTGCCGTTCCTGGCACTCAGACACCTCTATTTCCAAAAGCCAAGTCTGCAGCACCTCCCACTGCTGCCCTGCAGATTATCCCACCCCATGTTCTGTGATCATTAATCACTGAGTCCATCCTCAGACCCAGCATCCAATCATAAACTGAAGAAGGTTCTAAGAGCTGGTGAAGAGGAAGTTGAGACGGGCGCTCAGCCCGTCTGCCCCTATAAGCTCATTGAGGGCAGAACCATTTATAGAACATTTACCTATACCTTACCACCCTTGGGCCAAAATCCTACACAGGATCACCTGTCCTGGGAAGGGGGAATCCCTCCTCACCAGTGTCTGTGCCATCCACTCACTCTGGCTTCTCTCTGTTCATGGGAAGTCTGATTTGGGACTGTTCCCCTCTTTGAGAAGGCTTTCCTCTGGATTGGTGGGCTTGCTGTCCTCGGCCACATGTTCCTTTTCTTCTTCTACACCAGTTGCGTCTCTTTCCACCAGTTGTAGATTCTTTAGTCTTTGTAAAAGTGTCAACTAGCAGTTTGATGGAGGAAGTTGGCAATATAAGGGTGAGTCTTAATCCAAGGTCCAATGTCCCAGGGCATAGACACACTGTGGCACCTCCACCTCCATGAACCTGATGCCCAGAGGCCTAGGTGACTGTCCTGGCTATAACCAGTTGAGGTGGGGACAGGTCTCAGACATGGCAGAAAGAGGGCTCTGTGTCCCACACAGGACATCCTCCTCTTTCTCTACCTCTAGATAGTGGCTGTATTCCTTCTGGAGAATGAGCTTCAGGTATCTCGAAGACCAATTTGCTCCTGCTATGTACGGTACCAGCCCACGGCAAGCATGGTTCTAACTCTCCTCCAGTGCGTGGCTGAGTAGCGACACGGGAGTCGCAGCAGTGGCATGGAGTGAGTGGGGACAGGAGCGTGCTTGGTCACTCACTCACCCAGGCAGGACACATGAGCACACACCCGTGCTTAGCTGCAAAGTGCTGTGGGAAAGGGGAACTGCTTATACTTTTCTTTTTTTTAAGATTTATTATTTTACTTTATTTATTTATTTAGCGAGTAACATGAATACACTTTTACTCTCTTTAGACTTGTCAGAAGTGGAAATCGGATCCCATTGCAGATGGTTGTGAGCCACCATGTGGTTGCTGGGAATTGAACTCAGGACCTCTGGAAGAGCAGTCAGTGCTCTTAACCACTGAGCCATCTCTCCAGCCCTGCTTATACTTTTCAAGTCAAGCAAAGGAGCAAGCAGCTCTGCTAAGTTTTGAGAAGCCACTCCCATAGGAGGGTCAGGCTGCCAATCAACAGTAAATACCTGCCTTTCGAGGGTGGGGCTCTGGTTTTCAGGTAGCAGATACACAGCAGACAAACACATCTCTTTCCAGATCGTTCCTCCAATGGTATTGGTCTAACTGCGTATCAGCTGCTCCCTACGGACAAAGGCAAGATCTCAGCTTCGTCCCTGGTCCAGTCTCTGCATGGGTCCAGTTACCTCTTCCTTTTGCCATTATAAGGGAAGTGGCTAATAGACATAGGTGTTAGCCCAAGCCTCAGTGTGATCCAGATGCTCCCTGTGGCTTCATGTCTCTGGGAGTTTGTGTGTCTTGGTTGTTGCAATATTAAAATAGCATAAAGTAATTGCGGGCAGAGAGGAGAAGGGGTCCTCTCTATCACTGTTTCCCCTCCCCCTGTCAATAAAGCTCCTTTCTATAGCAGGACTTTCTGGATTGGCTAGAGGTTAAATAATGACATACAGATGTATTAACTTGTTATTATAACTTAGACGTATAGCTTGTGCAACCTCCCAGCTAGCTCAACTAACTTAATCTTATTATCCTAGTCCATTGTCCACCACTTACCTCTCCCTCAGTCCTAGTACTTCTGACCACCTTTGCGTCCACCCCCTACCCAGAAGTCCCTCCTTCCCTTTCTATTGGCCATCAGCTCTTTATTAAGCCAACCAACAGGTGAGAGAGGAAGAGTGTTTATAAAGTACTGAGGCAGGTGATGAACCATAAGAGTGAAACCCTGCCAGGGGCTAGCCCCGGCTGTTCCTCTTTCTAGCTCCCTCTTGGAGGTAGCGGAGGGGGAAGAGTGGCAGGGACAAGACTTGGTCTTGGTCTCAGAGATATTTAAAGTCGCTGTTTCATAATGTCTACCTGTCTTAAATCTAAGTCGCTTTGCTGAGGTAGCTGACCTGTTTGTCTGAGTTCCTCTGAGGCCAAAAAATGTCAATCTCTGGCGGTTAACACCTCATAGTGAAACAGCAGGGGATTAAGTAAAGTGGCCTTTGTTCTCTCTCTGCAGGAACTGCAGGGCTCTAACACCCAGACTGCAGGTTGAAGGAAGAAAAAAAGAACACTTTGAAAAGTGGTTTTAGCTTTTGTTTCTAAGTTCTCTCTAGAAAGTTTCCTATGAAAGTTCTCTAAGAAAAGGGGGAAAGGAGGAGGGTGTGTGTCTTCAGCCTCTGTCCTCAGCACTGATACATCTTTCAGAACACATGATCACATGATAAAAAGTTCATCACGAGTTTACATATAAATCCAAATCCTAAGTTGAACAAGTAGTTTACAATAGAGAATGTTTACATGCATATACATTAAGACTAGACGTTCACTATTTGTCACTAGCTCTACAGGTTCAAAGAGAGACCATAACTAAGTTATCATTGAAGTTTTGTATAGATAAACCCAGTCCATATTTTATCTTCTGTCCTTGCACCTATAGTAAATTGTTAGTTCATTTTTTATGACCTTTGGTTAATTGTTTTACAACTTCTTGGAATTTGTTCTAAGTTGCAGAATGCCTGCCTGCTATCTCAGAAGCAATTAACTTGTGATACTAAAGACTGATAGAGTTCTCAATGCAGTTTTGATTATCAGAGAGAACCTAATTATTATGAAAGAGCTTAATGCTTATTATTATGAAAGAGTCTTATTATGAAAGAGCTTAATGCTTACTACTATAATTACTAATATAATAATAGAGCTTAAAAATTACTAATATAATTACTTATATAATAATAGAGCTTAAGAATTACTAATATGATTTTAGGAATTCTTATAGAACCATCATTAATTAAGAAATCATCAATTTGTCTGTATAGCACTACTACAAGAAAGTTCATCTTCCTCTTTTTCTTCTTTCTCTCCCCTTTCTGTCTCCATTGTTCTCAATAAACTTCTTCATGTGGTGGTGGGGAAGAAAGTACATCTTCGTTGTTCTGCAGAGATCTGCTCAAAAGGGTGGGCTAATACAGAGTGATTGTTATACATTTGATAAGAGCAGGAAAAGCATGGTAATAGCAGGAATCTTTCCTCAGATGTAATCTCCTCAGCCTTGCCTAAAGAAAAAATCTGTCATTAATTTTACAGTCCATGGCAGAACCATCTCAGGAAGATCACCTGCTAGTTTTTAGCTTCTCCTTGATGGCTCCTGGCAAAATACCAAAACCAGCCAGTACTCAGCACTCTGCCAGTACAGCAATCAATGATCCAATATGGAGAGACAACCTTCACACAGTACACCCCAACACTACACCCTTCCAACAACCAAGAATACATTTCAACCCACAAAGGATACGTCTTAGGGCTTGTGTGGAAATAGTCTTACCATGTGTCACCTGTGCACTTGACTTCAGAACTGGGTTCCTTCTTAATGTCTTTCTTTGTTCTTCTTCCCCACGCTTTTGTTTTTCTGCTGCTGATGTTAAATCTGTCATAAAATACATGACACTTTACGTTCCTCAGAGAAGGAGTGTCCTCTCTGGGTGCTGTTTACTTCTTCATCTGTTCCTCCATTTCTTTTTTACTGTGTTGTCCAAGGTGCCTGTACTGGCTAGTTTTGTGTGTCAACTTGATACAAGCTGGAGTTGTCACAGAAAAGGAGCCTCAGTTGTGGAAATGCCTTCATGAGAACCAGCATAAGGCATTTTCTCAACTAGTGGTCAAGATAGGAGGACCCAGTCCACTGTGGGTGGTGCCATCCCCGGGCTGGTGGTCTTGGGTTCTATAAGAAAGCAAGCTGAGCAAGCCAGGGGAAGCAAGCCAGTAAGAAACATCCCTCCATGGCCTCTGCATCAGCTCCTGCTTCCTGACCTGCTTGAGTTCCAGTCCTGACTTCCTTTGGTGATGAACATCGATGTGGAGGTGTGAGCTGAATAAACCCTTTCCTCCCCAACTTGCTTCTTGGTCATGATGTATGTGCAGGAATAGAAACCCTGACTAAGACAGTGCCCTTCTTCTTTAGCAAATCTATTCCTTTACGTCTCAACCACAGTTTTCAACCTTTTCTCTTCCCAGTTCTTCCTGCCTCCCTTACCCCCATCCACTCCTCTCTTTTGCCTCAACAACAACAACAACAATAACAACAAAAAGCAGGGTGATTGTCTTTCTTAACCCTCAGGTAGGTCTGCCCTTCATCATGAGACACATCTGCAGCACACACCTGCATCATCAGGTACCTGGAGCAGATGTTGTTGATCTGTTTGGAGCAGAAAGGGAACCAAGACAGACTACTTTCTCAGTGTTAGTCTTAGGGGAGAGGCATGGCTGAAACTCTCTTAACCCTCCATTTTCTTCCACTCTGTTCTGGAAGTATGTGAGTTCCTGGTCATAGTTTTACGGGCGTCATAGGGGGTGACATCATGGTGGGTTCAGAGAGTTTTCAAAGCACCTATGTATCAAAAGCTGGACTTGGAATGGGAGAAGTTTGAAGTAGACGGCTCGACCTACAGGCTCCATCCTCTTGGTCACAGGACACTTAGGGCTGAGTGCATGGTCTTTCCCTTACCTTTTTTCCCTCACCATTTTTGTTTCTGAGACAGGAGTTACCAACAAATATGAAAGGAGGACAGGATGGGGAAGGAAAGCGGGAAGAGGAAATACACAAGCTCAGAACAGGGGCCAGAGAGATGGCTTAGCGGTTAAGAGCACTGATTGCTCTTCCAGAGGACCTGGGTTTGATTCCGAGCACCCACATGGCAGCTCACAACCGTCTCTAACTACAGTTCCAGGGGTCTGACACCCTCTTTTTTAGCCTCCCCAGGGAAGCATAGAGGTGATGCAGATACACAAACACACAGGCAAAACACCCATGCATGTAAAGTAAAAACAAAAGCATAGTAACACACACATACACACACACACACACACACACACACACACACACACACACATGAAAATTCCATAATGAAGCCCATCACTATATGCCAGCTTTAAAAATTAGTTAAAAGAGTAAATTTGGAGGCCTGTGAGGTGGGTCAGCAGATAAAGACGTGAGGAGCCCATAGGATGGAGGAAAGGAGGGAACTGACTACCACAAGATGTTCTTTGACTTCCATGAATACATTGTGATATACACATACACATGCACACACACACACACACACACACACACACACACACACACACGAGGAGGGAGAGAGAGAGAGAGAGAGAGAGAGAGAGAGAGAGAGAGAGAGAGAAGGAAGAAAGAAAAAAGAAAGAAAGGAAGGGGAAAGGAAGAAAGAAAAGAAAAGAAAGAAACTTTCTAAAAGAACACCAAAAGCAAGCTTCTTAGGAAGTATTAAAAACAAAACAAAAATCCAGTCCAAATGTTCTCTGTGCACCAGGCTGAGGAACAAGACAGACCCCATCACCATGACTTGCAAAAGCAGCACCAGTTCCCACTCTGTACAGCATCCATGTGCTGTTGTGCTCACCCAGCCCACGAGGGGCTGAGGGCAGGGCTGGGGCTTTGCTGTCTTGAGTCCGGTACATCACAGACCCTGACTTGGAACACAATAAATTCCTGCATGGATTTATGAGAGAGTGGGTGATCTGGGCTGCGGTGCCATAAGCAGAAAGGAAATGGGGGTGACAGGGATCAGGTCGGAGGCATTAAGGGTGGTCACAAGCCTTGCTTTGGTGGGGAGGACGGGCACGGGGAAAGCATGCTGGTGGCAAGGAAGAGGCTTGTTCCAGACAGTTCAGGGTAGGGTCAAGAGAAGCCTGGGAGCAAATGTTCCAGCTGAGGCAAGGAAATCGAAACCCCATGGACTGCTGTGCTCAACAAGAAACACCACAGGAGATGGCTGAGAATCAAAGCGTTTGGAAGCAGAGAAGAAACAGCTTCCGGCTGATTCTGCACCCAGAAATTGGCAGCATCTCTCCTGCCAAGCCCAGAAGTAAGTAACAAGGCCATCGGCAGCCCTCAGCTCAAGTGTGCAGAGACCTCTGTGAAAAGACTAGACTTAGAAGCCACTAAGCCATGCCTCTGAGTCTTTACTGTCCCAACTATGTTCTCTCTGATTTTGCTTTCTGAGATAGGATCTGTTCATGTACCCTTGGCTACCCTGAGACTTGCTATGTAGACCCTGTAGCCCTTGAACTTGCAGAGGGTGACTCCGATTTCCTGATATTTCTGTCTCCGTGTCGTAAGCAATGCCACCGCAGGCTTTCACCATCCTGCCCATCCTTGAGAAAAAAAAGTTTTGACTTTTCAGTTGGGCATTAGACAAATAAAAGATGTCCTTTGCGGGATATCTTAGTCAGTCTGTGATTGCTGTGAAGGGGCACCATGGTCCTGGCAACTCTTATAAAGCATTAAGTTTGGTCTGGCTTACAGTTTCAGAAGTGTCGTCCGTTATCATCATGGCAGGAAAAATGGCGGTGCACAGGTAGACATGGTGGTAGCTGAGAATTCTATATTCAGATCTGCAGGCAGCAGGAAGAGAGACACAGGGCCTGACTTGGGCTTCTAGAGTCTCAAAGCTCACCCCCAGTGACACACTTTCTCCCAGGCCACACCTACTAATCCTTCTAAGTAGTGCCACTCCATGATGACTAAGCATTCAAGTATAGGAGCCTACAGGGGCCATTCTTATTCAAACCACCACAAGGGAAATAAGACAATATGGCGGCAGGTGGAGGGATCACTGAGAGCAATACTTGCATGGAAAGCAGACATCAAGTCTGGCCAGAATCAGTGTGATGTAAAGAAAGAAGACACCCACATCCACACATCACTCCCTGGGATGCTCAATCCTGTCAGCATCTCTCCCCATCCACTGACCCTTAGAGAGACCAAACTGTCCCAGTCACCCGTCCCTCCAGGCGGGCAGAGCTCTGGAAACAAAAGAAGTATGACCTCATATACTAAGCTTCACAATCTTTATAATTTAATTACCTCCCAAGATATCAATATCTCAAAAGAAAAAAGTCCCAGAAGCTGGATACAGTGGTTCATGCCTGGAATTCTAGCACTCTGGATAGAGGCTGAGGCAGGAGGATGGTGATAAGTTCCAAGATGCCCTGACCTACTTTGTGAGACCCTGTGTAAGAAATAAGATCTCAGGTTTGATTTTCAACGATGCCTAGAGCCAGGTTAGGTCCAGCTACAAATAAGCAGAACTCCTAAGACCTCTACTAATGTCTGCTAGCTATTCCCTCATGCTCAAACTCTGCTAAGCTAGCCCCCTAAACGGAACGTTACAAATGGGTGCACTGGCCCAGAAAGTCACATGTCTGATGAGCTTTAGGGGTGTGAAGTCCAGAGGCCACACACCGTCTTTGTTGAGAAACACAAAGGGAAGCAGTGGAGGGGATAATATGTCGATAATGTGTGTGTAAGATTGTCCCCTCTCCCTCCCACCCCCGTCACTGGGCAAACTTGGGGAGGAGGAAGCAGCTTTGCTAGTGTTAATGCTTAACAACTGTTCTGTGTTCAGTCAGTGCACCTGACACCCTGCTTTGCAAACCCATGTTCTCTCTACACTGTTCTCTCTACACTGAGTCTCCAGTGCTCCTATTATGAAGTGAGGTCTATTGCTTTTCACACCTGTCTCAAAACACAAGACAAATAAAAAGTTCTGCAGTTCCACCATACGTTTTTTTAATATGCTGTTCCTTAAAAAATGTCTTAATGACCAACTGTGAAGTCCTTACACTTAAAACAAGTCAAGTAAGAGAGACTCTTGAGTCAATAAAACTCTAGCAGGCAATATCATCATAATGGGTTCATTGTGGCCCCTGCAAAACATTGACAACCTTGCTGGCTCTGTGCTTCCCCGAGCCAATTCCTTCTTTCGATTGAGGACACAAAGCGCCAGTACTGCAGTCTTCAGAGCGTGTTTCTTCTGTTTTCAACAAATCCGTCTTAGCTACTGATTCACTGTTTAATGAGCTGATCAATTTAATGATGCGCCACAAAGGTAATTTTTGAAAAATGAAAACAACTGTCTCCAGGAATGTCAGCACTAACAAGAAAAGAAATCACGCAGAAGACTTACTTGCAGGGTCAATCTGTCACAGAGATGGAGACATGGCTTCAGATCCACTCTGGGTCCTACCGCAGAATGACGCCATGCATGCCCAATACGATTCCCGGAAGCCATTTTGGCATCCTGAGCTTTGAAGTCTTCGTCCTGTCCTGGAGTCTGTTTCATTGTATGTGATGTTTTCCTGCTTTGTTTTGCCGCCTCTAATATTTAGGGGCACATTATTCTATTAAACAACATTGTCCATGGTGTCAGATCAAAACTGCCGAATCGATGAAGACAATGGAGTCCTACTCTGGGAAAATGCTTTTCATCAGTCAAAGGAAGCCTGAATTCTACACTTGCCGATGGCATCCCTACATTCACCTCTACCCCACCCCCATCTGAGCTTGGACAGGGCCAAGCCTAGTCAGGGAGGACCAGCATACTCCTGGGGGGAGGGCACAGTGTCTTTCTTAGTGTTCCTTGTGTCAGCATGCCTTATAGAAGGAGTCCTGAGCCCTGACAGGCCTGAGGTAGCACCACTGCTAAGGTAGTGGTGAGGAAGAGCTGAGGCAGAGAGTCCTTCAGACTAACAGAAGCTTGGTGTAGTGTTGTAGCACCCTGGGGAGACTGAGTAGAAAGTGCTGTACTGTCTGAGGCCATCTGCCCCAGCCTTCCTCACCTTGTCTGTCTCGACTCAGAAACTCATTTAACTTCTTAGAGCCTCCATTGATCATCCTTGAACAAAAGAAATAAGAGTCTCTCAAAGGCTTTCTGGATGATCAAGCAAACATGTAATCCATTAGGATTTGGTGACATGATGCAGTAGCTGTGGCTACCTAGGTCTTCTCCCAGATGAGGGGCTCTTTACTTTCACTAAGGGATATAGATGCAATAATGGAAATTGTCCCTTAAAGTGACCTTCCCCTAACACACGGGCGTGTCAGAATGTCGCATCTATTTTATTGTGTTTTTTTTGTGTCAGCTCTGGGCGTCTTAAGCAACAGTCAGACAGCCAGCTCTAGTCATAAACCCTGAACATTTCAGGACCCGATGGAGATAAACATAGAGCCATGGTCAGCCAGAACTCACCCTGCCAATCACGGACCTGCACTCAGCCAGAACTGACCTCGACAATGTATACTAACCAACGTTGAAAGGTGTCTGTGCATAACGTTGGAAACCTCTAAATTCTTAGAACCCCGCAGCTTCAAAGAGTCAATACCTAAAGATTACCTAATTCAGCTGGGGTTGGACAGCCGAGAGGATGTGGCTGTCACCTGACAGATGTCTGCCCACCATACCCCTGCTTTTTCTATATCACACTTACCTGCAGATGGATAGCTGAGGAACTGATCAAGGACCTGGTCCACAGGACTCACATTCTGCCTCCTGTCCCTCCATGCTATGAAGGCTAATTCCAGTCTCCAGTGGAGACTCCACTCAAGAAGGTGGCTTGGAGTGGCTTGCTTGAGTGGGGTCACATGAAGGGGCTGGGGTGAATTCTGAGACTTAGGGAAATTCTACCAGGGCTCTGACCTTGCTGGGTTACCTCATAAGGCTGAAGAAGACACTGCCTAGTGGGAATCGGTTACTGACCAACTGGACAGTTCTTGCATCTGGATCACCTCAGGGGAGCTGTGACAGGCCACTTCTGCTCCTTATTGTCCACCCCATCTGCTTCAGCTTCCTGAGGGCCTTTGAGAAGGTCTCAAGGTCCCAGTGTCTCTTCTCTACTTTTGAAGGCCAGAGAGAGGAGTCTGCATGGGGATCAGGTCTGATGCACGCACAGCCCCGTCTATCACTGGTCCTTTCCAGAGAAGTGAAGAGGGGGCACGTTGGAGAACCCTCCAGAGGATGTAGACTCCCAGGCCCTGGACTGGATGAAGTCGGCTCACAAAGGGTAGGAAAGAGTGTAGTTACCACCTTGACTCAGCAAACGGTAAGAGAAAAATATAACCCTGTTACTGGGCAAATTGGGAGAGATGTTGCTTCCAGACAGGCTTGATGGATTCGGGTCACACAAAGGAGACATTCCCATAAGAATTGATTGCTGAGGAAGAATGTGGACTCACCTTCCCTGAAGGTCTTTAAGGATAGCATTAATTTCTACTTGTCTGTGGTCAGTTAAATAGGTCCAGCTGGAAGGAATAAGATGCGTCGAAGGGAGGGCCAAGGTCTCTCCTCGCCCTGCGGGTTCTGGTTCCTCTATCCTTGAACGTTTCACTCATAATACATTTTGGAAAACCAAAAACATGTCTGGGCTCTGCCCAGGTCTCCTGCGTGCCCTGTGTGCATGTCGGCAGTTCAGAGCACAGAAATAATCTGGGTTTTGTCTCTCGTAGACATCAGTTTGTGAGGACTGCAGAGTGGTTCAGAAAGGCATTGCAGGAATTACAACTGAGAGTCCATCTCTCCATGGGCAGAACGGCCACCATTAAGAAAATGGGTGACAGCAGGTGCCCTGGGGGGTGCAAGGGAAGAACAAGCCTGGTTCCTGGCTGGTGAGAGTGTGAACTTGTGCAGACACTGTGCAAAGCAGGGTGGAGATTCCTCACACAACTGAAATAGGATTACTGTATGGCTTAGCTATCCCACTCCTATGCATATACTTGGAGACTCTACGTCCTACCACAGAGACACTTGCCCGCCCATACTTAGTGTTGCCGTTTCCATTTTAGCAAGGGAATGCACCAGTCTAGATGGCCATCAGTGGATGAATGGATAACAAAAATACAGTACATGCACATTATGGGCGTTTAACCAGCTGTAAAGAAAAATTAATTTTCAGGACCATTTCCGTTTATAGAACAATGGACGAATCTAGAAAACACTACATTCAGCAGTGTGACCTAGACCCAGAAAGACAAAAGTCACATCTTCTCTCTCATATGGGGAGGGGGGGGTCCTAGCTTTTAATGTTTAAATATGTGTATGTTTGGTGATGGTGGGGATAGGCTGTGAAACTAGAAATGGGACCACAGAAGGGGCTTCACAGGAAGGGAGGCAGTGAGGGCACACAGCACATGAAAGCAGAGAGGTGGTTCCTGGGGATGAGAGAATACAAGGGAAGGAAGGTGGAGGAGAATCAGCAAAAATAACTTAGGCTTGAGAATCCTTAAGGAAACGTGTTGCTTTGTATGCTGTTCGTCCAAACTAAAACCAAACAGGTACTGCAGGCAGATGCATGGCCTCACTCAGCAGGAGGGAAACAGAGAGCCCGGCAATCCAGGCTGCGTGAGTAGCCTTCAGGCAGGCTGAGCTCTGGGAATCTGAGGTCCAGGCAGTGTGAACAGACTTCTCACTCCAGGACTTCCCGTTCCACTGGGGATCCCAGAACTTCCACTAGACGGGCAAGTTCACCAGCTTCCCAAGAAGGACCACAATGTGCACAACAACCCCATAGAGACACCCTGTGATGGCTAACGAAAACCATTAAAGGAGTAACATTCACAAGTATGTGATCAGCGGACAAGCACTGTGGAGGAAAAAACGGCTTTTTAACGTTCTCACGTCAGCCAAGAGAGCAACGGTGCCACTGGGTGTGCTGTGTGTCAGTGTACTGAGCATCGTGTCCCTATCTTAATGAGCCGGGCCTTAGGCTGGCTGGATCGTGGGTCACTGCCGACATAACCTGTGGACCCGTGGACGATGCTCCTGTCTCCATGGAAACAGCATGTATTCAGGCAAACCGAAATCCTTTTCAATCGGAGGAAATAGCTATTTGCAAGTGAGTAGTTTTGTGCCAAACAAATGCATCTCATGCTTCTCTTCCCCTCTATCACAAGGCCAAAATCGGGGAGTTAAAATATCCTAGCCTTATAAAGTGCTTTGAGTATGTACCTCTTTGGCCCTTCCTCTAAATATTTATAATTCTCCAAAAGTCTCTCCCTTAAGTGCCTTCATTTACTTATTCATAGCAAATGCTGATTGAATGGCAATGTATCGATACTGAGGTATTAATAAGGTGTGACCTCTGCCCTCAGGGAGATCATGGTCAGCTATGAAAATGACACCAGTTCACAGTGCTCTCTCAGGCCCTGCCTTGCCACGGAGGGAGGCGGGTGGGTGCTGCTGCGGCGGGCCGTGGGCTCCTTCCTGGGGGTGCTCGTTGAAAGCAGCCTGCAGACTTGGCGCTAATTACCCCAGGAGCATCACAGACCTGGATGTCTGAGAAGTTCAAAGTCTTCTTCAGCTACGCAGTGAGAGTTACATGAGAGTTTGTCTTTCCAGTAACAGCCACAAAGCTCTAGGGTGGAAGCCTGGGAAGCCTGAGCTCCGGGGTGATTGACAGAAGGTCCCGGAAGGTGGTCCACAAGCAAGACCGGGAGGTGCTGACTGAATGCACACGGTCCGAGGCTGAGGGGTGCTCGAGCTGGATGATGACTTCTGAGCTAGGCTAGTGGGAGCTCATGGTGTCCTGGGATGAGGCAAGGTGGCCTTAGTCAGGAAGAGGAAAAGGAAGGGGCTGGGCAGGCAGCGTGTGGGGGCTGGGCAGGCAGTACCTTCCGTGTACAGCCTGGCTGCACGCCTCTGCAAGGTCTGCCATGGGCCTTCGGCATCCTCCGTTCACACAGGATTCTGCACTTGTCCTGCCATGCGTATGTCAGGAGACAGGGATATTCTTGCCATCCTGGTTTCTCAGAGGTGTGTCACTGCAGAACAGGGACAGTGCCTTCCAAATGAAAGACCACTGGCTCTCATCTTAGGAGCACGCGCTTTCCTGGTCAACAGACAGGCACTGCTGCCCATTACAGATGAAAGAGTGTCACAGTCAGATTTGCTTGGGGGTCGGGGTGTGCGTGCGTGCGTGCGTGTGTGTGAATGTGAGTCTGTGTGCACATGTGTAAGTGTGTGTGAGTGTGAGTGTGTATGCTCAGATGGAAAAGGAAGGCTGGGGCCAGGCAGAGGACAACGTTACAGGGCTCCAGGGACCTTTGCAGACACAGTCATAGACACAACTTAGGCTTTTCTTCAAGGGAAGTCGAGCCAGACGTCAGAGTGGAGACAGAGGTGTGCAGAGCAGTGCCAGGAAGGATGGAGGGGAGAGCCTGAAACCTGACCCTGAGGTGGGAACAGAGGCTGAGGGTGGGGTGGACTTTCTGTGGACTGAGAGTCAAACATTGGATGCACTTTAAAATCCCCTGGGGAGCTTTCAGAACTGATCGTGAGTCCAGGATCTGAGGGGTAGCCTCGTGTTCTGGACTGGTCATGCTAGAATGGGAACGGTGGGTCCATGTCCGGGCCAACTCAGTCCCTAGCACTACCTGGGGTACCACATCTGGCACCACATAAGTCTTCGGGGGAGGGGGAGGGGGGCTCTGCTCCTTCTCCGTATTGTTATTCAAAGTCATTACAACGGCTCTTGCTTTAATCACCTTCCCCAGTTCTACAAGCCCTTCAGGAAATCTGTCCTTGATTCCCAGCGTTGTGTCCTATGAGATCATTGTCAAAAACAGAGCCATTTAAAAAAAATCATTTTATTTATTTTGCCAAAATGGCACTTTTGAGTCTATTGTTGGTAGTGTCATCCTGGAGTTATCGCATACTCGACATTGGCGTTGTGGAGGCCTGACACAAACCACTTTCCAGCCTGCTCGGATATTGATTTAATATCAGAGGGCCATTTTCTCTTCATCCTAACCAGATGCTAAAAGGAACTGGGGGTGGAGGGCAAGGACACGTCCTGAGCAGGCTCTCTCTCACCTACCCAATGCTTCCCTCCTTCACACACCTTACTGCGTTTTTATAACCACACAAGGACAGACAGACAGACAGACAGACAGACAAACACCACAGCAGGAAGCTGCCTGGTGAGAGATGGCAGTGTCTCTGAGGGACCCTTGTCATCCCCTTGATTCACAGGGTCCATTGCTCCTTTGGCTGGGGAGCTGAGTCATTGTGTCCCATCAGGGCTAGCACAGGCGAGGCTTCTCTAGTTAAACACACCGACCACAGACTAGTAAGTAATGTCCTCCTCTCCACTTCCCTCCTGGCTTGCTTTCTTTCCTGGGGCTTCCTGGGAGCTCCAGACTCACGCAATACAGTAGCAACTTCAGGGGACATCTTTATTCTACTCTCTGATATCAAAAGAAACCCCTCGGTGATGCTCTGAATAGGCAACCCCTGGGAGTATATATTTAATGACACAGGCAAATGTCGCCTCTAAAGCTGAGTGCATCTGCTTAAATTTGCATGTGGCACGGGCAAAAAACATTAGTCCTCAAGAGGGTTGCAGCAGGCAAGCCTGGGGAAGAGTTAGCAGCCTGGGGCTCCACACAGCTCGGGTAATAAACATAGTCTTCTCCTAATGTTGCTCCTTGCAACCTGAGGCCCCTCAGGAACTGGAACTTGGTCCAGACATCAACACCCAGTGCTGGGTTGGCCAAGGCGTGTCTCACAGGATCCACGAAATCCAGATGGACCCCGACTTCTCCTCAGAGTTTTTTTGCACTACCATGAGCACCAGTTCTGAGTCCTGCCACCCTTGATGAAATTCGGGTCATTGTCAAGGTCAAGCAAAGGCCACTTGAGTGCGCACCTTTGTGTGTGGCTTATTTGTTGTGCTCTCTCTTTAAATCACCAAGCAGGGGGGCTGGGGATTTAGCTCAGTGGCAGAGCGCTTACCTAGGAAGGGCAAGGCCCTGGGTTCGGTCCCCAGCTCCGGAAAAAAAAAAGAACCAAAAAAAAAAAATCACCAAGCAGGGTCCCGTGTGATCTATGGCACTCTGCTGACCTGTTCTCCTGGGGATGGTGCTATATCATTTTCACTTTGGGGGTGCTGCAAATGGAGCTGCTCTGAGCACCCCTGTCTCCGTGACTGTTTTATTTATGCTCTGTCTAGTGCGAAACTATGACACATGTATCAGTAGTTGCGTCCGTGTGATGGTCCTAACACAGCCAGAGTTCTGCTGCCTTGTGTTTGAGGCAACATTAGAGGTTATCGGTCTTTAGGGTTGCGACCATTCTAGCAAGTGCAAAGTGGGGCCCGAAGTCTGCTTTGGCTCTGTGTTGCAAGAATGCGTGCAGTGTGGCTGCAGGAGCTGAAGCTGTGCTCGCTGTCGGGCACCTGGCGCTGGTGAGCTGAGGCTGCCTTTCCTGCCTTTCCAGAGGCCCATTGATTTTTTTCTATAAAAAGAATTGTCTTTATAATTTATCAGTTTTCTCCTTTTTCCTTTTAAAAATCCTATTGATTTCTTGTTATTTTCTTCCTTCCATCCGGCTGTGGATTTATTTTTGCCTTCTTTTTCCAGATTTCTTGACTTGGAAACTTATATTATTGCAATTTCTTTTCTTTTACAATATAAACATTTTGTGTTTGTGTGTGTGTGTGTGTGTGTGTGTGTGTACTCGTATGCACACGAATGCACAGTGTACACAAGTAGAGGCCAGAGATGGACACTGGGTGTCTTCTAGTTGTTCTCCACCTTACTTTTTTTTTTGGAGGAGGGGGTCTGTCATTGAACTCTGGTCTCACTGATTCAGCCAGACTGACTCCAAGGAGCAACTGGTCTCTACCCATCATGCATTGGTGTTGTAGCCATGGACTCCTGTGCCTGGCTTTTAACATAGGTGCTGGGGAACCTTCATGTTTGTGAGGCTTGGCCTCCTCTCAGCCTTCTCTCAGTCCTACCACATCAACATTGACAGCTGTCTGAGCCCATCGGCTTCAGCTTCATTCACGAGTTTGAACGGCTGCATTTTTGTCCTTATATGGTTTTATGTATTTTCAAGATTTCCTCCCCCCTCCTTTCCTCTCTTTCTCTCCCCCTCCTTTTCTCCTATCTTTCCTTCTCTTCCTTCCTCTCTGTTTTCTTTGGAGGATTTCTGAAGAGCCTTGGGTGCCCATCCTGTCTCTGCCTCCTAGTGATAGGAGGACAGGCACGTCCACCAAGCCTGACTCAGATTTCCCTTTGAAAGTTCCTCTGACCCTTCCATTGTTCTGTTGTTTACTTTCTGCGTGTTGGAGTTTTTCCTGTCCCTGCCGAGTTCTGATTCAATTCTATTGTCGTTACAGTGGTTCCATGGACTTCACTGGGGTCAGGTTTGTGACCTAGGCTTCTAGTGGGTTTGGCCTAATGCTGCTTTTATTATGTCAATTTGGGCCCCCCTCCCAAAACTACACGAGAATCTGCACATCTGTACACAAGACACCGAGGGACCCTGCCTCCAGTTGGTTGGGAAATATAGTTGCTTGTGGCCAGTGGCTGGGCAGGGAGACAGAGGTGAGACTTAGGATTCCTGGACAAGGGACTGAGGAAGGAGGAAGGAAAGAAAGAGCCGCTATGTTGGGGAAGGAGGAGAGACAACCCACCTGAGGGGTGCAGAAGACAGAGAACATAGCAAACACGTAGGTGTCAGGGAATACGGCCCAGGAGGGCTGCGGGTCTGGGTCAGGGCAGCCAAGATGGATACAGGTTTTAGTGAAAGATGAGTTGGGGGTATCAGAAGGTAGGTTAGCCACATAGAGATCAGAAAGTGGTCCAGCCACTGAGCTGTTTTAGATGTATCAAGATATAACGTGTGCATATATGTGTCTTTCGTTCGAGAACCCAGAACACTGGGGTGGCAGTGAGGAGCGCTGCCACTTCTCGGATCAATTGATTGGATTCAGCTTTAGTCTGGTTAATCTTGAGAGAGTGGAATGGTGCTTACAGACAGAGTGCATCCTGTGATGGTTACAGCTGGCTTTCAGGAGCGTCAGCTACACCTTGTTGCTTGAGGGCAGTACTTCTAAACCTTGCTGATTCTTGTCTGGCTTCTTGTCAGCGTTTGCATGTGAGACATTGAGTTCCCTGAGAAGTAATTTTGGGTTTGGCTATTTTTAGACCTCCGTGTTTGTGTATTGCTATTTCGTAGTTCCTCTCTCCAGTGTCCACACGTTTAGGAACAGAGTGCCTTCTTGGTGGCCAGGCCTCTTTCGGTGTGTATCCCTCTTCTCTGTGGCGACTTCCTTGCTCTGAAGACACACCAGCTCTTTAGAGGTCTTTTGTCCTTTCCAGTCCAGTCTCCCGGTCTCCCTCACCAATCGCTGTGAATACTCTGAACAAGTTTCTAACAGCGAGTAACTGGGCTGCTTCCATTTTGTTTTAAGTCTACTTTGCTGAGCTCTGCTTTTCACTTGGCATGTGGATGTTGTTCCTCCCAGACGCTGGTCCTTACCGGCTCTAGTCTGGTCTGGGTGGGTTTCACTGCAGCAGCTCTCTCTGGCTGTTTCTGGGCTTGTTTTTCTGTCTACAGCATCAGAGATGCTCTGTTCCATGGTGCCTGGGTGTGAGTTATACTGGCTCTCTCCTCTGCGCTTCCTCACACAGGTTCTTGTGTCTGTTTGCTCTCGTCTTTTGCCAAACTTGGAAGATTTCAGGGGCAGTTTCCTTTCTCCTCACTTTATCAGACTCCAAGGATATAGAGTTTTATTTCCTCTTACTGTGTTGCAAATTCCTGGAGCAGGGTCCTGGGTGTCCACCTGTCCTCTGGCTTCTGCTTGGGTTGAGTGAATCCTGTAGAGTGTGGCCAGGCCCACTGGCTCTGACAGCTGAGGTCTTTAACTCATCATGGCTCGCCCGCATGTCTTCCCTGTTTACTCTGCTGTTCAGTCTTGTACTTTGTTTTCTGGGGATACTGGAGATGAAACCAGCCTTGTGCACACCAGACAAGCTCTGTACCACCAATTTGTATCCGCAGGCTTAGTTTTATACTTTGGTCCTTTCTAAAAACTTACTTTTTTTTACTAAGCTTTTCCAATTTTTCTTTTCTTTCAACAGAATTTGGGGCTGGGGTCCCTGGACAGAGGCCAGCCACTGGAGCACTGTTGTTGTTCTGAAATAGGGTTTCTCTGTGTGACCCAGGTTGACTTTCCTATCTCAGGCTCTGGAAGACTAGATTATAGTATCCAACTTGTTGAAACGTTTTTAAAAAATGGTTCCTTTCTGGAAAATATCATCCTGAGTGAGGTAACCCAATCACAGAAAAACACACATGGTATGCACTCATTGATAAGTGGCTATTAGCCCAAATGCTTGAATTACCCTAGGTGCACAGAACAAATGAAACTCAAGAAGGATGATCAAAATGTGAATGCTTCACTCCTTCTTTAAAAGGGGAACAAGAATACCCTTGGCAGGGAATAGAGAGGCAAAGATTAAAACAGACACAGAAGGAACACCCATTCAGAGCCTGCCCCACATGTGGCCCATACATATACAGCCACCCAATTAGACAAGATGGATGAAGCAAAGAAGTGCAGGCTGACAGGAACCGGATGTAGATCGTTCCTGAGAGACACAGCCAGAATACAGCAAATACAGAGGCGAATGCCAGCAGCAAACCACTGAACTGAGAATGGGACCCCCGTTGAAGGAATCAGAGAAAGGACTGGAAGAGCTTGAAGGGGCTCGAGACCCCTTATGAACAACAATGTCAAGCAACCAGAGCTTCCAGGGACTAAGCCACTACCTAAAGACTATACATGGACTGACCCTGGACTCTGACCTCATAGGTAGCAATGAATATCCTAGTAAGAGCACCAGTGGAAGGGGAAGCCCTGGGTCCTGCTAAGACTGAGCCCCCAGTGAACGTAATTCTTGGGGGGAGGTTGGTAATGTGGGGAGATTGGGGAGGGGAACACCCATATAGAAGGGGAGGAGGAAGGGTTAGGGGGATGTTGGCCCGGAAACCGGGAAAGGGAATAACAATCGAAATGTAAATAAGAAATACTCAAGTTAATAAATTAAAAAAAAGTAAAAAAAAAAAATGGTTCCTTTAAACACATGGTCAGATAATTCTACCAAAAAGGTTTGTTCTGTGGTATGTTATTTGATTAACTGTTCTATGTAAAATTCCCGAATCTCATGAGACGCTCAAAGTCTCTCACATAGGGGCTTCTTGTAAGATAAAGAATAAGTTAAAAGCTTTACCTCAAGAGGGAAGCGCCAGGGCCCTGTCGCTCACCATTGAGCGAAACAAAACCCCAACAGTGTAAAACCTCGATGTCCCGTGTCTGGGACTCCCTCAGGATCGTATGGGCTCCTCCTGGGGACTTCGGTCACTTCTCCAGCCCTTCCTTCTGCAGACACACAGCTGGTCTTCCAGGCTCAGTCAGGCTCCATGCCACCTCTGCTGCCCTTGGTGGCCATTCCACAACCCTGTCATCTCCCAAACGCCGTGGGCTCTTGCCGCAACTGGGCTGTGAGAGAATAGCACCCTCTGGCCTCTCTTCAGGGACCCAGCCCTGCCACACAGTGCCCAGCCTCGGCTGCTCTCCGTGCCCCCTTCACACCTTCAAAATCAGTGCCACCCGAGTGACTTTTACACTATTAATTCTGGCTGCTAGTGCAAAGTACAACCTTGACTGCCTCTGGGGCACAACTGTGTGCTGACTGAGGAAACACTTCCCAGAAGATTTCACCTCAGTGGTGCTGGTCTCTTGTTAATCATGGCTGATTCGGCCTGAGCTGACCAGAATTACGTAGCAAATACACAGTAGCCTGAAACTCTTTAGCTCTCTAACTTTCTTCTGGAACTTCACAAGCCAGGCTCTCATTGTCTGGATTTCTTCTGACACTCCCACAGACCGGCTCACCAAGCTTTGAACACTCAATGTTTTTTCTTACCCAAAGTTACACAGTCCTTCCACAGTCCTCCCCCAAACAACATGGTCTCATCTGACGCAGCAAAATCCCATGATCCTGGTATCTGTTTCTGCCCTGGTTAGGGTTTCTGTTGCTGCGACGAAACGCTGTGGCCAAAAGCAAGTTGGGGAAGAAAGGTTTATCTGGCTTACACTTCCACATTTTAGTCCATCACTGAAGGAAGTCAGGACAGGAACCAAGCAGGGCAGGAACCTGAAAGCAGGAGCTGATGCAGAAGCCATGGAGGGTGCCGATTACTGGCTTGCTCCTCCTGGCTTGCTCAGCCTGTTTTCTTATAGAACGCAGGACTACCAGCCCAGGGATGGCACCACCCATTGTGGACTGAGCCCCTCTCCCCCCATCAATCACTAATTAAGAAAAGTTCCTACAGCTGGATCTTACAGAAGCATTTTCTCAGTGGAGGTGTTCTTCTTTCAGATGACTCTAGCTGTGTCAACTTGACATGAAACTATCCAGCACTCCTTTTGGGGGAACCTTAACTAAAATGACAAATTTAGGTTCCAGGCCCTGGCGGTTGTACGTCATATTTCAGCAGAGTTGAGGTTACTCTGGAGACTGAGTTAGGCAGACTGCAAATCTGCCTGGACTACAGAGAGAGTTCAAGGCCAGACTAGACAAGTTAGTGAGGCTGTGTCTGCAAAAGTTAAAAGCACTTGCCTGCCGTACATGAGGCCCTAGGTGCAAGCCCCAGCACCTCTGACAATCGCAAAAGTTAAAATTCAGTGTGAATGTGGGCCTCACGCATGATATGCTCGTGGGAGACCCGAGGTCTAGGTGCACGGGATAACAGCTGTGCTGGCTAATGTTATATCGGCTACACACAAGCTGGAGTCATTGGAGGAGGGAGCTCGGTTGGGAAGATGCCTCCTCCATAGCTTGGACTGTGGGCAAGCCTGCAGTGTATTTTATTAATTAGTGATTGGTGAGGGAGGGCCTGGCTCACTGTGGGTGGTGCCATCTCTGGGCTGGTTGTTCTGGGTTCTATAAGATAGCACGTTGAGCAAGTCATGGGGAGCAAGCCAGTAAATAGCACCCATCTATGGCCTCTGCATCAACCCCAGATTCCCACCCTGTTTGAGCTCCTGTCCTGACTTCCTTCAATGATCGACTGTGATGTGGAAGTGTAAGCCAAATAAACCCTTTCCTCTTCAAGTTGCTCTGGTTATGGCGTCACTGCAGTAGAAATCCCAAGACAATGTGATGTGACGGTCATTTGTGACTTTTGAAGGCTCCAGGACATGTGCACAAGACTAGGGCCATTGGCAGAGTCTGTGAGTTGTCACCCAGTCAGGGCTGGCTGGCCCCACCAGGTGCAGGTCACCGGTGCAGGTTCTTGGCTGCATTTTAAGTTATCTTTGGTCTGTTTTTAATACATGAAATGGTATAACACCCACCCCTGTGTTGATATGTTTCTTTCTTTTAAAAATCTGCTTTATTTTAAATTACATGTCCGTGTGGGGTATGAGCATATTGAATGCAAGTGCCTTCAGAGGCCAGAGAGGGTGTTGGGTCTGCAGTTACTGGCAGCTGTGAGTCTGACAGGGGTGCTGGGCTTTTACATCCTCCCACGACTACTTCCTCCAAGTTTCCTCAGCCGTAGATGCAGGAGCTGTGGTGTAGATGTATTTGTTAGGATCTGCTGATCTTTCATTGTATCGCGCAGTCTTCTGGGATGGTCTCCCTTAGCTGTAAAGAGAGGCTTCTTTGATGAGCGCCGGCAGCTACACTCACAAAGGGAAGGGGGCTTGCACACCTCACTGGCACTTTTCAGAAATTCTCACCCTCTTAGAATTCCACAATTTCACAATCTCCTCTGTTTTAAAGGTGGAAAACCTGAATCTCGAAGCTGCGGCCTTCTGGGAGTTTTACCACTGGTGGGGAGATTGGAAATCAATAGTTAAAGGGCTTCTCAGAACACTGCTGCTTCCTGATCTCCCTTTCGGCGACAGAGTGGAAGGGCCTCACAGACTTTCTGAAAAGAAGTCGCTTTCCCAGCCTTACCCTTTCTCTGTGAGACCAAGACTCACGTGTTAGAGAACTCCTTCGAAAACCGGTTCTTACCAGTTTGTTTGTAAAAGCAGTCAGCTGGCTCCTATTCCGGGTCTCTTGTCTTAGGTGGCTGTTCATCTCCCACCGGCCGGCAGAGGGCAGCACAGGACAGCTGATGGGTGGATTGTCCCCCACCGGCCGGCAGAGGGCAGCACAGGACAGCTGATGGGTGGATCAGTCGCTGAGCCTCTGCCTCCAGCCTCAGCCACCTGTGTGAAGCAGGACAGAGTGGTGCAGCCACTGAACCTGCTCAGGGTGGGTGTGCCCAGCTGCAACAGCTCAGGTTCTAAAAGAAGATGGTAAGTCTCCCTCTCTTCTGGTGTACCCTGGAGATGGGACAAAAGAAGATTCTGGACCACAAGCAGGTCTTCTCTGCCTCACCCTGTTGTAGCTGGAGTGTGGGGTTTCCCTGCATGAACTGTGTTAAAGGACATCTTTCCAAAATAGTTCTGATCATGGCAAGGCTACACGTGGGAGCTAGGAAAAGAGTTGCAAGGAACTGAAATTTCCTTGCAGCAAACAGAGGGCTTTGGGAAGATCGCATGTTACTTTTTATAGAACTCTGAGCAGCACCCATAGCTCTGGGTCACGGTGAGGTCAGCTGGTGAGGTTTTTTTTTTTTTTTTTTTTTTTTCCCTTTCAGCTTCTAATTTATTATTAATGTGTTACAATGAGAAGCGCTGTATCTCATAGCCAATCGCGTCTTCCATGCGGGCTTTAGAATTAAACTCTTGTTGGTGTTTTATTTTGTGGCACGGTCCCCCTTGGGTGTGCTGTGCTTGCTGTGGTGGTCATGCTAATCTGGCCAATCGAGGAAGCTGAGCTCTGCCAGGACAGGAGCTTCTACAAAGCCCTCGCTCCCCATAGGCAAGTCCAACAGGATGAGGCCTGTGTTTCCGTGTTTGCTGAGAGAAACAGTCTCACCTGCAGGTCTTCCTCAGGGGGCGATGCATTCAAAAGTGGAGGTTCTGGCTGTTAGGACGCAGTTTCCACAGCTGTTTAGTAGGTCTTGGATTAACTGTCACAGTGCTGGTGGCAGTCACACTACAGCTCTGTTAGCTATGTTTCAGGGTACTTACCTGGCTCTGTGATAGCCACATAGAAGGGTGATGGTGGAGCAGGAATAAGTGTGCCTCCCTGAATACTGTCTCTCCATTTCCCAGTGCTGCTGACAGGAGAACGGGACTCAGTGACCAAAGGCTCACATAAGGCATGGCTGCTCCCTCTTGTCCTGGCTTCTGCACTGGCTGGTGGATTCATCTTCAGAGAAACAATTGTGATTCAGACCTAGAAACCTGAAAGAGAGAGAAGCTACAGCCTCGAGACTCCACAGGTGGATGTGGATGTGCGTGCATGTGTATGTGTGTGTCTGTGTGACTATGGTGTGTGACTATGGTGTGTGTGCATATGTATATGACTATGGTGTGTGTATATGTGTGTGTGTGTCTGTGTGTGACTAGGGTGTGTGTGTATGTGTATGACTATGGTGTGTGTATATGTTTATATATGTGTGTCTGTGTGACTATGGTGTGTATGTATATGACTATGGTGTATGTATATGTGTATGTGTGTGTCTGTGTGTGACTAGGGTGTGTGTGTATATGTGGGTCTGTGTGTGTGTGTCTGTGTGACTATGGTGTGTGTGTATGTGTGTCTATGTGACTATGGTGTGTATGTATATGACTATGGTGTGTGTATATGTGTTTGTGTGTGTGTCTGTGTGTGACTAGGGTGTGTGTGTATATGTGTGTCTGTGTGTGTGTGACTATGGTGTGTGTATGTGTGTCTATGTGACTATGGTGTGTGTGTCTGTGTGTGACTATGGTGTGTGTGTGTGTCTGTGACTATGGTGTGTGTGTGTATGTGTGTCTCTGTGTGTGTCTATGTGTATGTGTCTGTGACTATGGTGTGTGTGTGTGTGTGTGTGTGTGTGTGTCTCTGTGTGTGTCTATGTGTGTGTATAATGCTGAAGCCCAGGAAGTGCCTGAGAATGCAAAGCAACCAGCCCTATACATCACAGTTTACCTATTCAGTGAAATGTTGTGGATCATTAACCGTCAGGCCTTACCTTATTTGATGACATGGGAATATAAAATATCTTAGACATGAACGTTAGAATGTTCTGAGTAATACAATTATGTGTGTATATATACACGTGGAGTCTGTGAAACCTAATTTCACAGTGGGCATCTGCCTGGTTACGGTTGTGCCTTAACTTTTCAGGTTTTTACGGCTGAGCCCCACACCCACGCTGCCCCGGCTATTATTACTCCATGTGTCTGTAAGTTTACACCATTTTTCATGGACTCAGACTGTATAACTGGTGCCTTGTGTTGGGTGACTGCTCT
The DNA here is from genome assembly GCF_021556685.1 of Rattus norvegicus. Classification (NCBI taxonomy): domain Eukaryota; kingdom Metazoa; phylum Chordata; class Mammalia; order Rodentia; family Muridae; genus Rattus; species Rattus norvegicus. The sequence continues at coordinate 84,948,970 of NC_141549.1, forward strand.
TTGCATTCATTTTAGACTCTCATCTGATTTTATACCTGGCTTCTCGGGTCTTTCCTGTGTCTGCACAGCTTCTGTGCACTTATGTCTTGACTCAGGCAGAGCCTGGAGTGACTTCATTCTGCACTGACAGCTCCGTGAGTGGGTTAGAACATGGTCAAATGAGCCTTATGTCTCCCTTAAGTCTGTTGTCCGGCTGACGTCCCAGTCAGCACTTTATGGGGTGCTCATCTCAGACATTCTTGTATGAAAGCGTATGAGACTATTTTAAGGTAGTCTCTGCCATGTGGGGCTAACTGGACTGAATCTGCAGCATAGATGGTCTCTGTAGAAGCCATCTTGCTTAGGTCAGCCCTTTTTGCTCTTTTTATTAAGGGGATGAATGAAGCATGACTCTTCTGGGAGATGGGATCTATGTTATTCAAAGACCTTCGCCATGGATTGCATCTTACATGTCCTCCCAGAGCGCACTTGTTGAAGGCTTGGCGTCCGATGAAATCGGTGGTTAAAAGCGGTTGCAAAGGCTAGGACTCGGTAAATGGATGTGAAGTTAATATTCATTGTCAACCTGACAGGATCGACAGTCACCTGGGAGACAAGCCCCTGGGCATGCCTGTGATAGATTATGTATTTTATTGGGTTGGGTGAAGTGGGAAGAGTCACCCCCAAAGTGGGTGGTACCATTCTTTCTGCTTGGGTCCTACACTGCGATCAAGGAGGAAGCTATCTGAGCACGGACATTCACACCTTTGCTTTCTGTTGACGTAATGTGACCAGCTGCTTCAAGTTCCTGCCACAAGGACCTATGGTCACGATGGACTGTACCATTGAATGGACTCTAAATAAATAAATAAATAAATAAATAAATAAATAAATAATAACCCCTTTCTCCCATAAGTTGCTATAGTCAGGAAATTTTATCATAGAGATGAAGGAAATATGATACCCATCAGTGGAGTTCAATAGCTTAATGGGCTATTGGGGGGAAGGAGCCTAGCAGAGGAAGTCAGTCACTGCTGGTGTGCCCCTCCCCTTCTTCTCTCCTGCTTTGCCTTTTGGACATCATGAAGTGAACAGCCCTCTTCTGCTATAATGTACTGCTTTCCAGACTTCAAAACAACAGAGCTAAGCAACTTGGGATGAAACCATGAGCCAAAACCTATCTTTCCTCTTTTAAAATTGTTTCTCTCATGTGTTTTATCAGAGCAGTGGAACGCTGATTCAAAGGTTTGCAACATCCAGAGAAGCTCCCATGTTGACGCTGAACCCAGCCATTGGAACCAACAAGAGGACCCCGACAGGACTGTGTGTTCTGGGCAAGTCCTTCTGACTATGGACTGGAGCATCATAGTCTCCCAGCAGGCCTTTCTTCTCCAGGACGGCTTTGAACCACGTGTCCCTTATTCAGTCTGCTTACTGTGGGTCAAGTCTGACCACTGGGAAACAGTATGGTCCTCAACTGACTGTGTCTTGAGATGGGCTGGAGCAGCCAGCCAAGAGGGCTGCTAGTGCTTTATATATTCACATATATAAAGATCCAATCATTTATTTTATGTATGTGTTTTGCCTGCCTGCATGCCTGGTGTAGGCCTGAGGAAGAGGGCAACAGATAAAACTAGAATTACAAGATGGTTGTGAGCCACCATGTGGGTACAGGGACCTGAACCCTGGTCCTCTGGAAGAGTGATTAGTGCTCTTAAGCCCTAACCCATCTCCCCAACCCATTATGTGTGCATGCATGTGTTTACTTTTGAGTCAGGGTTTCTCTGTGTTGTAGCTCTGGCTGTCTAGGAACTCAACATGTAGATCAGACTTTCCTTGACCTTGGAGATCACCCACCTCTTCCAAGTGCTGGGATTAAAGGCATGTGCCACCAAGTCTTTTAGTGTTTTTGTCACTGTCTTAGTTGACTTAGTGTCCTGACTTGCCTGACTTGGACTGTGCGTGGAGGGTCTGGTGATGTTTTAATCCACTGTGTCTAGAAAGCCTCTCTTGCTTCATGCTCTTTGAAGCCATGACTAGGCCCATGAACATTTCTATTTTCCTGCTAGGTCATGTGGTTATTACTTTAAAAAAAATTTAAAGTTCATTTTGTGTGTGTGAGCAAACATGTGGAGGTCAGGGGACCAACTGAGGTAGCTGCTTTTCTCCTACAGTACGGTTCCTGAGGAACTCAAGTCATCAGGCTTGGTGACAACAGCCGCCAACTGCCGTCAAGACCATGTTCCTATCCAAACGCCTGTCTGGAGCAGCTATTTAACTTTCTAAGTGTTTTCATCTACCAGCTGACATTTCACCTCAAATAGCCACACTGACTAGCAAACCACTCTAGCTTTTCCTGACTCAATCAAAAGATTGTCAATACATCTGCAGTTAGATGTGGGGGTGTTCAGTTCAGAAAGCCATGCTAAGACTTCTTGCTGGGATCACTCCTATTACCAAAGGAGGTGTGCTAGGACCCAGTCAACAAAACAGAGTCTACAGAGACGTCGGATGGAGATCTGGTTATGTGGCTGATGGAAACAAAAGTGGAACACCTGAAGGTTTGCTCTTGCTCCCGGGGTGGAGGAAACACCAGGAAAGCCTGACGTTAGTCATATGGCCTTATTCTAGACCTTCTGATTGGGGCATCACCTGTGTGGGTGATACAAAGTAGGTTGCAGCGAGGAAGAATGGGCTGAGAGCAGAGGCGTTGAATCTCAGCTTGTTAAGAGTCATAGTCAGATTCCAGGCTGAAGCCGGAAGTCCCCTCTTGCAGTTTTCCATCGTTGGCTTCAACAGGCTGAGCCCCCACTAGGTACCATTTGTCCAAGGAGTGCGTTAGCATTCTGTATATCATAGAGCGGACAGGGAAGGGTGGCTAAGCGGTCTGCGAACAAAAGAAGGATAAGGGCATGCTCTCCATTAAACTCCCGGTGAGTTCCGCTGCCATCATAGTCCTGAGTCAGTGGCCAAGAAAGGAGCTTTCATTTGCCGACCACTGAGCACCCCGGCAGGGGCGGCGGAGCTAGGTTCCCAAGCGAAGAGGACTCTCTTCTTTCTGCGTTCCAGACACCATGGATCTTCTCCTGTCTGCGTCCGATTTTTCCATTGCAGCACAGCTCCGCGAGCATCTCCATCAAGCATCTCCATCTCAGAACTCCCCATTTCCAGGACTACCTGCTGGTGACGTCAAGGTGCTGAGGTTCCAGACCCCAGATAACTCACTTGTGAGAGCCTTGCGTAGCAGCTTAGCTCTTGTCACTGTCCTGGGGCTCAAGCGCGCTCGGACTCGGCATCCAGATGTAACTCCAACCAGTGCTGTTCACAAGAGGCGCCCAGACCGCAAGCTGCGGAAGCGCACTGCAGTCCCGGGAACTAGTTACCGCGAGCGTCGCCCAGCAACCGCTCCGGCGTTGCGGTGACCCTTCCGGCGCGGAGAAGCTGCGAGCGCAGTCGCAGAGGAGACGCATGCGCGCCTCGCGCGGGAAGCGGTGCATTATGGGAGGCGCGCGCTTTTGCCGCTTCCGCGAATATGGCGGCGCCGTAGTCAGGGCGCGAGATCCTGGGGTACGGGGAGGCTGCAGTGCGCAGTCCGGGAGCGGTAATGGCGACACCGGATCAGAAGTCGCCCAATGTTCTGCTGCAGAACCTGTGCTGCCGGATCCTAGGCCGGAGCGAAGGTACGTGCAGCCGGGCCGAGGACTGTGGAGGCTGAGCGCCATGACCCCCGCCGGCCGGGTGCTGTTCCCCCGGGCCCCCTGGAAGGAAAGGGGTGCGGCTCGCGGACTGTCCCTGCCCTGAGGGGCAGGGCGGGAGCTGCTCTAGCACCAGGGTTTGGTTTTTGCTCCCGGGTCCAGAGAACAGCGTGGCTTGCAGCTCTGCTTCTGCGTGCTTCCCATTCTGCTGTCACCTTTGCCTCTGGTGATGTCCAGGTTGGATGGTGCTAGCTTATTCCTGCAGAGTTCAAGTAGCGAATAGTGCTTCTAAGAAGCCAGACCCCAAGTCAGTTCTGCTTACTTTATCCGTATTGTTGCCGCGGTAGTTGGGGGAAAAAATGTCAAGGATCTGGTTTCTTGAAGCTCATTTTGGAGTTGAATGGGGACGCGTAATGAGAAAAGGCTTTAGTAATTGACGTGACTGGGTTACAAGTTCCTTACACGTTAGAGACAAATTGCTCCGGTTTTCAAGGAAGACTTTAAACAGAATTGCATTTTAAAAACTCAGGGAGCCTTTTGATCTTTCGTAATTTGCAACAACTTGTCGGGGTAGAGGATGAATTACTCTGTCACCACTAAACCGTTGACTTAGCACAGTTCTTGCTTTATACTTTGTAGTGTTTCACTGTGCAGTTTATTCCTGTAAGAAATCTTTGAGTCTCCCTCGCTCCTATTATGCCATAAGAAATGCTCCTATCTAATGGAGGGAATGTGACTAGTGCGTTGGTGAACACAGTGTAAGAGATAAAGCGCTGGGGGTGGGTGGATAGGAGGAGCTTAGAGGGAAAGGAAGTCTTTTGGGGGAAAGTAAGTAAGATGGGGAATTTAAGCCCCTATTCCAGCGACTGGTAAGAGTGAGTGAGGGTCGTTCCAGCATCTGGGGAGAGTGTGAGTGGAGAGGACAGTTTACTTTTCTGATGGAAGTGACCCAGTCTTAGGCGAAATCAGATAGCTAAGGTATGAGTTAACACACCATACTGTCATTTTTCCTTTATTGCACTGGGTCCAGAATTTTTACCTTCCAGAAAGAACCTTGCGGTTATAACTGGATTTTGAAGTTATTCAGTATGAATTTCTAAATTTGAATTTTACATTAAGATCCCTTTTGATAGAAGCGTCACAGCCTACACGTGATTGAAATGCCACTTTGAAATTTGGCATCCTCCCGTTCTCCCACTCCCATTTGTGATCATGTCTTGTGAATCACTGGTCTTTCAGAGAGATCCAGGATAAAATATTCCATAAAACTCATTAAGGATGATGCTGCCTTGGCTGTTGATGGGGTTGAGAGACACAGAGTCCTCCGGATTCTCAGTCCTCACACACTTTGTTGCCATTTTGTTCTGACAGGTGTGTAGCAATAGCTTGTTTTCATCTCTTCCCTGATGCTGCCCAGCGTCTTTTCATGACTTCTTGTTTGGCCGTTCAGTTCTCCCTACGGTTGTATTTTGTCTCTTTTTTTCATAACTTATGTTGTTGCTAGATTGCCTACCCTTAAAATTTTTAATGTTCTTTGTTTATATGGGTCCAAGTCCTTTGTTTTCTGTTTTGAAAACTTTTTTTCCCTTCCAGTATTTTAACTCTTAACAGTTTTTTTTTCTTTGCAGAGTAAACTTTTTAAAAGGCTTTTTTTCATGTAGAGATTTTTGAAAAGGGTATTTTACTTGTACATCTGTCTGTACACCTTGTCTGCAGAGGTCAGAAGAGGGTGCAGGATCTCCTGGAACCCAGTTGCAGATGATTGTGAGCTGCCCCGTGCTGGGAATTGGATGCTACTCTTTTGGAAGAGCAATAGTGTTCTTAACTGTGGAGCCCTCTCTCTAGCCCTAAAATCGTGATGAATCCCAGTTTATCCACATTGAAAGGGGAGGGGGCAGGGCGATGGCTCAGCAGGTAAGAGCACTTGCTCTCCAGGCTATAGAACCCATGGAAGAGCTTTGCATGGTCGAGTGCATTTGTAATAACAGCATCCTAAGGAAGTGTGGGAGATGGACAGGAGAGCATTAAGAACCAGCTAGCCTGGAGTTGCTGCTCCAATGATAAAAACAGCAGGAGAGGCCGCTTTCTCCACAAGGAGGGAGGCAAGAATAGATCCCCAAAAGCAATCCTTTGAGTTTTACTCTGCCCCCCAACTCCTTCCCCGGAAGAGGAAAAAAAACACTTAAAATGATTATGATTTGGGTGTTGCATGAAGAACTCCACAAAGTCATGAAGATTTCTCTCTTTTCATCTTTTTCCCTAGGAGAGGCTATATTCTCTTGTCATGTGTGATATGAGGAGGCTATATTCTCTTGTCATGTGTGATATGAGGAGGCTATATTCTATTGTCTTGTGTGATATGAGGAGGTTATAGTCTATTGTCATGTGCGATATGAGGAGGCTATATTCTCTTGTCATGTGTGATATGAGGAGGCTATATTCTATTGTCATGTGTGATATGAGGAGGCTATATTCTATTGTCATGTGTGATATGAGGAGGCTATATTCTCTTGTCATGTGTGATATGAGGAGGTTATATTTTATTGTCATGTGTGATATGAGGAGGCTATATTCTATTGTCATGTGCGATATGAGGAGGTTATAGTCTATTGTCTTGTGCGATATGAGGAGGCTATATTCTATTGTGTTGTGCGATATGAGGAGGTTATAGTCTATTGTCATGTGCGATATGAGGAGGTTATAGTCTATTGTCTTGTGCGATATGAGGAGGCTATAGTCTATTGTCATGTGTGATATGAGGAGGTTATATTTTATTGTCATGTGTGATATGAGGAGGCTATATTCTCTTGTCATGTGTGATATGAGGAGGCTATATTCTCTTGTCATGTGTGATATGAGGAGGTTATATTCTATTGTCATGTGCGATATGAGGAGGTTATAGTCTATTGTCATGTGCGATATGAGGAAGCTATATTCTCTTGTCATGTGCGATATGAGGAGGTTATAGTCTATTGTCATGTGCGATATGAGGAGGTTATAGTCTATTGTCATGTGCGATATGAGGAGGCTATATTCTATTGTCTTGTGCAGTGTGAGTTAGTTTTTTGTTGTATGGTACAAGCTGAGGTTCTTTTTGAGCTTACCCAAGGACCCACCTCCCCTCAACTATGCTTGTCTTACTCTTGTCTTGAAAACAAAGTGTTGAAGTGGAACCTTAAAGAATGCTGATAGCATGGTCCATTCCAGACCAGTAAGAGCCAGTGTCTGTGAAGCAGAGGGCCTGGTGCCAGCGCATGTTTTAAAAGCACATAAAGTTTTAGAATGGTTTAGATTTACAAGAAAACTATACACACATGGTTCTCCTTTGCCCAGCACCACCTCTCCTGGTCTCGGTGTCTCACTTACTGAGCTGCAGTGCCACAGTCAGTAGTAATACATTGATATTGTTGATGCAGAAACACAGTTGTCACTTCAAAGGAAGTCAGAGGCGATTTATTTTGGAACTGTAAGTGACTGTGGACTAGGAACACAGTTCTAGTTCATCAGGTTACACCTAATGCCTTATCCCAACATGGTTAACAGTTGTATGAAGTTTAGTAACAGAATCACATAAAGTCATAAATCAAGGTACTTTTCAAATATATTGGCGTGAACATAATGTAGGTGGGTTAAAGCAAAGTGGGCATCTCTGTTATCGGTCTCAGGTACTATTTGATGACAGTCTCATGTCAGGGTTGGTGGAGGCTGGGTTCTCTACATTCCAAACACTTACCTAATTAGCCTCAAGGGTGGATAGTAGTTCCGACACAGGTGGACAGTGAATGGCCTTTAATAAGGCTAAGGATAGATGGCCAAGACAGCATATTAGCTTGAGACCTGCAACGTTCTGTCCAGCTTTCTGAGATCACAGGAGGTCTAATTAGTCAGCCTTGTAGTCTTGTAGCGTGCTGTGTAGTGTCCTTCAGGTGTTGCTTAGTACTCAGGGCTCTCTCTGGTGTGAGACCACGTGCTCTTATTTTTTGTTATTCTTACTCAGGTCTCCCTGGGCTCCTCTGGACTTGGATCTTTCTTGGTTTTGTTTTGTTTTGTTTCATTTTTGTTTGGTGAGCTTGGCAATTCTGAAGATTAGAGATTGTAGACTTGTCGGATATTTTCCCAGTGATTGAGTGGGATTCTGTCTTGGGGATGGAAATTATGGGCCTTGAGTGCCATTTTCACCACACGGTGGCAAGCATAGCATGATCTGTCACTGTTACTGTTAATGCTGGCCCTGACAGCTTCACTCTGGCGGGCGTCTTTACTCTCATTGACCAAGCATTTGGCTTTTCTGCCTGGTGTGGGTGTTTCCACAAGAATATTAACATTAGGCCTTTTTTCAGGTTTCTGTGGGATCAGTGCCACTATACCCTCATAGTTTTATTTCCTAATGCACACTTTCAGTTTAGGTGTGGTTTGTAGATTTTGTTGTATAAACAAATTATTATTATTAATTAAACCAAGATTATTGACTTTAAGACTGTCTAGTATATCAGACTTTCATTTTCATTAAGTTTATTTTCGGAATTTTATGATTTTTGGGGGGGGCATGTATAGTATGAATTGATTGACCTCCAAATACTTGGTGTACTGGCTAGTTCTGTATCAACTTAACACAGTCTGTAGTCCTGAAAGAGGGAACCTTGATCGAGAAAATGCCTCCTTAAGATGGAGCTGTAGGCAACCCTGTAGGGCATTTTCTTAGTTACTGATTGGTGTGGGAGGACTTATCCCATTGTGGGTGGTACCATCCCGGGCTGGTGGTCCTGGGTTCTATAAGAGAGCAAGTGGAACAAGCCATGAGGAGCAGGCCCTGGGAAGCAGGCCAGTAAGCAGCATCCATCCATGGCCTCTGTATCAGCTCCTGCCTTCAGGTTCCTGCACTGTCTGGGTTCCATCCCTGACTTCCTTAATTGAGGGACAGCGGTGTGGAACTGTAAGCCTTATCCAAGCTGCTTTTGGTCATGGCACAGCAATCATAACCCTAACTGATATACTTGGTGGTTTGTTTTCAGATTTGATTCTGATATCCAGTGTAACCTTGTTAGTGTTGGAGAATATATGATTGCTAATGCAATTACTTTTTAAAACTCTGTATGCACCCGTGTGTACAGTCACACACATATTGATATGCATGTTCATTCATGTGTGAGAATGAGAACACATGCATATGTGGAGATCAGAAGATAACCTGTGGTTCCAGTCCTTGCCTCCCTCTTTTTTTGAAACATGACCTCTTTGCTTCTGTGCTCACCAGGCTAGCTGGCCCAGGAGCTTCCTCTTTCCTTCCTTCCCTCCCTTCCCTCTCCTCTCTGTACAAAGCGTTGTTTTGTTCTGTATGCTGTCCTCAAATGTATTTAAGCATGGGGGTGGTCAGGGCAGCCTTTTCTGGCTGTCATACTTTGTAGTGGAATTGTTGGGAGCCCAGCTAGTGCTGGAGCCTCACCTGCCACTGCCTTTTCTCCTGGCTTCCTTAGTCTCTGAGGTCAGCCTCTGACTGATAGTTCTTTGCTGACTTGCTGTGTGTTGTATCCTTTGAGGTTTACCTGAATGGGATCAGTGGTGTCAGGAGTCCTGGGCTTGGGCAGGCACTGGCTGTTCTTGCACACAGACAGCTCCTTCCCTTGGTACATATCTCCTGAGAGACGTGGCACTCCCTTCCTTGCTGAGCCACCTGGGCTTCTGCAGAATGTATAACGACTCTTCTTGACATTTGTCCCTGTGGGTGGTTAGTTTTAATTGTCATCCTGACCCAATATAGAATCACTTGGGGAGGGAGTGTCAGTACCGGATGGGCATGACTGTAGGGAACTGTCTTAGTTATATTAATTGAAATGGGAAGACCTGCTCACTGTGGGTGGCACCATCTTCTACACATGGAATCCTGGAGTGTCTAAGAGTGGAGAATGTGAGCTGAACACTAGCATGTCCATCTCCTGACTGTGAGTGTGGTACAATGTAAATGGAATGTCCCATTCCTCTGCTGCCTGGACTTTCCTTCTGTGGTGGACTGTTCCTTGGACTTTGAGCTAAAATAAACCCATTCTCCCTTAAATTGCACTTGTAAAAGTATTTTATCATGGCAAAGGGAAAAGAAGCTAAGAAATTGGTACCAAGGATGGGAGATATTGTTGTGGAAAACCTGAGTATGTGGCTTTTGGGTCTTTGGAACTGTTTGTGGGAAGGATGTGGAGGAGTTTGGAATTTGGGGCTAGAAAAGCCATTGAATGCTGTGAGTGGAGTTTAGTGGGCTTTCTCTTGAAAGCTTGGAAAACAATGCTGAACGAAATGAGGACAGTGGAGGCCTGCCTCTTGAGGCCTCCAAGAACAAGGATTGTGTCAGGAAATGAGCCAGAGACAATATGATATTTCAGTAAGAATCTGGCTTCATTTTGTCATCACTGTGAGATCTTGACTGAAGCTGAATTTGAAGATAATGAACTATTTGTTAGAAAAGTGTGTGGACAAGCTTCAAGTCTTTAACAAGGAAGTGCAGACAACAGAGCAGCTACAGGGATCAACACCGTGAGAGAGAAACCTGGACATCTGCACTGGGACTTCAGGAAAATGTCTCCTCACGGTCAGCACACACAAGCTCAGAGAGCTGTGGTCCGTGGTGGCGAGGCTGCACTTCTAAATGGTGGCTCTGTCTGTGGCCCACGGTGGCAAGGCTGCACCTCTAAATGGTGGCTCTGTCTGTGTGCTGTTGGTCTTGAAAGTGTGAAAGACACAAGAAGGAAGGAGTGGTGGGGTCAGGCACTGTGTGCAGGGTTGAGGTCCCCAGAGAGAAGCAAGGCCTCAGAGGGCACTGTGAGAAGCTTGAAGTTGAAGCTTAAGCTGTGGTAGAGACCTAGGAGTGTTGGAGATGCCAGGATCATGGGACATGTGCCAGGAAGAGCTATAGGCATGAAGTGGAGCTGGACTAAGTTTGAAAGAGAAGCTGAAGCAATGGGGCTGTCTGAACCGTTTGGAGCCCAGCCACTTTCATGAGCCCAAATGCTGGACATGGGACTACAGGATTTGGTTTTGGCCATATTCAATGTTTTAAATTTCTAAAATATTGAAAAATTTCAAGATTTTGGAGACTTAAAATTGGACTGCGTGTTACATTTACAGTATGAAGATGTCAGTGTTTATTGCTGTAAATAAATACCATGACCATAGCACTTCTTATAAAGAAAAAAAATTGATTTGGGCTTGCTTACAGTTTCAGAGGTTTAAGCCCTAATTATCATCATGGGGGGAAGCATAGTGGCAGGTAGGCAGCCGTGGTGGAGGGGAAGAATCTGCAGGTAGCAGGAAGAGCAGAGCCACTGGGTCTGGCTTGGGCTTCTGAAACTTCAGAGTCCATCCCCAGTGACACACTTCCTCCAACAAGGCCACACCTCCCTAATCCCTCTCAAGCAGCACTAGGCCCTAATGACCTAATGGCCTCATTCAACTGTATGAGTTTATGGAGGGGATATTCCTATTCAAATCAGCACATTTTAATCCCTGGCCCCCATAGGCTTGTAGTCATATCATAGTGCAAAATGCATTCAGTTCAACTTCAAAAGTCCAAAGTCTCTTCTGAGACTCATGCCAATCTCTTAACTGTCATCACCTATAAAATCAAAATGAAAACACAGATCATGTACTTCCAACATTCAATGGCACAGGATAAACATTATTATTCCAAAGGGAGGAGTGGACCAAAGCAAGACCAAGAACAAGCATGGCAAACTCCAAACTCTGCATCTCCAAGTCTGATGTTAAAAGGCACTTCAGATCTCCAACTTCTTTCAGCGCTCTCTCTCTCTCTCTCTCTCTCTCTCTCTCTCTCTCTCTCTCTCTCTCTCTCTCTCTCTCTTTCTGGGGCTAGTTCTACTCCCTCATAGCAGCTTTCCTCTGCAGGCACCCCATGGCTTTGCTGTCTCCAACATCTTAGGGTCTCCAATTGGGGCAATCCAGATTTTACTCTAATAGCTTTATACAGTGGTCTCTCTGGGTCTCCATGCAGGCATACCTTTGACATGAGCCTGGCCTCTGCAGCTTTCCTTGGCTGTGGAGGGAGATTCCATAACATCCCTTTCTGTCCTTGACTCTAAAGCTAGAACCACATAGCCGAAGCTGCCAGGGCTGGAACTTGGCCCCTTTATTCAAATGTATTTTCAGCAGATTCCTGTTTTCTATGGTTTTCTTCACTGCTTCAGCTTTTCTTTAGTTCCTTTTCACAAGTTGGAAGCTTAACTGTGTCCAGTTTTATCCTGAGATCACCACTCCCTTTATTCCATGCTTTTCTTTAAGTTTTTCATCTCCTTGAGCATGGGACTTAGCTCCATTATACTTTCTGGTGCTCCTATTCTCCTCAAACTGTACAGTTTGTAGTTTTCCTTGCTCAGCATGCTCCTTTTCATTATAGATCTGTATAAGAGCAGCTACTAATAACCATGCAACAGTCAATGCAAGACTGTCTTGAAATCTCCCCTGCCAGTGCCATTAATCTGAAACTTTTTAATTTACCACCAGGAAGATTTTTCTGACAAGGGCAAAAAGCAGCCATGTTTTTGGCCAAAATATCATTAAGTGGTCTCTAGGACACTTACTAATATTCTTCTTCTTGAAACTTCTTGAGTTGGGTGGGCTGTCAAAATCTCCATTGTGATCAGCACTACTGTCTATCACATTTCTACTAATATTGCCCATCTAGCCACATAAAGCATTCAACTATTTTCCTGGTCCAAAATCCCAAAGTCCACATTCTGCTAATAAGCAACATGGTCAGGCCTGTCCTAGCAATACCCCACTTCTGGTACCAATTTCTTCTGTCTTAGTTGGTATTCTATTGTTGTAAAACAAGACACCATGACCATGGCAACTTTTATAAGGAAAGCATTTAACTGGGGCTTGCTTATAGTTTTAAAGGTTTAATTCATTATTATCATGGAGGGAATTGTGGTTACAGATAGTCAGACATGGTATGTGAGAAGGAGCTGAGAGTTCTACTTATGGATCTGTAGGCATCAGGAAGAGCAAGGGCCATTTCCTGCTTGGGCTTCTGAAACCAACAAGACCATGCCTCCTAATTCCTCCTCTCAATTAGCACTACTCTCTAATGACCAAGCATTCAAGTATATAAGCCTCTGGGGGCCATTTCTATTCAGACTATCATGGAGGGTAATGTTAGACTTTGGGGACAAAGAGAAGAAGGGTATAGGTTAAAATGATATGTTCGTGGTCAACTTGGCAAGAGATGAAATTGTGATGATTAGTTTTATTTATCATCTTGACTCAGTCTAGAATAATCTGAAAAGCCAGTCTCAATGAGAGATTGTCTAGGTTGGTCTGTTGGAATGTCAGTAGGGAATTATCTTGATTTGTGGGAAGTCCTGCCTATTGTGGGTGTCACCATTCCCTGAACAGAGGATCATGGGTTTATTAAGAGCAGAGAAAGGGAGCTGGGCATACAATTTTAAATTCATTGCTTTCTTGAGTGGATGTAATGTGACCAGTTGAAGTCCCTAGCCCTTGACTTCCTTTCAGTGATGAACTGTAACTTAGAATTTTGAGTCAGATAAACATATTCTCCCTTGAGTTACTTTTGCTACAGTATTTGAGGACACCAAAAAGAAAGACAGTCCCACTCCCCTCCCCATTCCTGACCTTGTAGACACTGGGTTTTCTTGAGTCCGTGCCACATGTCCATCTGTTCTCTAGTTTTTCTCTCTGGCTTTGCTTCTGCCTTGGTAAGTGTATGACCTTATTTAAGCTGCTTTATTCTGTGTGTGTGTGTGTGTGCATGTGTGTTTTAAAAGAAGGCAGAGACAAACCTGTGTCATAGCTCATAAACTAGAAGCACGTACACAAGTTCTGCCTTTCTTCCTGGAGCTGAGTGCTGCTCAAAGGCTCTTTACCAGGCTTCCTTTCTAAGCCTTGTCTGACCTGTGACTTCAATCACTCCTTTGAAATGGCTATGGGTCCAGTTTGATTTTCCTCTAGAGTTTTCCATATCTCTGCTCTCTTCTTACAAATTTTATAGAACTCTTTTGCTCAGGTCATTGATTTCATATGGCTTCCTCACTTGTTAAGGCTGGGGAGAGTGGTTTGCTCTTGACCCGTGTGCCTGGTGATGACAACTGTCGGGTTATAATTTGCCCCTTTCGCTCCCCTCCAGCCGATGTTGCTCAGCAGTTCCAGTTTGCTGTGAGAGTCATCGGAAGCAACTTTGCTCCAACTGTTGAAAGAGATGAATTTCTAGTAGCTGAAAAAATCAAGAAAGAACGTATGTATTTTTCTTAACTATTATGTAACTTGTAAAAACTTAAGAATTCCTATGTGACATGTGTATGTGTGTCTCTGTATTTATGCATGTATACATGTGCACATGTGTGTCTATGTATGTGTGGTCACATATATGCGTGTATTATACGTATATATACATATGTATGTCTATGTGTCTATCTGGATTTATGTGTGAATCCACATATTTATGCATGTACATATCTGACTACATGTGTTTGCATGCATGCCCATATATGCATGTGCTATGAATAGTGTATGCTATTCTCAAGTATGTTTTAATTATAGATACTATTAAAAATAAGGGCAGTTTAATTTTTCCTTGGCATTATAATTATTAAAACACGGTGGAGGTTTATTTTAACTGTCATAACTCTGTAATTTAGTTTTTGAATACAAAAGATGAAAGGACTCACTGTCACTTCTTGCCTCTCCGATCTGCGATATCTAACAGAACAGTTAACTGCTCTCGGAGGCATCACTGCGTCTTGTCACCGTCAGACTTGCAGCACTTAGAGCAGTGCGAGTATCTCACTTCCGAGATGGCACTTCAGGCTCTCTCAAGCAGTAGCCCCTGGAGAAGCAGGCTCCCCTCCACTCAGCACTTGGATTGGGTTGGCTCTGTCACCCCTCTCTGCTTCTGGAGTGCTTCGTGGAGTCTAGGCTCTGAGTGGCAGGCAGTCCTCAGCAGTCTGTAGGAGAGCCGTCGTGGTCCTGGTTTGGAGAGCGTATTTTGTGGGTGTGTGAGCATGTGCAGTTGGGGCCTTTTAGTGGGACTTAAAACAGGCCTTGGATATTTGCAGCTTCTTCCTATTGCTAAACTTCCCAAATGAAGTGGACTTTGAATTCGGTTCTAAATGTTTGCCAGTTTGGCCACAGCACTCATAGGAAGTCGTTCTGCATGGCATAGTATCCTGCCCTGAGCTGTTGCATTAGGAATTGTGAGGACCAGAGATCTGTGTGGGTGTTACCTTTCAGAGCTTACCAGAGCCAGGGAGTGCTGGCTGGTGACAGAGTGGAGGCTGTGGCCCCACGATGACTGATCCAGTGCCTTTGCCTGTTGAGGACTTGAGCAGGGTCACTCTAAGGACCCAGCAGCTGGCATGGCAGCCTACAGTGTCATTTGCTTTGTCAGCTGTTGTACTGTGTGGTTTTAAGTTACCCATACTCCACTATGGTTGGAAAGTAGTGGTGAGAAAATACACCCCGGAAACAGATGATGCACAGACTGTAACTGGCCTATCATCCTGAGGATGTGTGTGTCGACATCTCATACCACCCACCCCACTGCTTCCTGCCGGCCAGGGGCCATCTCTGCTCAGCATGCCCATGCCCTGTGCATGCCCATGCTCTGTGTGCTGCCTGCCGGCCTAGGGCCATCTCTGCTCAGCATGCCCATGCCCTGTGCATGCCCATGCTCTGTGTGCTGCCTGCCGGCCTAGGGCCATCTCTGCTCAGCATGCCCATGCTCTGTGCATGCCCATGCTCTGTGTGCTGCCTGCTGGCCTAGGGGCCATCTCTGCTCAGCATGCCCATGCTCTGTGCGCTGCCACCTTTTCCCATGAGTCTTGTTGCTACCTTCTCAGTCACCAGAGCCAGGGCTGCTGTCAGTGCTCCGTGCTTCTCATAGCCAGGCTGCCTCCCCAGAAGCTAGGGAGGTACCCATGTGGGCTGCCTTGTTTTTCTTAGAGGCCCCAACGCATAAGGATACTGACCCCTGTAAATCAGTTATGCTAAAGCAAACCAGAGTGCTCCCTGCAACTGAAAGACTGGGGTTTGGCATAGGCGGAGGTTACAGGCACCCCCAGGCCTGGCTCTCAGACCCTATCTCACTGGTTAAATAAGTAGAAATAACAGTGGGTATCTGGCCTGCTACTCAATATTGAAGCTTACTTTCCCTTTCTGCCTGTCGAGTTTCTCATGAAAATGTGAATTCTTTTCGTGAACTCCAAACTGCTTACGCTCTAGCTTACTACCAAGAACCCTGACTGTTAGGTGTCATATAATCATAATTTCCTTTGTGAATCTGATTTCATGACCTCCTGGTAAGATTATTGCCAGTGTGTGTCATAACGAAGTCATTACTGTAGAGTACCAAGGAAGTCACATAATAATCAAGAATGATAAATGGATAAAAATAATATTGAAAATAAAGTTAATAATGACATTAATGAATTGACATTTAGTTTGAAACAGTGACTATTTTATCTTGAAGCAAGATAGAATACTCCTGCACATCTGGGCAAAAAATGTTAGAATGTGACTTTCGTTGGGGTGAGTGGACAAGGTCTCATCCCTGTGTAGCCGTGCTGGTCAGTAGAACTGGCCTTGACCTTACAAGGTCCGCCTGCCTCCGCCTTCGGAGTGCTGTGGTTAAAGCATGCAGCACCACACCTGCCCACGATGTGGCTTTTTGAGTCAGACGAAGTCAAGTTTGCTGAGCCTGTGAATTATACTTCACTCTCCATCCCTCCCTCCAGGTACCTGTTACCAGTTAGGAGGGTTGAGGGTAGTTTGCCTCACTGTGGATCCATATGTGTAGACAGACCTGTCTTTTTCCCAGCCTGAGAGTCTCCATGTTTTACATATGTCAGAGAGGCAAGGTGAGCTGACCAAATCAACATTGCTAAAGGTCTCCTTGCCCGGTCTTTGGATTCTTGGGCTCAGGATTCTTTTTGGCAAGTCCCAGTCCGTTAGCGCAGATGCAGTGACTTTCCTAATACTGAGTCGTGGGGTGTGCAACTAACAGGCTTACTTAATTCCTTTTCTAAACTTTCAGTTATTCGACAAAGGAGAGAAGCGGACGCCGCACTGTTTTCAGAGCTCCACCGAAAGCTTCATTCGCAGGTACAGTGAGGTGTTCTGGGAGTCTGTGAGTGGAGAGTGCTTGGATGCCCTTGGGTGCTATCCTTTAAAACTCCCTGGGATCACTAAGCCTTTTAGTTGTAGAGAGTGCTTCCATTTGGGAGGTTCAGTATTAGAAGTAAGTGTTAGCTGGGCTTCCTGTCAAACTTCCGATGTGTGTCCTGTTGGGTAGGTATTGGACTCTCCTATTTGCATTGCAATTCCTTGATGGCATTGCTAGGAGTAGGCTGGTGGATGTCCAGACCTGGCCCTTCACGCAGAAGCTCCCACGACTGATGCAGCCGTCTCTGAGCTCATTTTATTGCTGTCATGGTAACCAAAGGGGAGATTTTCTCAATCTAATGTTTTGATAAAGATTTCTCAGCTTCAGTCAAAGAGGTACTTGTACCATAAGGTAGATGTTGTGGCTTCTCACCATAAGGAACTGCTACACCCAGCGTTCTCCCCACCTCTGCAGAGAGAATAAGGGCCCAGAGGATTAATGTTTGCTCGGCAAGTGCTGTCAGCCCGGGCTGTGGAGACTGAGCCAGGGTTCTCCCAGTCCTTGCTTCTTCACACCCTGGAAAGGGCTCTGTGCTTGCGGAGAGCTTTGATTCTCAGTGCAGCTTCATTTACTTCCTCACTGGAGAGGAATACCTCTCCATCTTGGCAGAGCTTAGGAAGTAAGCAGCACGAGCTTTCTGTGCAGCCCTGTAGCATGGCTTTTGCTTGTCTCCACCTCTGCAGCTGTGAATGACTTCTGCACCCGAGCGAGTGGTGACGCAGGAGCTGAGTGTGCTGTAGGTGGGGCTGCTGCTTGGCCCCATGGGATCAGGGAGATAGTTTTATGAAGCAAAGCCTGTCCTGCCTGTCACTGTGGCCACAGGATGGAGGTGCACTTGGGAAATTGAATTAAGAAGGTTGTTTTCTAAGTTCGTTTGAAGCTCTGTTTATTCCTTTGCTTGCTTGCCTGGCTCCCCCTGCCCTCCTTAGATGTCTGTTTAACCCAGGCCGTGTGAAGCTCTCTGTGTGGCCCAGGTTGGCCTTGAAATCATGGAAGTCTTCCTGCTCCAGTCTCTGAGTTTTGGGATTACAGGTAGAAGCCACCTCAGCTGGCTCCTATGCGTTGTTGTGTACGGTGGCCAGCTTCCCACAGCTAGCCCACAAAACAAGCCTAGTTGAATTTTTCGGTCTGGAGATGGACCATTATTTAAGAACTGGGAGACAATGGTGTAATACTAAAACAGGAAATATGCCCAGATAAATAGTCTATCTTTTTGATTAAAAAAAAAAGGGGGGGGGGTTGGGGGTTTAGTTCAGTGGTAGAGCGCTTGCCTAGCAAGTGCAAGGCCCTGGGTTTGGTTCCCAGCTCCGAAAAAAAGAAAAGAAAAAAAAAAAAAAAAAAACAAAACAAAACCATACAGCTCTTCAAAGTACAAGGCTCCCTGATACTGTTTTGTCCTGTTTTCTGTTCAGTGAGGGCTTCTCGTTCGCTGTGTATGCCGTGGGAGGAAGGGTCAGGGTGCAGTTGTTTTCAGAGCTGGGGCAGGGAGGATCCGGTGTGGCCTGCAGCGAAGTCGTGGGCGCTGGCTTGTCTGGGGAGTGAGCCCTGTGTGTAGCTGGGGATGACGGTGTGGTGAGTTAAGGCGGCAGTGGGCAGGTGCTGCTGGGTAAACCTTTGCTTTCATATCCCTTCACATTAGGGTGATGCTTCTGTCTACACAAAGAATCAAGTGGACACACTGCAGGGAGCCGTGTCTGTACCAAGGCACTTCTATAGGAGTCTGAGGTGTCTGGTCTGAGGGCTGGCTGTGGGAGCTCAGTGTCTGTCCTCACTCTCTGCTCCCTCAGGCGGATTGCTCGCTACCCTCTGAGCTTCAGCAGGGAGTGGCTGTAGTCCCGGGGAGGTAGCTGGGTGGGGAGGATGGAGGCGAGGGTGAACCATGGCTTGATGATGGCCCTGGCGAAGCCATCTTGGCTCCTTGGAATGGTAGCTCCCCTTTCCTGTTCTCTGTGCCTCTTCACCTGGCTGACCACACCTGTCCCTGTGTTAAAAGGAGCTGCTCTTAAGCCAGTGTGGTGGCACACTGCGCACTCCCGTATCCCAGAACTGGGGAGGCAGAGAGGGAAGATCAGCTTAGAGGGAGAGAGGTGGAGAGGGAGAGAGGGAGAGAGGGAGAGAGGACTGCGTGGGCAGACAGGTCCTGGCAAGTCACTGACCCTGTGAGGCCTGTCACCTTTCAGGCTGCTGTAGCCCTCCACCCACTCCCATGCTGGATGAAGCCCTACATCCTGAGGAGCACAGCAAAGGCTCCAGCCCTTCCCTGAGTGCCATGCAGATCCTGTCGTTGGATTTCTGTGTGGGCCCCAGTTGTCTGGTTCCTGCTCCTTATGGCCGAGTTTCTAGAGATTCTCCAGGACCCTCTCCAGCTCTGTGATTTGCTGCATGTCTGTTTCTGTTGGAAGCATCGGGTGCTCACCAGGGCGGAGTTCTTTCCATTCTTGTCTTTTCTTCCCTTGACACTCCTTGCTCCAAATGGGGTGTAAACCAAGAAAACCAGTCCACTTTTCCCCCTTGAGACAGGTGACAGTAGTCCTGGCTGGCCTCAAACTCACAGAGATCTGCTTATCTCTGCCTCCCAAGTGTTGAGATTAAAAGTGTGCACCAGGATGCCCAGCTCACCCACGGCTATTTGCTGATACTCCTTTCGCCATGAGTTAGTCTGGGGGGCTTTGCTAATCCAAAGCCAGGCAACCTTGGGGCTTGTTCCTGTGGAGTGAAGGACCAGGTGCTGGCCCCAGAAAAGACTGAAGCATCCAGTCTGCTGGGGGGCTGGTCCCATGCGGGACCCATGGAGTGACTGTCGATGGGCGGACTTTAGAATGGTTTTCTATTTCAGAGATAAGTACAAGCGAGAATAAAGCAAAGTTGATACAATTGCTCTTGTAATATTTTTACCTAAACAGGGAGTTTTGAAGAATAAATGGTCAATCCTCTACCTCTTGCTGAACCTCAGTGAGGATCCTCGGAAGCAAGCCAGCAAGGTGGGTGCGGGAGGGCGGAGTCCTGTGGCATGCCATACCATGTTTTCTTTTCTTCTTTATTATCGATTATTCTATTTATTTACATTTCAAGTGTTATCCCCCTTCCTGGTTTCCCCTCTGCAACCCCCTATTGCATCCCCCTCTCCCCATGAGGGTGTCCCCCAGTCACCCACTCCCATCTTACTGCCCTAGCATCCTCTACACTGCGGCATCAACCAAGAGCCTCCCCTCCCAGGGATGCCAGACAGCGCCATCCTCTGCTACATCTGCGGCTGGAGCCATGGGTTTCCCGTGTGTACTCTTTGATTTGTGGTTTAGTCCCTGGGAGCTCTGGGAGTCTATAGGAAGGAAAATAGCGGGAGCAAAGTAAGAGGCCCACCAACCCTAGAAGCCACGTCATTTCTTCTTTTCCAGTGGCAGCTTCCAGAAGATGTGTTTCAAAATTGTTTTTTTGATGCAGCAGTGTCGTTGAGCAGCCCGAGTGGTCAGAGAATTGACACTTACGTTAGGACCATCAGCCTGGAAGGTCTGCAGCTCTTGAGCTGGGAGAGCCTGTCCCTGTCTTACCAGCAGGCTTCCTGCTGTGAATGCCCTGCCAGATTTACCTGAGCCTCGGGCTCCTCCCGGCTGTGGGGTCCAGCACAGCAGATGTTTGACTGGCAAGATCCTGAGGAGTACGGATGGAGGATTCGCTCCAACCTCCTCATTGTGTAGCTGGGGTGTACTTATAAACTTGTTTGTGCTTTATGGTGATGTTTAGAGAATGTCTGATATTTTCACTTACGAATTTCAGGAGCATTTTCATTGACTTGTTTGAATAAGTGTGAAATTCAAATCCAGTTGCAGAGATAGCATGGGACAGGCATGTGAAGTCCTGTGGGTTGGGCGAGCGCACCTGCAGTCTCTGACCTATGTGCTTACAGTGCGCTTCATTCCAGGTAACTAGCTATGCCTCCTTATTTGCACAAGCCTTACCGAGAGACGCTCACTCGACGCCTTACTACTGTGCCAGGCCTCAGACCCTCCCCTTGAACTACCAGGACCGCAGCACACAGAGCTCTGGCAGCTTGGGCAGCAGCGGCATCAGCAGTATCGGCATGTGTGGCCTTAGCGGCCCCACACCTGTGCAGCCTTTCCTCCCCGGGTAACTCGAGCATTCGGGCGCACGTATACACAGACAGAAATACACACACACACACACACACACACACACACACACACACACACGCACGCACACACACACACACACACACACGAATGCATGCACACACGCACACACAAACCAGCCAGGGTGTGGGTGTGGCTCTCAGTGTTTTAGGTCTGTTCCCAGGCTTTTAGCAAGCTGTTCTTGTTGAACTCAAGTCTTAAGTAGCAGGTGAGTCCTCTGTAGGCTGAGGTTCTCAGACTCTCAGTTGGTGCTGTGAGCAAAAAGGATGCAGCCATCGATGTGCAGCTAAGCGGGGCAGGGTGAGCTTCATGCCATTGGCACTCCTGGTGATCACAGTGTGACAGGACTGAGCTGGTGATTTCCAGAGGAGCGTTGACCAGAGAATCAGCGTCAAAGGCTTGGTGCTCTCCACGTGAGCACAGTGGAATCACATGTTACTTTGAGTCCTAAACTTGCACGATGGTATTGAGGGTAGACTGTGTGTACCACACACAGATTGCTCTGTGACAAGCCTGTCACCTTGATCAACAGCAGTTACAGCTGACCCAAGGACCATGTTTGGCTGAGAGCGTCTCATCTGTGACCTTGGACTTTAGAATGCCTTTTGATGTTGTGAAAAGTTGTAAAGACAATTCTGAGCAGAATTAGGCTTTCATTTTCATTTATACTTTTTTTCAGATGCACAGTATTACTGAATGCTGCTGCCAAGCCTGTGCCCACCGAGTGTAGTGTAGGACAGGCCTGGTAGTTGTCATAGGGAGGGTCCCCAGTACACGGGCCCCCTGTGTGCAGGCCCCTAGGAGAGCAGGTGCCCTGAATGCCTGTGATTGTTTCAGTCCTGAAAAGCAGGAGTTTTGTTACAGTTGTCACTAAACATAAACATCATGCTCCTAGATTTTCACAGAGCGACTGTATTTTCTGGGTTCCTTTTGCCTTTCATTTTATGTATTTGTATATTTTTTCAAATGGGTTAAACTGCAGGGTCACTTTTCATAGTATACACACAGGGTGGGGTGGGGGCTAGTGACCACAGATGGGACAGGGCCCAGGTGTTAAGACCTCTCAGCTCGGGAAATGTCGAATGAATGAAAGGCCATGATCTTGTAGTTAAACTAGGGTTTCAAACTTTCTCTGTGTAGGCGTGGTGTGTGCTGTGTGTTTGTAGAGAATTCGAGTGGAGAAGTATGGATGTCGGACGAGATGCCCAGTTAGGAGTAGGTCTGAAAACCGGGTCAGTGCAGGGGACTGGAACCAACTGTTATGGGGACATGTGGTTCTGGAGAGCCCTGTATCAGATCTATAAAGTAACATAGTATAATAACATAGGCGAATCCCTGGAACGTTTCTATCTCTCGTGGGTAGTCTGCTTAGCTGAAGCCACAAATGTCTCTTTCTTACTCTCTAGACAGTCTCATCAAGCTCCAGGAGTGGGTGACGGCCTTCGGCAGCAGCTGGGGCCTCGTCTAGCATGGACTCTGACTGGAAATCAGCCTTCACAGACCCCTACCTCCAAGGCTTTCCCAAATGCTCTTTCTCGAAACCTGACAAGGTCAAGGAGAGAAGGGGATCCAGGTGGTAAGATGTTTTGTTATTTAGAATTCAGCACCCCATCTGTAGTGATTCCTTAGTGTTCATGGACTGAAACCCGGGGTCCCTGTGGGCAGATGCCTTGTGAGGTCACTTTTTGTTGGTCACTGGTGTCTGCTTGGTCTATTCCCTCTCTTGTCCTTGATGCCTCCTTGACCCAGTCCCCTTCCCATCTCTATCTATCTGTCATCCCTCCTGGGAAGCCACACAGGAAGTCAGGAAGGTTGCTTGTGTCTGAGGGGGGTGGTATCCACCTCGTTTGTGGGGCGGGGATTATCACAGTGCCTGTACTGTGAAGGGAGCTCATAGGTGTTTCTGAGGTGTGAGATGAAGACCTCTGTAAGGGTTTTACCATTGCGTTAGGCTGTCAGGGAGTTGTGTCTTTCATGAGTGCCAAATGTAGCAGTGTTTGGCAGGTCACTAGTTCTGAGTCACTAGTACTGTGAAACGGGCTTTGCTTTGGTTCGTGGTCTGCTGATCCTGAGGCTGGGGTTGCTGCTTCCTCTCCTTAAGAGTAACCAAGGGGCCAGTGCCCTTTGTAGCTCAAGGTATATGAAAGCCTTTGCCCGTGCAGCTGTCCTCATGCAGAACCTTCTCAGCCACATTATCCTGCAGTGTGTAAGGGTGTGCACTCAGGTGTGTGGAATAAACCAGTGGCCTGTCCTTAGCCCTCAGACCTGTGCTTCCCATATAGCCAGAGTGGACTACATGAAATGGGCAGGCGGGCGGGAGGTGGGGTGAGTAGGAACAACAGCAATTTGGCTGCTTTAACCTAGGTGTACTTGTTAAAGGCACAAATACTTCTCTTCAATGACAGTTTTAAAAAATAATTCCAGAGTTGTACCTGCTGCGTACAAGAGATATATTTTGAGTAGAGAGTTGCAAACAGGTTAAAAGTAAATGGGTGGATGGTATATGCTTGTGAAACTACCCACAGAGGGGCAGAGCCTCTGTAGAAGAGACTTGAAGCATCGAGGTGTAGGTGGGCCTTTAGAACAGGGACGGTCTCCTCTTGAAGGAGCTTTAGTAGGGGAAAGAAAGCAGAGGAGTCCATGTGAGCTGCTTCTCAGTAGCTGAGCCCCAGTGGGGATGGACAGGGATGCCATGTGAGATGGGAAGGGCGCCGTTAACCCGATGGAGGGTTAACAGCCCTCTCCACAGCGTGAGGATGTGTCCCAGCTGTTCTCTCTGCCATGGCTCTGAGTGCTGACTCCTCATGACCATCTCGGGCTCCCTCAGGTTCTGGGTGCTGTGCCTCTTTGCCCTCATTTTTGGCTAACACTCTAAGTTTATTGTGATATTTGTTCAGAAGAAGTGGGGAGGCCGATGTCTTCTCTGAACTCTGAACTCCATTTGTAGTGGCGTTAGGAGGATCCTGTCCTGCTGTCACCATGTAGTAAGCTGGTATTACAAGCTCCCTATCTTACACTCCTTCTGGTTCATTTATGTTGTTACCTGTCTGATGGTCACAGGAAGAGGCCTTCTGGGGTCCCTGTAGGAGCACCGCCCCTCAGAAAGCCCTCACCTTTCCGAAATGTGACCTTTCTTTTGTTTCTTGAGCCCACTTCCCGAGTTGGTCTATGTGATCTGGGAGCAGATGTGTAAGAGGTGCTAATCAGTCGTGCCGCTCGCCAGGAGTGCTCCTTACTTTCTTTGCAATCATTCTGCAGGCACATCGGAAGTAACTGAAGCAGCTCTTGTGAGAGACATTCTCTACGTATTCCAGGGCATTGACGGCAAAAACATCAAAATGAGCAGCACTGAAAACTGTTACAAAGTGGAAGCGAAGGTAAGCGACAGGCCCCGCTGTAGCGTCCAGAGATAGCGTCCACACAGTCTTCCCAGTGCTGTGCCTGGGGCTGGGCAGATTTGGCAGTAAACAAGTTTCGCAGCCCGGTTTGACTTCTTTTGTGACCGTTTGTGGCTGAGGTCACAGTCCCTCTGTGGCAGTGCTTCCCTGATGCAGTCTTCCCACATCCCTGCTCACGAGAGTCTGCCCGCTCTCAGCTCTTCTCAGCAGGACAGAGGTCATCACGTCCCCCAGTCTCTGAGGACTATCAGGGTTCCTGATGGGCATCCCAGAGTGGTCCTGCAGGAGCCACACAGCGGGAGCCTGGAGCCTCTCCTCGGCCTCCCTGTTCCTGTGCTCTCTTCAGCTTGTGGTGTGCTGGTGACTTAACCACCTTTTGTGCTCGTGTTTAACGTGAGGATATTAGGACAAGTGGCAGGGCTGACGATGAGTCTACCGCTATCTTTGAGTTTTGACTTTATCTGTGCTTACTTTTCAGGCAAATCTAAGTAAGTCCTTGCGGGACACGGCGGTCCGGCTTGCTGAATTGGGGTGGCTACATAATAAAATCAGGAAGTATGCTGACCAGAGGAGTCTGGACCGCTCGTTTGGACTTGTAGGGCAGGTATGTTCATCCTCGTTAGGTAGGTGCTTCATCTAAGTAAGGTCCAAGTATGAGACACCGTCAGGGCTCTTCTTGAGGAAAGTGTCAGTCCTGAGCCACCGGGAGTGTGCAGGAACTGTGAGGGGATGGCAGAGGGAGGTCCCTCAAGGCCAGAGGGAAGAGCTTGAGAGGGGGAGGGACTTTGAAGTGGAAGAGCTTGGGCCTGCCCTGTAGAAATCACTGCCATTTCTAATGCCACGGATGTGGGAAGTGGGGACTTACAGGTGTCACTGCCAGGGTGTCCACGGTGGGCACTGAGGGACCTACTGCAGTGTCACTTGAAGCAGGCACCTTTGTCTCTTGACTGCTGGATCTTGAGGGAGCAGCAGAATAAAATGTGAGTGTGGAGTACTTCCAGAGCCCCAGCCTCTTGGACAGGTTTAGTGGTCCATGCCTTTGGTCTCAGTTGGATTCTTAGGTAGGAATTGCTGCTGGTGTTACTGACAGAAATTTACTGAGAGGCTCTCAGAGACAGCACAGAGAGATGCTGCAGTGGGGCTGGTGGTCAGGAGCATGGGAGGGCTGCATGGCTTGTGGTCAGGAATAGGACTTTGAAGTTTCAAGTTTGACAGCACAGATTTGTCACCCTACACAGATTCTGTTCATTCACCATAGTTTCTTTCTATAACTGAAGGTGAGGAGAGACTGCGTAGTTAGCCCCTGGCCTTGAGCCTAGCAGTTTCCTCTTGGTTCTGCCTAGGAAATTGGCCTGCTGGCCATTGCTCCTCTCCTCCTCTGAGGGCTGATATTAGAAGCAGGCCTGCCTGGGGCCAGCGCCTGTAGCACAGAGGCAGAGTCCATTCTTTGCTTCACTCGTAGTCCTGTCTAGGAGAATGTATGACATTGTATGACAGTCTCACTCCTTTCTGGTCGTGTGGAAGATGTGGTGTGTCTTGCCTGTGACACCCACGTCCACGTTTGGCTGTTGTGAATAGTGCAGCCAGGATGGACAGTGCCGCTGTCCCCTCAGCACACTGACTGTCTGCAGGGCCCATGGCGTGTTGCCACTTGAAGTTGTGCTGGGTACTTACCTGCGGAGCCTCTTAGTAGCTGACCCAGGGCTCACCCCAACAAGCAGTGTGCTGGCTCCCCTTCCTCCCTGTCCGCCTGATGATTCCGGCTCTTACTGGAGTCTTTCACATTTTGATTTGCATTTCCCAGATGATTAGTGATTTGGACATTTTTTTCATATGCTTATTGGCTTTGCCTTTTGAGAAATGTCCAGTTCTATTCTTTTGAAACTCAGACAGTGTGGCTCTCTCCACCCTTTTATACAGCCTGGGTATTGACAAGTTGTCAGATGTGTATCTTAGATACTTTACCACTGTAGTAGCATCATAAGCGTCTCACAGCACAGGTAGGGTGATGTGACTCCTGTACTGAATGAAGCCTTTTCTGTCTGTTGTTCTGCTGCTGCTGCTGTCAAGGAGTTATGGCCGTCCGTGTTAGCCTGCTTGACTGCTCTTGTTGGGGATCCATCTTCCTGCTGGACTGTCTTCTTTGTGCCTGTCTTGGTCATTTCTATGCACATTCTCCCTGAGGCCTCAGCAGAGCCCTTCTCAGACTCAACATGGGACGGGTTGTGCAGAGGGACACTGGCTCCTAGGACAGACAGTTTTCAGCTCTGCTCCTCCTCTGGCAAGCCCAGGCGGCCCAACTGGCTCCCTCTGGCTGTGGGAGAGGAATGTGCTGAGAGAACCCTGCTGTGTGGCATTTTGATGTGGACCAACTAGTAATTTCAGCTGTGTAGTCTGCATGTTTGCATTTTCCACATCAGACTACAACGTGAACTCTTGATCATTTGATAAATTGTTTATATTTTATATAAATATGTTTGTGGTTCTGTCCTTTTGGACTCTGGGGTGGTGGTTTTGTAAAATGAGATGTTGTACCTGAACAAATTCCGCATTGCTGCCTCTGTGAACATTAGTGAAACTGCTAGTCAGTGAGGATTTCTATGTCCCATGCTAGTTATTTCTGTATATAAAACCTATCCACGTGTGTATGTGTGTGGTTGTGGGAGTGGGAGCTTTGGAAGTGTTAGCCTTCCTTGGGAGCCCAGCACTTCACTGAGGACTTTGTGGTTCCCTAGGTTGGGGCAGTTCATCTTGCAAGTCTGACCTTTGAAGTGTTGTTGTGTGTCTGCAAGGCTGGTGTGTTTTGCAAAGCTTATTTTTATAACTACAGGAGATTAAAATGTTCCTTTTGTGTTCATTTTTTAACCAGAAGGGTATTTTGTATTTTAGTTTCATTTTTAAAACTAAAAGGGCATTTCATTCTTCTGAGTGGCAAAACAGGCCCATGATTTATGAGCTGGTGCATAGCCCTAAGGTGGGGAGCCATGGAGCCCACATATTTATTTAATGGGGTAAGGCTTCAGGCCTTATGGTTGTTGATGGTAGCGTGTCTTGCAGACAGACTTTGGACTGTGTGCTCTGTTTATAGCCTTGGGTTCATGCCAGAGGACACTTTCACTGGACTGCAGGCCAGCGGGTCCTTCTTTCCCACTTCTGACAGTGTCTTTAGTTCAGGTCAGAGATGCAGAGAGCAGGCAGTGTTCAGTGCTCTGCATGGGAAAGTAAATCGTGTCAACACTGAGGCTGGCAGAAGTTCCTAATGCTTGGAAAAGCATTCAAGAAAGTTATTGTAACTGCTAAAACTTAGAAAGGACGCCATGTTAAAGGGCCGTTCTCTGAAGTGACCCACACATGTAGCTTCATGAAAATCCGACACATCTCCATTTCTCTTCTGTAAGGTTCAAGCTTCTTGTTATCAAAATAGATGCTACAGGTTCAGGATCTCAGCTGCACTGAGCTCTGTGGGAAGGCGTTGTCTCCTCTCGAAGAGCGAGGTGTGTGTGCGTGTTTTTTAACCTTGCCTGTCTTCCCTCACAGAGTTTTTGTGCTGCGTTGCACCAAGAGCTCAAAGAATACTACAGGCTCCTCTCTGTTCTGCACTCCCAGGTAAGGACTTCCCCTGTGAGTCCTTCAAGTTTCAAGAGTTAGAAAATCAATAATGTAGAGAGGATTTGTTACTTCGTACGTATACAAGAGTAATGGCTTCCATAGTATCAGATCTGTTCATTGCAGCCTAGAGCCAATTAATTGTCCATTTCCGGGCCCGTCTACCATATGTAGCCTGGGAGTGCTGTAGTTTTACAAACGACTGTGACGTTATTGTTAGGGTAGCTGAGGCCTTGTTCTCACCGTGTGTGGGTTTAGGGGTGATGGGCTGTACTCACTCACTTCTGCTTAACCTTTCCTGTTGTTTTTTAGCTCCAGCTAGAAGATGATCAGGGTGTGAATGTGGGACTGGAGAGTAGCCTCACACTGCGGCGCCTCCTGGTTTGGACATATGATCCCAAAATAAGATTAAAGACCCTTGCTGCGCTGGTAGATCACTGCCAAGGTCTCCTGAGTTCCTCTTTTCTGTGCTTCTAGACATGCTTGAGTGAAAACTTGTCTGTAGGTAGGGCCTGTGATTCTGCTCTGGCTGAGGGTACTGCAGATCATAGCTACAGGCTCACAGGGAAAGTAACCTGGGACCAGGGCAGCCTGCCATTAGCCTGAGATGACGCTGGGAAGGAGGTGTTCTGTGTGAGGCTGCTCTGTGTCTTGCAGCAGTCTTGTCTGTCCTGTTTGGTCTTCGCAGACACTGCTGTAAGACCTGCTCCTGGAATCCTGGGTGTCTGTTCATACTCCTTTACTTGCACATCGGAGCAGTCTGTATAAAACTAGGGGCCATGTAAAGCCCTCAGCTTCTGACACAAACTGATGACTGCTGTGCTTGTGTTGCCGGGACCCGGTTCTGTGGCTTCTGCACCTTCCTCAGGGGTCCTGCTGAACAGTGTCACACTAACCATTGCACTGCACTGCACTGCAGGGAGTTGGGCCTTGTGTGCCACAGCCCAAGTCTTGTCACTCCTGATCCTTACACCGTCTGCGTCTCATGGGTACTTAGATGTGAACTAAAGTGCAACATGAAGTGTGAACTCAAGTGTCTAGGCTGGGCAGCTGGTTTTACACCTGACAAACTTCTTGGCTGACTCTTCCTTGAGTATTTCTGTATAAAGCCAGATTCTGAATCTTAGTGCCCAGGCCGTGTGCATGGCCCGCTGCTGCTGTGTTGAATATAGGAAGTCCTCGCTAACTGAAGAAAGCAGGTGCATTTTATCTCTGCTACTTGGCTGTCTTTGGTTAGTGTTTATTGATTGGTTTGTGCCATGAATTCAAATGTGGCTATTTCTGTGTATTTTCCCCCATTTCCCCTAGGACGGAAGGGGGGTGAGCTGGCCTCTGCTGTTCACGCCTACACAAAGACAGGGGACCCCTACATGAAGTCCCTGGTGCAGCACATTCTGAGCTTAGTGTCTCACCCTGTCCTGAGCTTCCTCTACCGATGGATATACGACGGGGAGTTGGAGGACACTTACCATGAAGTGAGTATGGGGGCTTGGGGCTACGGGGCATGGCTACCACCTCTGCAGTGTGCCTTTCTCAGCCATTATCTCCGCTCTGAACCGCACTGTGCCCGCACTCCAGTGTCAGTGCTGGGAGTCAGCGGACTGATGGCACAGGGAGGGCGGCTCTTCTGGGGCCTGGCGACTCAGCCCAGGGCAGCGGTCTTCTTACATGGCTGTTTTATAAACCTGGTCCCTAGGTGCTGCTGATTGAGTAAAGCAAGCTACTGCATTCGTGTCTGTTTTCCTTTTGAAAACAGTAGTTACGTGTGAGGCAACATGTGAGTTCCTAAGATACCTGGCACAGACTGTGTGGTAAACCAGAGGACTTTGGCTGTTGGGGAACAGGGACAACACACTCAAAAGTGTTGTCCGCAGCAGTAAGAAAGGAAAGACGGAAACACGATCAGAGCTGTATCGTAAGTCCACGTATGCTAAGAGGCTGAGGCGTTCACAGACACAATGTACAGCACTCACAGCAGAAACCCTGCTGTTTGCTGCAGAAGTGGGTGTAGGAGAAGATATTTTTTAGGTGGGCGGTGGGTTGAATCCAGGCCATGTTTGCCAGACAAACGCTCCACTGACCTGTATCACCAAGCTTCTGTCTGGATTTCTGAAATGTGCGTACACAGTTGTTGATTACGTTTCTCAGACTGATGCGCTCGCTGTAGGTATACATGTGGGGTATTTTTCTGAAGATACCTGGTTGCTTGAAATACGAGTAAGACTTAACGTTTGATTTATTGTGAGCATGCATGGGTGCATGCGTGTCTTTGTATGTGGGTTGCAGATATGTGTCACTATATCCAGGGTGTTTGCTTCTGTTTTTTAATGATATTATTATTTTTTCTATTTTTTCCATATAATATATTCTGATTATGGTTTCCCCTCCCCAGCTCCTCTCAGGTCCTCCCTACCTCCTCTCCCGCCCTTTCCTCTCATTAGAATACAAATTGGCATCTAGAAAATAATAAAATATGGTAAAATAAAAACGAATATGCTGGAATAGGAGAAATAAGTGAACAAACAGAAGAAAAGGAGCCAAAGGAAGGACACGGAAACATAAAGATGCAGAGGCACAGACAGAAGTCTCACAACAGCATTGGAAACCGTAACATTTATGCAAACGACTGTGAGACCAAGAAAAAAGAGCCTTGTTTCATATTTGTAAATTGTGTGTGGGTGAGCGCGGTGTCCATGGAAGGGGGCTCTGGCTCCCTGGAGCTGGAACTCTAGGAAGTTGTGAGCCATCCACTGTGGGTGGTGGGGATCAACTCCATCCTCTGCAACTGTGACACCTGCTCTTAAGCTCGGAGCTGCCCCTCCTCACTGAGCCAGGGCTCCAGCCCTGGGCTTTATGTGTTACTCAGTGAGCGTGTTTGTCTGCTGAGTGCCAGAGTTAGTCCATCTCTGCACTCAGCAAGCATAAAATCAGTTCTCATCCCTCGGCAAGATTATATTGTTTTCAAGCTTTTCTTTTGAGTTAGTTTAAGAAAGTTCTATGAGTTCTGCAAATATCTCCTGGACCCTTTCCTGGATTAGCTAAGAGCTAGCATCTTCCTCTGTTGATCCATCAGTTTACCCACACCTCCCCACACTAAAGATTCTACAGTCAGAGACCAATGTCTAACCCGAGTTCGCACAGGGCACGGGCAAGACCAAGGTCCCTAGTCCTTTGTCTGCCAGTCCCTTTGTTTGCATATCAAACTTAAGAAAGTACAACAGGAAGGAAGGTTTAAGTTCATTTTATGAGGCCAGCGTAGCACCACACAAGACAAATGTGTGATATTCTCTTAGGTGTAGAAGCCTCTAAAAGCAGAATTTAGAATTCCACATATTGAAAACATTGTTATCAAACGGAGATTTATCCCAGTAATTCATTACATAGGTGTGGACCTTAGTCTACCATCGTGACAGGCATGATAAGAATTTAGGGGCCCAGTCTACTCTGTTGATGTTAGAGAATTGTCTATTGACGTTTAGCACAATTGGGTGGTAAAACCTTCACCAGAAAAGGTCTGGCTTTGGGACAGTCAGTTACAGTCTGACTGGTAAGAGGCTGTCCCACTTGTCTCTGGTTGAAGAACGTGACAGTGTGTATGCTGCCATCACTCCTACTCAGCACTGTGTTCACTCTGGCAAGACAGGAGTGGAGAGGGATCCAGTCCGGGAGAAAAGATAGGAAGAAATTGGCTTAGCCCGTCTTAGGTCACGTGGTCTTATCATGAGGAAACCCTAGGCGAAGTACATCGTGTGTGTGTGGAAGTACATCGGGAGGGAGGTGGTCAGACTCACGGACCATCAGACAGTGACAAAACCCCTTGTTTCTCTATGTCAGTAAATGCTGCCAACACGACATAAAGAAAACAGCTCCACCCACATCCCACACATGAGATGCTTTGGATTGAGTTTAGCCCACCAAGCCCTTTGAGTACTGTTCTGTGAGCATTTGCCTTGTCCATGACCTTTGTGATCAGGAAGCTGCTGGATTTCAACCTCGGAAGGGGACGTGAGCTCTCTTAAGAACTAAGCTGGAGCCCTGAGTGGGTGCTGGGAGAGGGAGGTTGCTGTGGGAGCCTCTGTCATCTGCCGATGTGTCTGGTTCCTAGAAACGAAGCTGCACGCTGAGGATCACCCCTCTGCTCCTGTTTTGGGGTGGGAGTGTGCCTTTGTCTAGCAGTTAATGAGAAATCAGGGTACAATGACGTTTTATTTTTTCCTGGATTCTTTCTGTGATTGACACAATGGTAGAAATTAAAGGACCTTGAGGGGCAGTGCATCACTACAGTGCAGACTTATGCAATTATATCCCGACCTTGGTCCTTCCTCTGCCACCATATATGTCTCACAGAGCTCATTATATTCTAAAGATGAGCACACCCTTTGTGCTCGCCACTGGCTGCTCGTAGAGTGATTGCACGCTCCTGTGCCCTAGATGAAGCAATGTGTTCATGACTTCCAAAGATGACTGAATTGCCTGGGAGGTTTTTAATAGTTTAAATTAAAATTTCTTATTGTTCAGACTGATGGAAACCCAGCTGCACTCAAACTATCAGGATGAATTGGTGTGCTGTCTATAAAAACTAGCTCTTGTGGTTAAGTGAATCACAGGAATATAATTTATATGCAATTAATCTAATCTGTTGAATGGGAAGCCAAAGGGCAGTGGTGGCATGGTGAAGGTCGCCAGGGAGATGTTACGGTGGGTTTAGAGCATTTCCTAGTTCAGTATGTGCTACATGATAACCTCATCCTAATGGAGCGTTTATTTCTCCAAGCTGCCTCCGTAATGTATTTTAAGCAAGAGTGTAAGTTAGATTAGTTACTTATAAACAAATAATCCCTTAGAAACAAATAATCTGGTCACAAGAGTGTCAGCATTCAAAAGCTTAGCCTGCAAACCCATGGGTGAGACCTCATCTTAAATGACAGTTATCATCTCAGAGTGGATTTCTGCAGAAGAAAACTCGTTAACTGCTCTGAGAGAATGTTGCCATCTAAAACAACAAAAACAGCAAAATGTTTATGTGGTGTCAGTTATTAAGCTTTTCTGGTTTACACAGTTGTGCAACTTAAATGTCTTGCTGGTGTAAGCACTTCTAGCAGAAGTTAGCCTGGGAGTGTGCTGTGTTTTCTCAGTTTCACATGGACTGTGCACCATGTCCTACCTCATTTTTTCTTGGAAGTAAATGATGAGTGTCACTTTCTGACACTCAGCTATTCTTCATCCAGTTCTTATAAAGTTCCTTTGAAATCCTGACTAGCTGTTAGTATGCCCTGTATTTATAAATGTAAATTTGCATCTTGTTTTTCCTGGAAGGATTAGTACTCTTCTTTGAGTCCTTGGAAGGCTGTGACAAAGTCAGAGGCTGTGTTAGTGCTCACATGGTCGTTACGGGTCATTGGCATGCTCGCTTGTTCTTGGCATTTCCCCAGCAACTCTGGCTTTATTATCAACTGTGTTGTTGTTTAAGTACAAAACCCAAGATAAACCACTGTTGGAGTTAATTAATCTAGTAGTTTCTCACTTACAGGTTGTTTATTTATTTACTTACTTATTTTTGAGACAAAAATCTTGCTATGTAGTCCTGGCTGGCCTAGAACTTGCAAAGATATGTCTGCCACCCAATTGCTGGGATTAAAGCATGTACTACCCCGGATTGCTTTTGACATTTAGTAGCATGTTAGAGTGTAATGTATTTCAATCAAAAAGCTTTCCTAATGAAAGGGTAATATTTTTTGAAGGTAAATAGCGATAGATATAATACAGGACAAAATAGAGTGGTAAGAGTACACTGAATGCTGTTTCTGTAATCTGGAAAGTGGGATGAGAATAGGAAGCTTACACTTCTAACAGCAGCAACCAGACCAGGTCAGGGCCCGGGGGAACCACCAAAGGGCATTGGCACTGTGGCCGTCTGCTGTCTCATTTAGCTAAGGGTATAGAATACAGGGGCCCTGCTGGTGGGCGTGCTAGCACACAAGTGTGTGCTGTCAGATACATAGAAATTGGACATAACTCACTCGTCAGTTCTGCTTCTGGAGAGTGGGTTGGTAGGGATCAGGGCAGTGGTACTAAGCCTCGTAGCTCACCTGAAAGTGGTCTCTTTGTACTGTAGATAAGGGGGGCAGTGGCCGCGGGATCTTCTTCCTGTGACTTGGATGAGGGAGAAGGTGTGTTTCTCATAGGTAGTGCCGGGAGAGGCTCATAAGAAAGTCTCTTTAGCGCCCTTTGGCTGCTTGGTTGCTGGTGGCCTTGGCATGGGAGCTCTTGTGTTGTGGACTCTTGTCTTGTGTTGTCGTTTGTGGACACTGTGTCAGCTGCTGCTCCAGCCTGTGGCACTGCACTCTGAGGTGGAGGTGGTCATGAGCGCACAAATGAGGGCCACTGGTCTTGAGTGCTGAGAAAGTGCTGGAGCTTCGTGCGGATGCCACGGCAGCAGAACCCTCGGGACACGGGTCCTGGAGGCTGCCAGGGAGAGGCTTCACTGCCCTCACTCTGGATCTAACTCCTGAGTCCTCACGGAGAAGTGCAACTTGCTTTTGTTGTGGTTTGGTTTAAATTATCTGGAACACAGCCTAGCTTTCCATCCAGAGTGCTTTGTTAAATAAGTTTATTGTGTAAGCGAGTGGACTCTTTGTGTCTGAAGAACTTACTTATAGAGTAACTATATTAATGTCCTTGTTACTATAGTATTTTCACAAGTATTTCTTCATTCTAATTTTTGGTTTTTTGAAACAGAGTTTCTCTGTTTGGCCCTGGCTGACCTGGAACTATCATGTAGACCAGGCTGGTCTTGAACTCAAGAGTCCACCTGCCTCTGCCTCCCAAGTGCTGGGATTAAAGGTGTGCACCACCACGTCTTTTCAGAGCTATTTCTAACGCCCAGTGTTCTTTTACTCTTAGTTTTTTGTGGCGTCAGATCCAACAGTTAAAACCGACCGTCTGTGGCATGACAAGTACACCCTGAGGAAATCAATGATCCCTTCCTTTATTACGATGGACCAGTCTAGGAAGGTAGGTGGGGCAGGACACCCCCATTCAATGTTGACCGCCATTGCTCAGTGCTTGGACTAGGTGGGTGGCAGCTGAGCGTCACTTAAGGAAGTTTGGTTGTGTTCTGCTGGTGGCCCATGGTGATGTGTGTTTGTTGGTGTGCTGTTTGAGCTCCTAGAACTTACCTGGTGGAGATCCAGTGCTTATGTCCTGTGTTTTAAAATCCGTAGCTAATGTGCAATGTGGGAATATTCGATGTGTTTGGATCACTAACTTGTGTAAAGATGAATCATAGCTTATTTTTCTTTTTAGGTCCTTTTGATAGGAAAGTCAATAAATTTCTTGCACCAAGTTTGTCATGATCAGACACCTACTACAAAAATGATAGCTGTGACCAAGTCGGCAGAGTCACCTCGTGACGGTATGGCAGCTGTAGTGGTGATGACGGTGGTGGTGACGGTAGTGGTGATTGTGGTGGTGGTGGTAGGGATGGGGTGGGGGTGGTAGGGATGGGGTGGGGGTGGTCATGTGGTTATGATGGTGTGAGAGGGTGATATGGACAGTGGTAGGAACCCTAGTGGTGACCATGATAATGTTGCTTAAAGCTCTTTCCTGCGTAGCATCTGTATACCTGGACCACTAAAATACGTTCATACAGAGTGTATGTGAACACGTGTGAAATACCTATTACTGTGTGGTTACTCAAATTTTTTAACATGGAGTTAGTGGCATTGAATCAAGCAAGCTGTTACCTCCTTAGTGATTTGCATGGCTTTATTCCCGTGACGATGAAAAGACGGTTGATAGGTAAGGCAGGTGGGAGGCGTGACTCCAGGATCTGCCTGCCGCAGTTTACAGGTTCCCTTGGCAGCTAGTGGAAATCTGCCACCTGTCCCTCTCCCTCTTCTCTCTTGCTTCCTGCCTCAGCCTCTGTTTTCCCAGCAGCTTATCTCCAGGTTACTAGTGTTCTTGCTATCTTGAGTCTGGGGAAGATCCCTGTGTTTAAGAGATAGAGACAGTTAAGAAGTTGGAAGACTGTAGTATTGGAGTTATGACCTTTCCACCATGCTTAGATCATGCACGAGGTGCAGGTGGCCCCCAGATTCTCAGTCCTGCTGGGACTCTGATGCTCTGTGGTTGTGAGACAAGATAAGTGAGACAACTTTAGCTACTGCCTGCAGGGTGAGCCTTGCGCTTACGCGCAGTGCTGGGGCCGCTCCTCCTGGACAGCAAGTGCCAGCATCTGCTCTTGGTCCAAGGTGCGCTGGCCTCTTGGGCTCATGACTGCTATGCCTTCATTGACCGTGCCTGGGTTGGGTCTACATTGATGGGCTAGCTTGGGTTCCATAATGCCTTTACTGTTCCTCTGTTATGATACGTGCTGCATATGGACGTGTGCCTGTCCCTCTTGTTTTTACAGCTGCGGACTTATTCACAGACTTAGAAAATGCATTTCAAGGGAAAATTGATGCTGCTTATTTTGAGACCAGCAAATACCTGTTGGATGTCCTCAACAGAAAGTACAGTCTGCTGGAGCACATGCAGGCCATGCGCCGGTACCTGCTGCTTGGCCAAGGAGACTTCATACGGCACCTAATGGATCTGCTAAAGTGAGAAGCTCCGTCTTTAACATGATAAGGACCTAACGGGTTTTCTTTAAAGGAACAAGTAGCATCAGGAGGAAATGAGTTGATTTTACAAATCTGTGTTTAAAGCAAGCTTTACATAGATAAGAGTTTCATGGATTAATTCCTTACAGTTGTGTCTGGCAGCCAGCAGACCATCAGATGTGTACCAGGCCAAGTTCACGGGAGGCCTCACGTCCCTGTGAATATCACGATGTGTGCAGTGGCTCCCTGCGTGGGTGGAGTCAGGAGCTCGTAACAGTTAGCTTGGCTAATGTTTGAAATTAATTTGATAGATAAGTATTTTGAATTGGTGTCTTAGTCCATGCTTTATGCCGCTTGACAGCATTGCCCGCTTCACTGCCTTTGGCCTTCCTCCTCTTGTGGAGAATAAAGACCTGGGGTAGCCCAGGGCTCTGCACAGGGCTGATGGCGAGTGGCCTCATGTGGTCACAGTAGGTCCAGTGCTTTCACTGAAGCCTTTGAAGGGCATCATCCTTGCTGTGTCTCAGGATTCACTTTAATAATAATTTAATAACTTACTAAGTTGTTCCCCTCAGAACAAATAAATGACAGAAACCTTTACACCTTGCTGATGTTTTGGGCCTGTGACCTTGAGGTTCGTCTGACTTCCCAGGGTGTCCCCAGCTGTCCTGTCTCATCCAGTGGGGAGTCTGGGTGGTAGTGCCCTGGAGCAAGCCCACGAGTGTAGAGCATTTCCACACTGTAAAGGAGGGGTCCTTGGAGAGTTAAAGAGGACGCGAGCTGTTAGAGAGATGCTCTCGTGGTGCCGACCCACAGTGGCAGTCACAGGCCTGGGTGTGCAGAGTGGACAAGTGCAGGCAGCCTAGCCAGGCAGAGCAGAGCGCAGGTCTGCTCAGCACTGGGCATCGCTCCCCGGCTACTGTCTCCCCTCCTGGTGTGTCATCTGTGGTGCAGTGCTCTCTCCTCAGAGCCATCCGCCTGTCTCCTGGTGGCTGCAGGTCTATTTGAGGATGTGTGCCTGGGTGCTGGGATGACGGCGTGCTGGTGCTGGGCCCCCTGGAGCTATGATGTCATACTTAGTTGCCTAGACTTAGGGTCTTTGTAGGAATTTGTAATGATCCTGTAGTAGGCCAGCCATAATTTGAAAACTATCACAATGCTACAGCACACATAAGTACTCTCAGCCTAAGCTGAATGAAAATTAATGTTTTTAATATTTTGAAGAAATGTGCTTTCTACAACCTTGTTGGCAGTAAATGTCATGAGCTTTTCTTTTCTTTTTTTTTTTTTCTTCTTTTTCTTTTTTCTATTTTTCGGAGCTGGGGACCGAACCCAGGGCCTTGCGTTTGCTAGGCAAGCGCTCTACCACTGAGCTAAATCCCCAACCCGAGCTTTTCTTAATGAAGCAGAAGTGAGGTTTTTAAAAGCATTTTATTAAATTGTGAACACGGGTAAGAGAAAGAAGCATGCAGGAAGACAGTAAAACACTCCAAAGTGTGGTGTGGGCGCCTCAGAGGGTCTCTCTGTTGTCTTTGCAGTGGTCATATACAAGGTCTGGAGCAATGCTCTTAGAGCCTTCTCAGAAACCTGAATGAGACCACAGAGCAATTGCTTGGGACCATGGTGCTTTCATAACTATGTCTAACTGTTCTCCTTTTCCATTTCTGAGCTTTTACTTCTTTAATTATTTTTTTTAAACTTTAAGTAATAGTATCTTTAATTTTGAACACCTTTTTAAAAGACCAGAACTTGTTCGGCCCGCAACAACTTTGTATCAGCATAACTTGACGGGGATTCTTGAAACTGCTGTAAGAGCCACCAATGCCCAGTTTGACAGCCCGGAGATCCTTAAGAGACTAGATGTGAGGCTGCTGGAAGTAAGTGAGGCTGCTGGGGGCCTGTGAGGGTGCTGGGGGTGTGTGAGGGTGCTGGGGGCGTGTGAGGGTGCTGGGGGCGTATGAGCGTGCTGGGGTGCATGAGCGTGCTGGGGGCGTGTGAGGGTGCACATCTTTCTGAGGGGATAGGTCCCCATAGGTCATGGGAGCATCACGGTGCTTAGTGGCGTGAACCACATTTAATGGTACATTGGAGGTGATGCATGCATGTGGTCAGCAGGCAGGGACTGTGTCTGCTCCTCAGACCACGGGAGTCTGGAGCTGGTCTGGTAGGAGGGCTGTGCTTAGCATGAGCATGAGTCTTCACTGCCTGATCTGCCTCATCACTAAACCCACTGGCTTTTTGTTTTTAAGTTTCTGAGCTTGATAGGAGACAGTGTGGGTTCATCATGAAAAGGTTGAACTTCGAGCGTGTGTCTGTACTGCTCATTCAGAACAGTGCTGCTCATTCCCACATGATCACAGAGCGCCTGGGATGTGCTCCGCTACTCTCCCCTCGCTCGCTCTGAGCTGGTGCCAACGGGGCAGATCCCTGCTCGCACAGCAGAGCGCTTCCTGGTCTTAAAGCCTGCACCTCCTGTACTCCCCTTCCTTAGAGCAGTTGGCAGGTTCCTTAGCAGTGAGTACAAAGCCTCTCCAGTATTTGTTGTTTTATTTTATTACTCTTAGGTCTCTCCTGGTGACACTGGGTGGGATGTCTTCAGCCTGGATTACCACGTCGACGGACCAATTGCCACTGTAAGGTCATTTTGTGTGCTTGTGTGCTTGTGTGAAGTATGCGCAGTGTTTGGATTGCTGGGCTTTTTATTGTTTCAAATTGGCTTTCTTTTCTAAAAGCTAAGGTTCAAAGGAATTGTGATGTCAGGGTCTACCCACTGAGTGGGTTGCATAAGCCAAGGCTGTGTTCAGAGAGTTATTAATGAGAGCGGAAACGCTCGGTGATTTTAAGAATTCTTAGAAATATCATTGTTCTGTCACAGGTTGCAGCAGGTGCTTATTAAACGCATTGTTCATTTTATGCCATTATTCTTAGACTGTAGCAAGTAATGTAGGATAATTTGAAAGGAAGCATAAAGTATATTTTAGGAGAATCGTATTTTTTCTCCTTAGGTGAGTTTGATATCTAGCATTCATCTAGGCTGATGAGCTGAGAGCTGTCCCGTAGTGAGCTCCTTCGCTCACTCACTGAGGAGGGCGGTTTGGTCTGCGGCACGGAGCGTCGGCTGGAGGAGCTGCCTCCACACGCCTCCAGCTCGTGTTCCCGCCCTGTAGGGTTAACTGAGACTTAGTCATTTCTGCGTCTGAAATGCTAGGGAAATAGATTACATTTCCTTTATTATTGGGGACATTTGCTAAGCATGACTGGGCTCTAAAATCCCTTCTCTAGTGGGTGTCGCAGGTGGCTTCATGACTGTCCCTTCTGCGTGATAAGTCGAGTCCCTTGGCATGATTCTGTGTAGGCCACATTCACAGAGTGCCACCCAGAGCTGTGTCGTAAGTCCACGGGGCCTGAGAGCTTCAGGAGGTTTCTTTGACTTGTGGATTCCATGTTTGACTTTGATCAGGTCAGAGCTGCTAGTTTAACTCCACAATTGCTCTTAAGTTTACCCACTACCATATTCAGTGTGGCCCTGGGCTTGTGCTGTGAGTTGCTGTTCTGTGTGGTGGACTGTGCCCAAGTGTGTGCTACATCAGCAAGTTAGGACTGATATGTGCTTTCTTAGATTGTGGCTGTAGTATTTATTTGTATGCATAAAGGACACAGTAAGGCTCAGGGTACAGCTCAGTACTGGAGCACTCCCCTAGTGTGTCTGAGTGGCTCCTACGCTCCATCTCCAGGCCATTACTTATTGATGGTGTCACACACCTCACTGGCATGCCACAGTTGCACACCGTGTACTGTGGATAGCTAAAACTCAGGTTTTGAATCCATCTTTAGCAGGACTGAAGAACAACATTTTATGACATATCTGTGACAGCCCAGTCTGGCCCACAGGTATCCATTCAGACACCAGCTGAGTTGGTTGTGTCAGCAGCCTGGTCTGCTTGATGGAGAAAAAAGAAGGGGTGGTGTGATAGCTTAGTCAGGACCAGAGTGCCGGGCGTGTTCTCCTGCATGACTTGTGGTGTTTCTGTTTGTGGGTGGTGAATTATTTTACCATTGCTATCCTCATGGGCTTATTATTGCAAAAGCGCATGTGTTCAAATCAGCATTAGCGGTTGTCTGTCAGGTTTAATTGTAGATGTTACTGAGGCTGGAAAGAAGGTGTAGGAAGCCAGCTAAGTGAGTTTACTGTACAGGATTGATGGCTGCAGTCCAGGTCCCCAGCTCTCATGGAGATGCTGAGTGGTTCTGGAGTCCCCTGCAGTCCCAGTGCACAGGAAGCAGAAGTGAGATCCCCAGAATGGGCAGGCTGTGTGGCTGAGCAGAATTAGCGAGCTCTGGGTTCAAGGACAGAGAGACTCTGTCTCAACAGTAGAAGATGAAGGCATCTGCATGCATATGCAGCTATGTCCAGGCATGTACACACATGCAAGAAGGAAAAAGTACACAAAAGATAAGGGAAGCCTAGTGTATAAATACAGCCTTTTTCTGCTTTTCCCTTGGTTAATTTGTGTGTTACCTGTTTCCGTTCTATTCTCATTAATTGAGGTTGTCATTTTTTGAACAGAATTTAATTATAGTAGGAATATATCCTATAGCAATCATATAATTATATCTCGTATAATAGCAGCATTAGCTTCTACTAATTCTAAGATGTAAAATGTCAGTGAGATTTTTGGGTTAGTCTAATTTGGGACATTGTGAAATTCACAACCCAGGTTGCAGAAGAACGCATTAGCTAAATGCAGCTCGTTAACTATGTGCAGTATTTCTGGTTGACCCTGCTTTTCATGAGTCTCAAGTTATTTGTGGTAAAGTCCATCCAGATTTAAGAGTGGCGAGGTCACTGAGTCTCGATTCCAGCTACAGAAGACTGATTTGGAGGGCTTTGCTGTGTGCATTGCCTGAGGTTGGTGAGGAGGCTGAGAACAGGGCCTCATCAGGGCTGCTCTCCCACACTGAACAAGCTGGAGACTTTCTTGCTGTTGAGGTCTCTGCAGATGAGGAGTCTGAAGCTTACTGTATCTCCGGACTGTAGTCTCCCTTAAGTGAACTGCGTAGCCACCTGGTAAAACTGCTGTGGTTCCAGGTCAGAGCAGTAGACGTCTTCCTCTTACGTAGTTAGTGCTTAAAGGACCACGGCTTCACTGAACGTTTGAAAGCAATAGGACTATGGAACTTCAAAGGCTACTCTACGATGTATCATGGCTATAGAGAAGAATCCCATGACTGATGGTAACATCTGAATCAGCCATCCGTAATTCTGTTATCACAAGAGTGATAACAGTGTAGGAAGCAAGCAGTACACAGATAATCCCCTGGGATAATCCCCTTAGATTTGATTTTGGAATTACTTCAGAGCAGTTTCATTGTTTGCTTGTCTGTCTGTCTGTCAGTCTACCTGTCTGTCCATCTGTCTGTCATCGTCTTCATCATGCACCTTCCCAGATTTACCACTGGGTGTCAGAGGGGAGGATGCATAGGCAGTCCGTGTTACACAGATGCATGAGGTACACAGAAGAACAAGATAAGCTAAAGTGTAAGGAGCAAGGATGATTAATGCTCTGTGCTCACTGGTGTGAGTCCTATGCTCACTGGGAGGAGGTGAAGTGAAAAGGTAGGGTGAGCACTTCAGGGTCTTGTGGAAAGGTCTGAGGACAGACATGAATGCAGCAAGATTTCTTGGAGATCAGAGCTCCTTCAGAATGAAATGAGCCCTTGTCCCATGGCAGAGTCAGTGCAGGCAGCTGTAACTGTCTGTAGCTCTGTGTGTGTGTGTCTGTGTGTGTGTGTGTGTGTGTGTGTGTGTGTGTGTTCCTTCACTGTCTAGTGTGAAGGGCACTTACTTGAACTACTCATGGGTTTCCTGATGTTGAAGTATAATTGGATAGCAATTGAAAACTTGGCCAGCACAGGAGGGCAGACAGGAGGGCTGAAGACAGTCTCTATACCAGGACCCATCACCTGCTTGAAAAGCCATGTCTGTGGTACTGAGTCCATAGGCCTGTGACAGGGACCTGAGACTTGTCAGGGTGGAGTGCTGCTGTGCCTGCCTCTGCCCTTGGAAATGTTATCATTAAAGCAAGCGAGTCCTCTGCCTGTGTCTCTTACAGGTTGGGGGTTGCAGTCAAGGGTTTAAGTTTACACTGATGTGGACTGGGTCTAAAGCTCTGGAGAGTTATGGCTGTAGAGTTGGCTCAGGGGTTAGGAAGATCACTGCACTTCCAGAGGACCTATGTTCTACTCCTAGTACTCACTCATACAATGGCTCACAACCGTCTGTGACTACAGTCCCAGGGGATCCACTGTCCTCTTCTGGCCTCCAAGGGGACCAGGCATGCATGTGGCACATTGGCACACATATCGGCAAATACAAAGCATAAAACAGTTTACAAAAAGAAAGCTGGGCATGGTGCTGCATGCTTTAATCTTAGCACTTGGTAGGCAGAGGCAGGCAGGTCTCTGAGTTGGAGCCCAGCCTGGTCTGCATATGAATTCCAGGACAGAGAACTGGAGGGGAAGAAGTCCCACTGAGCTGTGCTGTCTCACCACCTTCAGCCCTGTGTCCACCCTGAGCAGACATACCTGGCAGCTTCTGCTGTGCACCTAAGACACGAGGTGGCTGTTGTCAACTCTCCTTCCTTCTGTGTGTGTGGACCAGGCTGGAATTGTGTTTGCTGATTATCGGAAGGCTAGGGCCTGGGCTAGGAGCTTCTTTGCACAAGAGCCACACCCATCTTTTGTCTTTCTAGGTGTTCACACGAGAGTGCATGAGCCACTACCTGAGAGTGTTTAATTTCCTGTGGAGGGCCAAGCGCATGGAGTACATCCTCACTGACATCCGGAAAGGACACATGTGCAATGCGAAACTCCTGAGGAACATGCCAGGTAAATTCAGAGGCCAACTGAGTCTGCATCAGACATTAAAGCCTTAAAGTAACAAGTGAACGGGCTCACAAGTGAACGGACTCACAAGTGAACGGACTCATGAGTGAACGGACTCACTGTTGCACTGTGAGTCTGGTTTATGAGGGCCTTCTTTGTATCCTTGCCTGGACTTCATTACAAAGAGGAAATTAAGTCACACTGGATTCACAACATGAAGTTTCTTTTAAAATTGCATTTGGTTCATGGGTGTAGTTTGACAAAGATGATGATGATGATGATCATGTGTATAGTTTAATGATGATGATGACGATGACAATGGGTGTAGTTTGATGATGATGAAGAAGATGAAGATGATGATGAATACATGTATAAGTGCCTGAATCTGTGTATGCACTTGGTACACATGGAGGCAGAGCAGGAATTGCATGCCCTGGAATTGGCCTTACAGATAGTTGTGAGCTGCCATGTGGGTGTTAGAAATCTAAACTGAGCCGTCTCTCTAGTCCTTAGTATAATTTTTTTCCTTAA
Source organism: Rattus norvegicus (assembly GCF_021556685.1). Classification (NCBI taxonomy): domain Eukaryota; kingdom Metazoa; phylum Chordata; class Mammalia; order Rodentia; family Muridae; genus Rattus; species Rattus norvegicus. The sequence continues at coordinate 84,992,998 of NC_141549.1, forward strand.
AGTTTTTTTATTTATTTTACATATATAAGTACACTGTCGCCGTTTTCAGACACACCAACAGAGGGCATCAGACCCCATTACAGATGGCTGTGAGACACCATGTGGTTGCTGGGAATTGAACTCAGGACCTCTGGAAGAGCAGCTAGTGCTCTTAGCTGCTGAGCCATCTCTCCAGCCCCAAGTTCAATTTTTTAATCACCAATTTTCAAAGAAGGAATGCCTTTCACTAGGTCCCTGGTTACTCCAAGTTCACTTAGTGCTTTAATTGTGCTCTCTGTGAATTTTTCTTTTCAGCATACTCCAGTATGTGGACGTGCTTTACATTTTATAGTTTAGAATTATAGTTTAGACAGTCAAGATTTTGTTAATGTTACAATATTGAATGACTTCGATTATGAGTGATTTGAGTTCGTTATGTGGAAGTTGATTACTAGAGCATTTCATAAACCTCTCTAAGGAACAACTAAGGTGAACCTGCCCTTCGATCAATAAAACAGTTGTTACGGATAACGTGGAACCGGTGTCTGAAGGAAGAGGTTCCCTCGTCGCTACTGTTTGGGCGGGTCATAGGCTAACTCTAAAATACCAAAGGTCTGGACAGTGATGGCTACAGCAGACTGCAGGCAGTGGCGGCCACCCAGGCCAGCATGGCCACAGCAGACTGGCCTTTACCTGGGTCTTACCACTCTGTGTACTCACTGACAGCTGGTTCCTTGTCGGTGGCCGAGAAGGAAGTAAGGAAATGTAGCTTTCTGCCTGTTTGAAATGGTGACTGACAGCGTGGTGGGCAAACTGGTCTTCTTCAGAGACTTCTCTCCACAGAGAAAATGGTCTTCTAGGTCCTCAAGGTCAAAGAGCACAAGGTCCTCTTGTGGAGGTGAGGCAAGACTTGTGCAGTGAGGTGTCCTGGGTCTTCCCCGCCCCCCAAGTCTGACCCTGCAGCTGTATTTCCTTCTGTTTAAACTGCCCACTTGTTGAGATGAAAAGTGTCTAGACATAGGCCTTTAGAGAAGTGCAGGAGACTGCTAATCCTCTGGGGTGGCTGGTGACGATGTCCACTGGGTGGTGGGTGCAGTCTGTGAGTGCAGTGCAGTCAGACTGCAGAACTCGGTGAGCTTCAGAGGTGGAAGTGACTGCAGAGTCGGCTGTGGTTTAGAGCTCTTGTTCTTCCTGAGGACCTAGGTTCAGTTCCCAGCGTCCAGCCCCAGAGGATTCCACACTCTCTCTGACAGCCTCTGGTACCCGACGACGCCTATGTGTATACATGTAGGAAGAACAGCTGTGCAATAATAATAAAATAATAATAATAAAATTAATAAATTACTTTTAATGATAAATTAATAGTAAATCATTAAATAGTAAAGATAAATCTAAAGAAATTAATAATTTGTTTGCAATAATGTGTATGAAGTACCACATGGTCCTCTCTCTCTGACCTTTCTTACTGCACTATAACGCTCGCCCTTGCTGGCTGTCTGCCGAGAGTTGGGTCTGCCCTGGAGGCACCGCTTCAGGTGCGCTGTCCGTCAGTCACATCTCCCAGGAGGCGTTGTAGAGACCTCACTGTTACATTTCTTTCCTTCCAGTGGACAATAGTCCAAGGTTGAGCTAGGGAAGGCATTGGCAGGATCCTGTTGCTGAATATCTGTATGTAGGGTCGACTCTCAAGCCTAATGGAAGGCCAAACCGGAAGCCATAGCAGCCAAGGGTTAGCTCTCCACATTCATCTGTCGGTTTTCCTTTAACCGCAGTTATCACTTCTGAAGTAAGCATGGTTGCTCTGCCTTTACTTCTCGGGGTGTGTCTGCTGCTGCTGAGCTGCAGCCTTGGCCGTTGCCTTTGGAAAGGTGGCACAGTGGCTCTAGGCCGCGGTGTAGGAAGGGCAGTGTGCATTACTGGTGGCGGCATGGAGAGGGCGGGCGCTGAGCAGTGGCTGAGCTGCAGACTGGGTGTAGCACGGACCAGCCCTCTGGGCAGCTGTTTCCTTTGTGGCGATGTATTTAGTCTTACATATCGTACAAAGGTGGTGTCGTCTAAGGACATGTTGAATCAGCTCTCTGTGCCTGCCTTGGCTCTGACAGTGTCATTGCCTTGGGTCTCTGGGATTAAACTTGCAAAGAGGTCCTCAGACCCAGCCTGAGCCCAACAGTGAGCTGTTGTCTTTGTGAGTGGCACTTGCCTGTAATTCTCACACGCCGAATGCCGTTAGGACGGGCACGAGGGCGAGGGGGGCTGAACTGCAGCCATGCGGAAAAGTGCTGGCTCCTAAAGCATCTTTTAAATCCAAAGCTTTGGAAAAGAAAATGGACAGGACTTTATTTCATCACCTTAAACGGAGCAGCACCATGGGAAGTGCAGGTTGCAGAGGGGATTTAAGGTATTTCTTTAAACTGAAATCTTGGACCTTGGGTGGTAACGTGTCTCCTGCTGCAGGTATGTCCTGCTGAACATGCCTGGGCCACGGAGCCGCTGGTTCAGCTCACACTGAAGGTCTTTCAGTGGCCTTTAGAGGGCGGTAGACAACCAGGAATGAATCCATCTCTAGATACATAAGTGGAAGGGAAGGAAGGTCCTTGTTTTCATTTTAATGTATTTGCTGGCATGCGTGTATGTGCACCGCGTGTGTGCTTGATGTCTTCAGAACTAGATGAGGGAGTCGGCTCCCCTGAAGTCGGCATCACTGACAGTTGTGAGCTGTCATGTGGGTGTTGAACCTGGTGAACAACAAGTGTGAGCCATGTCTCCAGCCCCCCATAGACATTCCTAAGTTTGTGTGTAAAGCCAGTAGGGCACACTTGTGTGTTCATTGTACCTCAGTGTGGTGTTGACCAAGACCGTTCTTCTGGGCCAGTCATGAAACATTCTTTAAGCATGCATTTGGTACGCATTTTCAGGACGCTGGGTAGAGAGTTAAGGGATAACAGGTTATATCTCGAGGGCTAAAGGACTTTGAATCAAGTCCATGGTCCTCAGAGCCTACAGAGCTGCCACAAGGACAGCTACGAGGGTAACAGACTGCAGTCATGCCTGGGGGCCATGTTCTCAATGCAGTTTCCTTCACGGGCTGAGGGACAGCTTTTCCTAGGAAGAAAACCATGTCCATCACGTAGTGGAGACTGAAGGACGAGCACGAGTGTTAGCTCTGTCACGCAGGTCTGTGGGCGGGGTTTGAGGACTGGGGTGAATGTGCATGCATAGTTTCTCCTAGGGATCGCCCAGCCTGGAGGCTGCTGTAGAACCTCACAGTGCACAAACGTGAGGTGACATACTCCAGTACACAAGGAAGTTTTAGGGTACACTGCCGTGCTCAGGATCCCCTGGAACAGTTCCATCAAATTGGGAGAGGCAGTCTCCTTTCCATCTGGCTCTTGGTGAAAACTCACAGTAGATCTGCAGAGTATTTTCTTCTGGGGGCACGGCCATGCATAACCGAGCACTGCTGTGTGTGACTGAGCACTGCTGTGCGTGACTGAGCACTGCCGTGCGTGACTGAGCACTGCCGTGCATAACTGAGCACGGCCATGCATAACTGAGCACTGCTGTGCGTGACTGAGCACTGCCATGCATAACTGAGCACTGCCGTGCGTGACTGAGCACTGCCGTGCATAACTGAGCACTGCTGTGCGTGACTGAGCACTGCTGTGCATAACTGAGCACTGCTGTGTGTGACTGAGCACTGCTGTGCGTGACTGAGCACTGCCGTGCATAACTGAGCATGGCCATGCATAACTGAGCACTGCTGTGCGTGACTGAGCACTGCCATGCATAACTGAGCACTGCCGTGCGTGACTGAGCACTGCCGTGCGTGACTGAGCACTGCCGTGCGTGACTGAGCACTGCCGTGCGTGACTGAGCACTGCCGTGCATAACTGAGCACTGCTGTGCATAACTGAGCACTGCTGTGCATAACTGAGCACTGCTGTGCGTGACTGAGCACTGCCGTGCATAACTGAGCACTGCCGTGCATAACTGAGCACTGCCGTGCATAACTGAGCACTGCTGTGCGTAACTGAGCACTGCTGTGCGTGACTGAGCACTGCTGTGCATGACTGAGCACTGCTGTGCGTGACTGAGCACTGCTGTGCATAACTGAGCACTGCTGTGCATAACTGAGCACTGCTGTGCGTGACTGAGCACTGCCGTGCGTGACTGAGTGCCTCTTGACAGAGGGTGGTAAAGTGGAAACTTCCGGTTTCTTTGGAAGTCAGTTATGTCGAATGATGTTTTGCTGGGGTACGCAGGTGAAAGGATGTTTTGCTATAGCAGACACATGAAAGGACACGTGATATTTAGAAGGAACATAAATATGACTGACAGACAGTGGGGGACGGGGCTCAAGCATTGGTTTGCTCTGCTCTGCTTCGCTGTTCTTCTCTAACCTACACACGTATATTGGTTCACCTTACACTGTGCTGCTGAGCTCTGCTTGTGGTAATGTTGTAGAGAGAAACTGACCAAAGAGCTTCTCGTGAGGTTCTGTGGCTTCTTACCGCTTCCTCAGTGGTCTCTGGTGGGTTGGTGAGCCTCATGGTTTCTTGTGGTTGAACTGCCCTGCTGATCCCTGGGTGGTGCTTGCTGAGTAGGCTCTGCTGCTGCCGACTTGTGTTGGTGTTTGCTAGAGGACCGGACTGCTGATATCCTGACAACAAAGATTGCAGTTGCCCCCAAAGAACTATTTCTAAACAGGTCCACTTCCCCCGAATCCTAATAACTTCTAGTGGGTGGTGGGCAAGAGGGCAGGTTGAGCCCTTGTTAAAGTAGGCTGTAAAACGTATATGCCTATAGAGTGGCTATGTCCTCTGTGTGGGAAACAGAAGTCAATTGTATGACTAGAGAATTGGGTTAGATAGCCTAGTTTCAATGGGGAAAACCACACTGTTCTAGACCTTCAAGAGAACTGGGAAGCGTACCCCCCTTGTCAGATCATCATTGTGTGACATTTTCCTAGGGAGATGGGAACGGATGTCTGCTCACTCCAGACAGGGAACCAAGACAGACCAAAGTAACAGTTACCTTGAGTCCAGCGTAGCAAAGCAGTGAGTTTATTGGGGTTGGTACTGGCGAGAGGCTACTTGAAGGAGCACATGTGACTCAAATGCAGCTGCATCACTGAAGACCCATCCTGGCTTGGGTACCACTAACCAGAGCTTGTTCCTGGAGCCTGCACCCTGTAGACATGCAGGCCGCTCAACAGGTTGGCAGGCCTCCTCCCAGCCAGTTGTTTACTGCTCCTATAAAGATGGACCTCCCAGCCTCTCTGGACGGTGAAAGTTTATTTGCTAACTGTCTCACGTCCCTCCTCTGTCTGCTGGGACTGTTTCTATTCAAAGAAAATTGCTGCAGATCAGCTGTATTCATTGATAGATATTGTGGGGGAGACCTGTGGAGTGTGCTGCTCTTCTGAGGGTCCTGTGCTGGATGGCCACACTTCTGGTCAAAGGCGACTAATAGCCACGGGGGAATGACACCTATGGTGTGGGCACACAGCTCTCTTGAGCGGTCTGAGGACTCTGGTGTTTGCTAAGGAAGGTGTAGATACATTTCTAACAACTAAGCTGTGACTTCTGACCAGGGAAGCATGGGGACCCTGGGGCCTGTCAGTGGGGAGTCCTTGGACTGCCTGCCTCTGTACAAACCTTGTGCCCATCTGCTGCCTCACCCTTCCTGGGCAGTCTCTTCACCCTGAAGTCCAGGTGGGTGAATCACTGGACTTACTGGGTTACACCCAGGAGTAAGGGCGCATTCCATGTGGCTAAACAAGAAGAGTTCCTGTCCCTCCAGTGATTGGTAACCGCTTGTGTTCCTGGAGAAGGGCTGGGAACACTCAGTGCAGGTTGTAGACCGTTGTTCCCTAGGAGCTGTTGGTGGCTTCACCTTGTGAGAGTCTGGCTGATGACAGCTGCTCTGATTGAAAATGGCACCGGCCATTCATGGCCAGAGGGTAGTTTTGCAGTGTCTGGCACCCTCATCAGGAAGCCCAGGAGAGCAGTCTCCGCCTTCTGTGTTTCCCTCTCACTTTCTAAAGGCTTGCTTCCCTGACCCCTCCTCAGATTCATTAGGGTCAGACTTGCTGCTGCCTGTTCCTGTGACTGTGTGCACTCATGTGCAGTCTGTGTGCACACGCTGGTTTGTGTTACGCTCTGGGTACAGTCATCGAAGAATTTAAGGTTTTTGTTTGTTTTTGTTTTGTTTTAAACTTGGGGTTGTGTTTTGATCTTTCCTCTGTTGAGCAAATGTGCTCACTGCCCTAGGACAGCAGTGCCTCTTGGTCTCTGTCCCCAGAGGTGCGTCTTTTTTGATGTCATCCTCTCTCTGGGGGCCGCAGTCCCTCAGAGCCCCTCACCTGTCACCTAATAGTCACTTGTGAAGACTGACGTTATTTATCAGGGCCCAGCACTACAAGCTGGGTCACTTAAACCATCAGATGTTAATCCTGTTTAACATTCTATAGGCCAGAGATCCACAGTGCAGCTGAAGCCAGTACTGTTCTGCTCCCTCGGGCTGCACATGCAGGGCCGCTCCCTGGGATCCCTCCCTTTTCTTCCTACTGAGTTAGGGCCCACCCGAGACCCTCTTGTCTTTGAATAAATAGGGAGAAATAGCCATTCCTTGCGTGGTAGATGGGCTAGTTGCAGATAACATAAAATAAGGCTTCTAGTTAGACATGGTGCTCATTTCTATAAATCAAACTTTCCTACTTAGCCGTGTGTGTGTGTGTGTGTGTGTGTGTGTGTGTGTGTGTGTGTGTGTGTGTATGTGTGTGTGTGTGATATGTGTGTGTGTGTGTATGTGCATACATTTGCATGTGCCAGTGAGCGAGCCCCAGAAGAGGAAGAGGACATGTGCTGTTCTCTGTCACTCTGCACCTTATTCCCTAGGCTGTCACCCAGCCAGCCCCTGAGATCTTCCCTGACCCTCCAATGCTGGAGTTATGGGCACGACCATGCTCAGGCCGTTACATGGGTACTGGGGTGTGAAGTCGAGTCCACATGCCTTCAAAGCAAGTACTCTTAGTCCAGCCCTTTCGCTAAGGCACAAGAGTGGGCGGAGAGCTTCTGGTCTCTGGCATCTGGAGTAAGGCTTACTTACGGCCTTGTTAGCGGGAGGCTTGCGTGCATAGGGGTCTGTACAAACACCAGCACCCCCTTCCCTGATGACACTCATCTTTTGCAGAGTTCTCCGGGGTGCTTCACCAGTGCCACATCCTGGCCTCGGAGATGGTGCACTTCATCCATCAGATGCAGTACTACATCACCTTTGAGGTGAGTCAGCTTGCTGCCCTGCAGTGTGGTGCAGTGGTATGAGCTCAGCAGGCCCTTCCCACAGTCTCAGCTTGTCCTTCCAGGTTCTCGAGTGCTCCTGGGATGAGCTCTGGAACAGAGTGCAGCAAGCCCAGGACTTGGACCACATTATCGCGGCACACGAGGCGTTCCTGGACACCATCACATCCCGCTGTCTCCTGGACAGCAACTCCAGGGTAAGGCTCAGTCCTGCCTGCCGGGACCGAAACTGCCATTTGTCCGGGGCTGCCGCGTCAGTGATTGAGAAAGGTCTGTTAAACTGGGGTTTGAGAATCACTTCCTAGCAGAACTGGAATAAAGGTGGTGAGTGAGTGTGCTCTGACATCTGACATGGCGGTGACATCATGGGAAGCAACAGTACACTGTTGATGGCGTGCGGAGTAGGAGAGTCATGGGGAATGCCACCCTGTGGAGCTGCGACAGGATGGACGCTGAAGGGCATCCAAACACTGGAACAGGTGGTGGCCTGTGTAAAGGGAGGCATCTAGAGCTCGGGCATCTTCCTCCTCCTTCATGCTGGGCTCAGCCCTAGGCCGTGTGTAGCCTAGACAGGCGTTCTCACAGTGACCACACCCTACTCCTGCTTTCCTTTTCTTAGTCTAGGGATAGTGGTATTTTACGTAATGGCATGTGGCTGCCTGAATTTAAACAGACTGTGTGCACAGGGCTGTGAGGACCTGATAGCTCAGGGCTTTTGGCTTGGTTTCTTTTCTTGTAGAGAGCCTCTTCTAGAAAGGTGCCTGTTTTTGAGTAGCGAGGCTTTCTGGAGTTCTGATTTCCTTTAAAGGTCTGGGTTGAGAGAGAACACATTCTGAGCATCAGGCAGGTAAACTGCCTCAGGTTGACTCCCCGAGAGCATTTCTCACTGTGTGAGCGGCCTGAGACACATTCCAGGTCTCTGTCTAGCTTCTGCCTACTTTACCAAGACTTCTGTTTGTCTTCTGTTCGTCTGCATTAGCCTATGCTGGGGAGAAGTGTTTGGATTAAACTTAATTATTAAAGAGTTTATATATCAGTGTCTAGTGATTGAAGGTACGGAATTTGCTTTCTAGATGCTGAAAAGGTGGCATAGAGCGCTAATATCCTTTGAACAGAATTAGTAACTCATGAAATGGGCACCTGAAGTCGCCTGGGGCCCTGCTGTCCATTCTTACTAAGTCCGTTCTCTGTGAGGTTGATAGTACGGTGGGTTTCACGTCTGTTACCTGGCACCTATGTTTGTTATGAAGGTGTCTGTGATGGCATCAGTATGGTGGTGAGCACATAATGGTCCCACAGGTCCTGACCATTCTCTGACGTGCCAAAGACATGAAGCACCCTTACATGGGTCAAAGTCAGCGCTCAGGCAGATGCCAGCCTCTTACTGTGACTCCAGATTCTCCTGTCTTCAGAGGCACAGTGTAAACTTGTGGGAATTAAATTATATGATACCATGGTAACCAACTCATAAATGTAGCAGCTTCTCTTTTCAAGCTGCACAAGTCACATTTTATGTCATTTTGCATAGGAAGCAGGTGTGAAAGTCACCAGGTGTATTGCTTTTCAGAAAATGTTGGAATTCTAAGACCTGCACCCACACTGGCCCACTGTACCCTACGGCTCTGCTAACCTGCGGGCTGAGCTCATACACGATTGGGCAGTGTCTGTGTGAGCCAAGTTGGTCATCCTAGTTGTTGAGTTTGTAGAGTAGCTGTGGGTGTGAGCAAAGTCCATGTGCTCTGTGTTTGGGGTTGGTCCCAGCCAGCTGCACTGAAGGAGCTCTGCCCTAGACTCCATTAGCCTTGAGGTTGTGCCTTATGGCTGTGTAGTAACCCAACTGGGTGTCGTTTGCTTGCTTTAGAAACAGGGTCTCAGAGTGGCCTGGGCCCTGTGATCTTCCTGCCTTGGCCTCCATTGGGTCGAGATTATAGGTATGGGCCACGTAACTGGCTCTGGAGTGATTTGTCATTATTTGTTCCTAGGAAAGAAGTCTAGTATAGAAAACAAGGCAATCTGTTTTGGACGTATTAACTTTAAATATGGTATTTTCATATTTTCACGTTGTGAGAAAAATCAGTTGTCATGATCCAGTTGCAGATACCCCTTTGATTGTGCAACATTGAGGAGAAAACCTGTGCAGCGCAGTGTAAAGGGCAGCTCAGAGTGTGCACTTCAGGCCCTTGGAGCAGACGCAGAAGCCCACAGCGTATACTCCACTTAAGTGAAGTATCAGTTAGTGACCTTGAGGAGACGCAGTGTTCTAGACAGAGAACAGGACACTTGCTTGAGCCTGCATTCAGCAGGATCCACATGGCTTGTGTCATGCAGTGACATCACCTGATCAGGCCCTCTGTCTCCTGCAGTACTGTGCAGGCTGAAGGCCCTGTTTCACACAATGCATTGCAGTAAATGAGAACTGTGCACTGGTCCCTCTGCAGTACCTGTGTTCTTAGGTTCTCATGCTCTCAGAGTTGCTGCAGTCTCACTTGGGTACACAGGTAGCTCAGCCGTCATTGGTGTTGCCTGACATCTCAACAGGACAGGGCACTCTTGTGGCCCAGAGGTGGGTGCTAGGAATAGCTCATTAACTGGAGTGTGGGATATCCTTCTCTCTAGGACTAGGCTGGCTAGAGAGAAGTGTGGTGCTTTGAATGAGGATGGCTTCTGTGCTCAAAGACGTGGTCCCCAGTTAGTAGAACTGTTTGGGAAAGATTAGGCGGTGTGGCCTTGTTGAAGGAGGTATGTCACTGGGAGTGCCTTTCAATGTTTCAAAAAGCTCATGCCAGGCCCAGTGTCCCCCACTCCGCTTGCTGCTTGGGCATCAGGATGTAAAGCTCTCAGGTACTGCTCTAGTGCCATGCCTGCCTGCTTCCCACCATGTTAGTCACAGACTAACCCTCTGAAACTGTAAACAAACCCCAATTAAACTCCTCATGAGCTGTCCTGATCATGGTGTCTCCACACAGCAACAGAACAGTCAGACACAAAGCAAGGACTAGGAGGAACTTGTCCATTTTTGTGTTGCTGTGAGGCTCTGGAGATGTGTACACAAGTCTAGGCACACATGTGGTATTAATATGTCTATGTCCTCAGTTCACACTCTGTGCAGTAGATGTTACTTTAGAGCGGTCCACTCTCGAGAGTCAGAATTCAGTTTTGTGAGCGTCGTCGAGAGCCACCTGTGAACGGCATCAGCTGCCTTGTTAGGGTGGAGGCCTCATGGCCCAGTGCTTCCACTCTCCCACCACTCTTCCAGTATGGCTATACTGGGGACGTGTCTCCCCGAGTGTTAGAGGAGGCAGCCCCAAAGCACATGTGTATTTAAGCAGACACTCCTTGCTAGCATCTGAGGCTCACTTAAAATGCTGGTTTTTCAGGTGCTTTTAAACCAACTGAGAGCCGTGTTTGATCAAATCATTGAACTTCAGAACGCCCAAGACACAATGTACAGAGCTGCTCTGGAGGAGCTGCAGAGGCGGCTGCAATTTGAAGAGAAGAAGAAACAGCGTGAAACTGAGGTAGGTTTTTAACTCCTGCTTTCTCATGGCTGGCCAGTCACCACGAGCGGTGGCAGTAGCTTTTCTGCTGAGGCAGCATGCGGTCCACTGTGAGTCTACTGAAGTTCTGCGTGCTGTCAGTGAGTGCTCCTCTCACTGCTATCGTCAAGCTTCAGAATGCCCACAAAGGTGGTGCCCCAGTGTCTACTGCAGCCTCCAGTCAGCCTGCTGCTCTGTCACTTACCTGAAGCTGAGGGACCCTGACTTGTTTACTAGCTCACACATGAGCTACGTTTCCGTAGAACGTTTCTGTGTGTTCCCAGTGACCTGGAATTGATGGGGGTTCTTGTTCTTGCTAGCCTGGGCCTCTGCTCTCTCTGGGCGCCTGCTCTCTCTGGGCCTCTGCTCTCTCTGGGCCTCTGCTCTCTCTGGGCCTCTGCTCTCTCTCTCTGGGCCTCTGCTCTCTCTGGGCCTCTGCTCTCTCTCTCTGGGCCTCTGCTCTCTCTGGGCCTCTGCTCTCTCTGGGTCTCTGCTCTCTCTGGGCCTCTGCTCTCTCTGGGCCTCTGCTCTCTCTGGGCCTCTGTTCTCTCTGGGCCTCTGCTCTCTCTGGGCCTCTGCTCTCTCTGGGCCTCTGCTCTCTCTGGGCCTCTGCTCTCTCTCTCTGGGCCTCTGTTCTCTCTGGGCCTCTGCTCTCTCTGGGCCTCTGTTCTCTCTGGGCCTCTGCTCTCTCTGGGCCTCTGCTCTCTCTCTCTGGGCCTCTGCTCTCTCTGGGCCTCTGCTCTCTCTCTCTGGGCCTCTGCTCTCTCTGGGTCTCTGCTCTCTCTGGGCCTCTGCTCTCTCTCTCTCTGGGCCTCTGCTCTCTCTGGGCCTCTGCTCTCTCTCTCTGGGCCTCTGCTCTCTCTCTGGGCCTCTGCTCTCTCTCTCTGGGCCTCTGTTCTCTCTGGGCCTCTGCTCTCTCTCTCTCTGGGCCTCTGCTCTCTCTCTCTGGGCCTCTGCTCTCTCTGGGTCTCTGCTCTCTCTGGGCCTCTGCTCTCTCTGGGTCTCTGCTCTCTGGGCCTCTGTTCTCTCTGGGCCTCTGCTCTCTCTGGGCCTCTGCTCTCTCTCTCTGGGCCTCTGCTCTCTCTGGGCCTCTGCTCTCTCTCTCTGGGCCTCTGTTCTCTCTGGGCCTCTGCTCTCTCTCTCTCTCTGGGCCTCTGCTCTCTCTCTCTGGGCCTCTGCTCTCTCTGGGCCTCTGCTCTCTCTGGGCCTCTGCTCTCTCTGGGTCTCTGCTCTCTCTGGGCCTCTGTTCTCTCTGGGCCTCTGCTCTCTCTGGGCCTCTGTTCTCTCTGGGCCTCTGCTCTCTCTCTCTCTCTCTCTGGGCCTCTGCTCTCTCTGGGCCTCTGTTCTCTCTGGGCCTCTGCTCTCTCTGGGCCTCTGTTCTCTCTTGGCCTCTGCTCTCTTTGGGTCTCTGCTCTCTCTGGGCCTCTGCTCTCTCTGGGCCTCTGTTCTCTCTGGGCCTCTGCTCTCTCTGGGCCTCTGTTCTCTCTGGGCCTCTGCTCTCTCTCTCTGGGCCTCTGCTTTCTCTGGGTCTCTGCTCTCTCTGGGTCTCTGCTCTCTCTGGGCCTCTGTTCTCTCTGGGCCTCTGCTCTCTCTGGGTCTCTGCTCTCTCTGGGCCTCTGCTCTCTCTGGGTCTCTGCTCTCTCTCTCTGGGCCTCTGTTCTCTCTGGGCCTCTGCTCTCTCTCTCTCTCTCTGGGCCTCTGCTCTCTCTCTCTGGGCCTCTGCTCTCTCTGGGTCTCTGCTCTCTCTGGGCCTCTGCTCTCTCTGGGTCTCTGCTCTCTCTGGGCCTCTGCTCTCTCTGGGCCTCTGTTCTCTCTGGGCCTCTGCTCTCTCTCTCTGGGCCTCTGTTCTCTCTGGGCCTCTGCTCTCTCTCTCTCTCTCTCTGGGCCTCTGCTCTCTCTCTGGGCCTCTGCTCTCTCTGGGTCTCTGCTCTCTCTGGGCCTCTGCTCTCTCTGGGCCTCTGCTCTCTCTGGGCCTCTGTTCTCTCTGGGCCTCTGCTCTCTCTGGGCCTCTGCTCTCTCTCTCTGGGCCTCTGTTCTCTCTGGGCCTCTGCTCTCTCTCTCTCTCTGGGCCTCTGCTCTCTCTCTCTCTGGGCCTCTGCTCTCTCTGGGCCTCTGCTCTCTCTGGGTCTCTGCTCTCTCTGGGCCTCTGCTCTCTCTGGGCCTCTGCTCTCTCTCTCTCTGGGCCTCTGCTCTCTCTCTCTCTGGGCCTCTGCTCTCTCTGGGCCTCTGTTCTCTCTGGGCCTCTGCTCTCTCTGGGCCTCTGTTCTCTCTGGGCCTCTGCTCTCTCTGGGCCTCTGCTCTCTCTGGGCCTCTGTTCTCTCTGGGCCTCTGCTCTCTCTGGGCCTCTGTTCTCTCTGGGCCTCTGCTCTCTCTGGGCCTCTGCTCTCTCTGGGCCTCTGCTCTCTCTGGGCCTCTGCTCTCTCTCTCTCTGGGCCTCTGCTCTCTCTGGGCCTCTGTTCTCTCTGGGCCTCTGCTCTCTCTGGGCCTCTGTTCTCTCTGGGCCTCTGCTCTCTCTGGGCCTCTGCTCTCTCTGGGCCTCTGTTCTCTCTGGGCCTCTGCTCTCTCTGGGCCTCTGCTCTCTCTGGGCCTCTGTTCTCTCTGGGCCTCTGCTCTCTCTGGGCCTCTGCTCTCTCTGGGCCTCTGCTCTCTCTGGGTCTCTGCTCTCTCTCTCTGGGCACCTGCTCTTGGGGTAGTGGAAGGCAAGTTGTGTGGTTGGCACAGTCAGGTTGGTTTTACTTTTGAGCCTGTCGCAGTAACAGTGCCCATGTGAGCAGCCGTGTCTAGCAGCCACATCACAGGCGCCAAAACGTGATGTTTGGAAGCAGAAGTGTGTCTCCTTTTGGTGCTGCTGGTATAGCTCTTGACTGCAGAGGTTTGTGAGTAACCCTAAGGAGCCATGGGGTTCCACACACATGAGCTCCTGATCCATGCCCAGCCTGTGTGTGACTGACAAGCCCAGGATTCTGCCCTAGCTATCATTTATGTCTCTATGGTGACAGTTGTTATCTGTGGTGTGACTTGTAATCATGATACTCAGTGTGACCTCACTGTCACCCTTCTAGAAAGTTCTTACTGTATATTATAACCTACTGAAACCAGCCTCTAGAGTCTGTTGTTCTAGGCAGACAGTGGTGGTGCACACCTTTAACCCCAGCACTCAGGAAGCAGAGGCAGGTAGATCTCCCAGTCTGAGGGCAGCCTGGTCCACACAGTGAGTTCCAGGTCAGCCAGAGGTATATAGTGAGACCCTGTCCTAAAAGAACCAACCAACCAGCCAAACAAACAAACAAACACGATTTGCCATTGTGATACTAGCATGGTGGCTAGTTGTGTGCACAGTGGCGGTCTCACCTGATGTCAGCGGTCAGCACAGAAGGGACACAGCCACACACCAAGTGCAGGTCATCCACTGTGTTTCATTCGGAGACGCGTGGTTGCCTGGGAGAGCTATAAAGCTGAAACCACCTGCAAAACTTAAATTCAAAAGGTGAAATAGTGTGCAGCAGTCATTCAGGTGTGGGTCCACTGAACCTGTGAGAGGCGGAGCCGGCTCCCGGCAGGGCTTCAGCATCCTGAGTGCCTCGCACGAGGGCTGGCTTCCGCACTCTGTCATGCCGCTGTTGGCGGGGCAGTCCCAGAGGCCTTCCTTCTGCAATTCATGGCTCTTCTTCACTCTCTTCCCACGTTTCTTCTCAAAAACCTTCAGTTATTATGATATTTCCAATTCAAATTTAGGATTGAAGGGCTTTTACTTCTTTTAGTTTAAGAAATACATTTTATACATTGACACTCCGGGTTTTAGCATTAGCATACTTAGTTCCTGCTGCCTTTCACGCCCACACTTCTGTACACGCCCCTGTTCAGTAAGACTCAGGAAGCAGTACCAGCTGCGTAAGTGAAATCCAGTGACTAGTACTACTTTGCTGAGAATCTACTCTGCCAAGTAAGTGTGCTCCGAATCCACATAACCCTGTCCTGTGTAGTGGTGATTCTGCAGCGTTATCCTGTCGTCTCAGATTAACTGGCTACATTTCTGCTGCTCTCTGTGTAGCAGAACATGAATGTGAAACTCCAAGACTTTTACTACTTGAAGTACCAAATGGAAACAGGTTACAGAATGTTCAAAGTTATCCAAGAATACAGAACTCTTTGATTGGTCTAATAAAATTGTCATAACCCACATTTGCAAAATAAAGAAGAAAAGTTAATCAATTCCAAATTAAAGAGCTGTATGGCAGGTCTGCTTGTCACTGAAGAGCTGAGAGCAGGATGAGAGCGAGAGGGGGAACTGCTGGTCCCGCCAGTGTGAGCATGGGGGAAGCGGGACAGAGAAAACAGATTTTTTTGCAAAAGTTGGTTGTGGGTTAAAATTTAAAATAACCTTGAGGTGAATTATTGGAATGTAAAAGTGAGTTTGTTTGGGTATCTGTAAATCAAATATGCAACAGTCTGTTTTCTTTGTATCAGTAGCAGTTGGGATGAAAGTTTAAAAGAAATGCCACTAAAAACCAATGTAGCCTGCACATCCGATAAGAAACGTAGATGGCTGCTTCCAGCAGGGCTCCTGGGCCCATCCCGCTGTGGTCCTGGTGCTCTTCAGTTTCCTTTCCAATTGTGGATCAAAATACTTTGATGAAAGTAACTCAGGGGAAGGGGTTAGCTTCAGCTCACAGGGCCAGCTTCCTTTCTCAGTGGTGAAGTCACAGTGGTAGAAGCTTGAGGGAGCGAAGAACGTGAGTGTCCCAGGGCTCAGTGCATGGTTTCCTGTGCATCAGCCAGGACCTAGCAAATAGAGGGTGCTGTTGACAGCCAGGGTGAGCCCTTCCACCTCACTGAAGGAAAACCCCTCACAGATTTGCCTGTAGACCAGCCGAGTCTAGGCGGTCTTCATTGACACCCAGGCGATCACACAGTTTGTCAATTTGATAACTAGAACGACTCATTACAACTCCCTGCTTTGTCCACCCGACACATGGACACATTACTTTAAGCCACACCTTTCTGTCATAGTTGGTGTGACCAAAAGCAACTTGGAGGCTTATTTGGCTTACATTACCACATCACTGTGTCACCAAAAGGAACTCAGGGCAAGAGCCAGGAGGCAGGAGCTGACGCAGAGGTCATGGAGGGCGCTGCTTACAGGAGAACTTCTCATGGCTTGCTCAGCCTGCTTTCTTGTAGAACTCAGCACCACCAGCCCAGGGATGGAACCATCCGCAATGGGCTGGGCCCTCTCCTGTCAATTGCTAACTGAGAAAATGCACCACGGGCTTGACTACAGCACTGTCTTCTGGAGGCACCTTCTCAGTTGAGGTTCCCTTCTCTCAGATCACAAGCGCTTGTGCCAGTTTGACATAAAATTAACCAGCACACCATTTACCCTTCTCCCCAAAGTCTTATGTTATTCTCATAACGTAAAATACAGTTCAATTTTAAGTTTCTATAGTTTTCCAATGTTTTAGAGGTCCAGAGACTGAACTGTGAACTCCTATAGGATCAAAATGAACTTGCACACTTCTAGCATATAATGCACAGATTAAACAGATTAAATGAACTTGCACACTTCTAGCATATAATGCACAGATTAAACAGATTAAATGAACTTGCACACTTCTAGCATACAATGCACAGATTAAACAGGTTAAATGAACTTGCACACTTCTGGCATACAATGCACAGGTTAAACATCCAGCTCTAAAGTGAAACAGTCAAGGGCACAGCGAGGATAATCACCCAAATCCCCATCCAGTGTGGCCAAACCAAACCCTGCCGTCCTGTCCAGCATTGGGCTCATGGTGAAACTGCCTGGGCTCCAGAGGGTTCAGACAGCCCCACTCCTTCAGCCCTAAGCTTCTCCAGCACATGTCCTGTGATCCTGGCATCCCCAACACTTTTAGGTCTCTACCACAGCTTAAGCTTCTCTCTGGGGACCTCGACACTGCACACGGTGCCTGACCTCAGCTGCTCTCCACCACTCCTTCCTTCTTGTGTCTTTCACACTTTCAAGACCAACAGCACACAGACAGAGCCACCATTTAGAGGTGCAGCCTCGCCACCATGCACCACAGCTCTCTGAGCTTGTGTGTGCTGACCGTGAGGAGACATTTTCCTGACGTCCCAGTGCAGATGTCCAGGTTTCTCATGGTGTTGATCCCTGTAGCTGCTCTGTTGTCTGCACTTCCTTGTCAAAGACTTGAAGCTTGTCCACACACTTTTCTAACAAATAGTTCATTATCTTCAATTCGGCTTCAGTCAAGATCTCAAGGTGGTGGTGGCAAAATGAAGCCAGATCCTTACGGAAATATCATAGGATTGTCCCTGGCCCATGTCCACACGGTCCTTGTTCTTGGAGGCCTCAGCAGCCAGGCCTGGGTTGCGGAGGGAGTGGGTAAACAAGCTGTGAACTAGTCTAAGGCCTAGTAAGAGGTGAAAGTGCACGTGTAAGAAAGTGGGAAGGACTAGCATGTCAGTTCCTTAAGTGCATGTAAGTACAGTGCTGTCTGTGAGGGACACGGATGGTCTGCGGGTGCCCAGAGTGGGCTGCAGGAAGCTGTGCTGTGGGGATGCGAACTGCAGAAAGTACAGTTGGCCCTGCTGGGGACCCTCCCGTGAGGCCACAGCTCCAACAGGGCCACGCCAGACTGTGAAGCACCTGAGGAGGCCAGTGAGACTCAGAAAGAACAAGTCTGAGTTCTGAATACCAATGGGCAACTCATATAACGTGCAAGTAAGAGGCCCTAGCAAAAGGAACATGTTCCCAAGACCAGAGTGTATGCCAGGAATGCCAAGGCTCAGATCTGAAAATCTAGTAAATGGGATTTGCTGTGTTCACAGATGAAAAGAGAACTTGGTAACTCCCATACAGGCTGGCTGAACCACTCACTGAACATTCTTTTTGAGGGGAGGGGCAAAGGGCGTTAAGATATGGTCTCACTGTAGATAGCCCAGTCTGGCCTCATCTTAACCATTCTCATGCCTCAGATGGGATTGTGGGTGTGGGCTACATGCATGTCTGACTGAAAATGGCCTTTTAGAACGAGAGTAGATGTATGTCTCAGAAACAACAAGCGAGGTCCAGTAAGATTGTCTGGTGTTACTATGATAGTCAGGCTGTCAGCACTCAGAACTGACAAGTCCCTCTGTGCCCATTGAGTAAGGGCATGTGGGGGGACACGGGGCCCACTGTACCACAATGCATGAAGCCACAAAGACAAGATCTCACAGTGACATTGTGCTGAAGCAAGGAGGCATCCAACAGTTAAACTTGCTGTTTCTAATCAACCAGGGCCAGTGGGGAGTGACTGCGGCAGAGGAAGAGGAAGAGAACAAGAGGATCCGAGAATTCCAGGACTCCATACCAAAAATGTGTTCCCAGTTGCGAATACTGACGCACTTCTACCAGGTGAGTAAGTGTGAGGCGTGGTGTCGTCTCCTGGGACCAGTGCTTTCGTCCAGAGGTTTGGGGATGTGCAGCACTAGGGATGGAGTTCCTGG
Source organism: Rattus norvegicus (assembly GCF_021556685.1). Classification (NCBI taxonomy): domain Eukaryota; kingdom Metazoa; phylum Chordata; class Mammalia; order Rodentia; family Muridae; genus Rattus; species Rattus norvegicus. Next base: position 85,011,308 of record NC_141549.1, read on the forward strand.
GGGGCGGTGCCCTAGTGCTGGGCTCTCCTCGGGGCAGCCGTGCACCTGGGATGAGAGAGCCTCGATGGGAGATAGGCACTGGGGACCTGTGACGTATGCTCATCAGAGCACCGTTGCCTGGATGGTGCAGGCAGTGTGTGGGCAGTGAGAGATCGGAGCCATGAGTACTTTACTAAATCACGATCTGTCAGAACTTATGTCTTACAGGAAGGCTGCTTTTCACAGTGGTCTGGAGTCTGTTCCCCCACTAGATGATGACTGAGCACACATTAGTCAGCCAGTGAGATGAACGAGATTAGCAGGGGAGCCCTGAGATTTCTGTTCACCACAGAGAAGGGTGCTTAGCATCCGTGACTGCTTAATCCTGTAGCGTGGGAGTGCAGAGGAAGTCAGGTGGTCGGTGCGAGTGCAGAGGAAGTCAGGTGGTCGGTGTGAGTGCAGAGGAAGTCAGGTGGTCAGGTGGTCAGTGTGAGTGCAGAGGAAGTCAGGTGGTCGGCTTGAGTGCAGAGGAAGTCAGGTGGTCGGTGCGAGTGCAGAGGAAGTCAGGTGGTCGGCGTGAGTGCAGAGGAAGTCAGGTGGTCAGTGTGAGTGCAGAGGAAGTCAGGTGGTCAGTTACTTTGACACAGAATGTGTGCACCGCTTACCTCTCTGTGCAGACGGCATCTGAGGAGAGCAACACAGGCCTGTGAACCCTGGACTCCATGCTCATTCCTGCTGGAGGCCTGTTGGTACCAGTGTGTCTTGAGGGGCTATGTGTGGGCGGGCAGTGTTCTGACTGACTTCCCTGTGCTTTCATCCCAGGGTGTGGTACAGCAGTTTCTGGTGTTGCTCACAACCAGCTCTGATGAAAGTCTCCAGTTTCTCAGCTTCAGATTGGACTTCAATGAACATTACAAAGCCAGAGAACCCAGGCTGCGGGTTTCTCTGGGCAGTAGGGGGCGGCGCAGTTCCCACACGTGAGGCTGGCACGGGCTAGTAGATGCTTACTCAAGCCGGGACCTTCAGGCTGGTGTGAGCTGCAGGAGCCTCCTGTCTGCACACAGGCCACAGTGTTCAGCACCATGTCCGCTGAAGAAGTCTTGTTATCCACTGGACTTGCGTGTCTGTAACACCACCGAGTTCAACAGGCCACTTACCTACCATGTAGTCTTCGTAGTCGAAAGACGCTGTGATATGTCGGAACATCTTACTTCCACCACGTAATTTATATTTGTCAGTTAAAAACAACAACAACAACAAACTGTTTCTTACCACAAAAAACTAGGTCAGTGGTGTGTTCATAAACTAAGGTAATGTCACCGCTATTCTTTCTCATTCTGTAGAGACAGTTTTTGTTATCATGACACTAAATGAAACATGTCTCTGAGAAATACACAGGCTGTTTACCTGGCTTCAGTGTTTAGAACACGAGCCTGCGTGAGGACATCCACCCCAAGCGTCGCCCCCCACTGTTGTCACTTCCTCCCAGAGTTTACACTTTTATATTTACTTTACCCTTCAAATCACATTTCAAAGAGCGGGAGCCATGTGGAGGGAGGTTTCCTCGGCTCGCCCAGCCACAGACCACCAGCTGAGCGGATGTGAACCAAGCAGGCCGACTGTTTTATTTTCAAAGTTCTGATAAGTGTTAGGAAGAAGTCAGCTTGGATATTGAAGGTTTCCCTTCTCCTTGCCTATTTTTTCATTGTAAATATTTATATACTACTGACCAGATGATGGAGGGAACTTTTTTTTTTGTAAAAATGTCTTATCCAGTCATATAATTATGCCTTTTTTATGTTGCATAAGTGATAACTTAGAGAATTAAAAACCATTATCTTTCAGGTGTTTCACGTGGTTTATGAGTAGTCTGGAAAAACTGTCTACTTGCTGGGTTTGTGGGTGGAAAGTGATGGAATTTGATCGACTGTACTACAGTGGGGAGTGGTTTATAACTTGTGAAATGTGTATATCACTTGGAATGTCAATGGAGCACAAGCAGTCGTTACTGCACACTGGTCCCTTCTACCAGCTGACTGCACGTCTAGCTCTGTTTAAAGTTCCAGGGCACTGGGAAGTCTTGGTATTCCAGTAGTGAATACATGATGAAGACCAGGAGTTTTTAGTACATAGCTTTAATTTAATTTTACCTTAAAACCTTACAAATGCAAAGCTGGGTGTGGAGGCCCATGCCTGTGACCTCAGCAGGTGGTAGGTAGCAGCTGGAAGACCAGGAGTTCATGGTCACCCTTTCCCACACAGGGAGTTTGAAAACCTTTGGGATACATGAGACCTCAAGAGAAAAAAAAATCATAAAATCAGAACTTAGAAGCAAGTTTCCCTACTGCAAGACCTTCCAGAAATTCTGGTGTGTGGTTTATTTCCATAAGGAATTTCCAGTGTCATTCGACTGTGATGAGTACTGCTTTTGTCTTGGCCGCAGCTGCTCTGGGGTCAGTCCTCGATAACAGCCCCACGCCCTGCTCTTGAGAGGCAACCTTGGGGCAAGGAGTCGGGAGAGGCTGGCTGGCCCAGCCGGACTATGCACTACCTGGGTTTACCAATGACTGCTGCTCTCTAAGATCTACAAGAACACACACCTTCACCATACAGAGAGGGAGGTGCGGGCTCAGAGAGAGTGTTCGACATTCTCCTGGGCACGCAACAGGTCTGCCATCGACCTCATGGTGGCATGGCAAGGAGACAGCTGTGCAACAGGCATTTCATCTCACAGAATCTAAGTGTGGAAGAAAAGAAACCACCAGTCTTATGTGTGTAGCAGATGGCACCGTGAGTAAGCCCCTGGGCAGATTTTGAAAAACATGGAAACACCATATCCCCCTCCCCTGGGTAGATGCTACAAGTGATGGTTTGACAGTGAACGGGGAAGAAAACACCTCTCAAAAGACAGACACGCATCTATGAGAAACATTCTGAAAATGGATTTCCGGAAACAAAATTTTATGATTTTTTTTTTTTGATAAAGATGATGTGTGTCTCTGCCTTTTCTGAAATACAGAAATGCAATTTTAAAACTCATTCAGAACGCTCAAGGCAGTGAGTTTTGGTAGCTGCCACTACTTGTCAAAATTTATAGCTTAGCACATTACCCCAGAGCATAGATATATTTACTGGTCCAATTCAACACAGGCCCAGCAGAGTTGGCGGTGTGGGTGGACACCTGGTGAGTTTGGAGCATAGCCGCTGAGGCATGGCTCCTCTGGCCTGCCTTCTGTCCTTCTGGGGAACCGTTACCCCACCCCCATCCCCGAGGCATCACAGTCATGAGAACCAAGGAGTAAAACCCACTGGCCTGATGTATCAGTCAGTCCACACCATGCGCTGCTGCAGTGTTAATCCAAGTGCGTCTGACAGGAAAGCCTCTTCATAGCTCCCACTAAACCCGCTCTTCTTGTTTTCCTGTAAGGAAGAAATGATGGCGGCTAACAAGATTTAAAATTTCGTCTTTGTCCTCTGGGGGTTTGTTTTAGTTCAATAGCGTGTGTGTGTGTGTGTGTGTGTGTGTGTGTGTGTGTGTGTGTGTGTGTGCGCGCGCAGTGTTCTAACAGTTCTCTCGACAAACGCTTTCCTGTACTCAACCTCAAACTCGCTGCCCTTCTTTCTGCCTGGGCCTCCCTGGAGCTAGGACCGCAGCCGGGTGCCAGCCCTGCCTTCACATTTTTCAAAGCAGTCAGTTTGGGATCTTGGGAGGATGGGGTTCTGTGTCCCACAGGGGCAGACGTCTCAGCCGGGGCTATCCAGAAGCACGTGGTCCCCTCCCTGTGCTGTGTAACCTGAGCAGGGAGCCCTTCCTTGACATCTCCCCAGAAGCCCCTTGAGGGACGGACAGATTACCAGGGCGATGAGGGAGGCTTGGGGGGCGGTGCCCGCTATGTGTCTCTCGGGGAAAGCGCATCAAAGCCTGCAGTCATGATGCCCATGAAATTGGTATGAAGGTCTGTCGCCTACTGGCCTGAGTCCCAACCCTGACATCTTCGAGGGGTGGACTGCAGGAGCTTGTGGCAACAACTGTTGGGCCAGGAGTGTGGGGAGTCTTCCCCGGGGAAGGTATTACTCCTCCCCTTTATATTGAATTGGTAATGTTTCAGATACGTTAAATAGTACAGTCTCCTACCTTCTGTCTCTCCTTATGTTTTAGACGATGGCCGCTGCATGACTGCAGGCAACAGGCAGCAGGCTTTTGTGGCTCGTGCCACCGTGGGTCTGCCCTGTGGCTTGTTTGCCATAGGCAGAGTGGATGGACAGACAAGGGCCATTCTGAGAGCAGCATACTTCCCCTTTCGATGTTTGTTCTGACCTTTTTCTTGGTGAAGTTGAGGGGATGGGAGAAATCTCAGGCCGGACACTGGGAAAGACCTGTCCCAGTCCCCACCTCCTTGGTCAGCAGGACTCTGAATGTATTTGGGGCCTAATGGGTCATTTAGACCCTGCAGGAATATGCATGTGCACACACCTCCCTCCTGTGCACCGGTGCTGATTTGCTCAATGCGGTCTCGATAGATGGGCAGACCTTGAAGTCACCCATGGCTGCATTCCTTGTCACCAGATACACACAAGATTGCCACCTCTCCAATCCCCCTGTTTTCCGAAGACTCCTGGTATGATGTCGCTCATTTTGCCCCGTGTCCCCAGCCCCATACATGTGCGTGTATTCATTCCGTCCGAGCAGGGCTGAACAGCCACAGGAGGTGGTGGACCCGGTATTCATGTCTTTTCCTCCGTGCACAGGAGAACCTTTTTGGGCCCACCCTGTGTTTTTGTGTTTGTGGAGTCAGACCGGACTCCAGGTTGGGAAAGGACTGGATACGCCCCAAGCAGCACAGCAGGGCTCAGAGGTTGCAGGTGGTGTCCCTGAGGCAGGATGAAGTGGGCAGGGATGTCCTTTGGGTTTTATGTGGTGGACATAGAACATGGAGAACACGAAGGTGATCTACCCACTGGGCTACCCAGGCCATGCTGGGGTTTCTTCCTGGAGATGAAATTGGGAAATGTTGACCTGGCATTTGGGGGAGCATTTGGAAGTGTTGTCTATACAGCAAATGGGAGGGGTCAGGAGTGCGTGGCAGTGCAGCAGGTGACCCCAGGATGAGTCGGTTCCCAGACTGGGGTCTGGGCTTGGAGTAGAGAACGAAGAAGAGCTACCACGCTGAGGCGTTCTGAGAGTCAGCCGTCCAGTGAAGACTGCTGTCCACACTGTTACAAATGTGAGTCTTGGCAGCCTGCAGGCATAACTTCCAACAGTGGTCTGTCTGTCCCCAAGGGGGGAGTCATGACAAGATACCATGATGCTAGACAGGAATAGACGCGTGGATTCGCGGGATGGGATAGAGAACACAGGCACATAGTACAGTTTAAGTAGCAGTCTCGTGTCCAAATTTGCCATGGAGCCTCCACACTTGGGATGGAGACCAGTTTGTCTGGCTTCACGGGATGTCCATCTGGGGACGTCCCTGCTGAGCCAGCCCCCTGTCCCTGACACCTTAGCAGTCAGTACCTGGCAGCTCCCCCACAGTTCATCTCAAACCCTCACTGCAGCGGGCTCAGAGGGGCTCTTGGTGTAGTTTACACACATTTATTAATTTCCTGCTAAGCAGAGAGCGGCCTGGCACCTCCGAGAACCCCTTGCCAAGCCTATGCCTTCCCTGCTGCTCTGTGGCTCCACAGGCTGTGGTCTTGAGGCTCAGAGACCGTGTTCTTTGTCTACAGACACCGTGCTCAGCCTCCCCCTCAGAGGCTGAGTCCTGGAGAGTTGGAGAATCAGGATCTCTGCCGCCCTGTGATCAGGCGATTCAGAGGACCGCGTGGATGCCTAGTCTGAAGGGACTCAGGAGACCAACTTCTGGGATGGCTCTAGAACATCCACTTAGTTCAGTTGGGTCCTCCTGAGATGCCAGCATGGAGCAGCCTGAAGCTAGGGACCCGGGACACAGGCGTGTGCTCCCGTCATGCCACTGGTTCTGCATTGGGGCTGGACCTGCAGTCCTCCCCGTTGTGGGGAGTCAGGCTCCTGGGTACCTTCCAATCCTGCCTGACGTGCATTCCTCTGTGACTTGAGTCTGAGAGGCGTTCTGGACAGGGCTGCGGAGTGGGACTGCGGAATCTATGGCTCTCTTAGCCAGGCTTCCTGACTTCAGTGCACCAGAGAGGATGAGCCTCAGTCCTGTTCCCTCCAATCCTGTGACCCCACGAATACATCAGGCAGGCCTGTCTAGTGCTGTCAGGCCTCACGTGACGCTCTGCACTGGGCCAGTATGACCCAGCCCTCGTCCAGTCTCTGCCTTGCCCTCCCTCTCCTCTCCCTCCTGTTTTGACTGAGGCTGGGGCTCTGCTGCAGTGGAGTGAGACCTTTCTCTCTGGGGGGGGGGGTGTTTCTAAACTGGAGTCACACAGCTGGCTAGTAAATCGGATTTGATAAATAAACAGGCCATTCTTTTGAGTATTTGTCCTTAGGTCTTATTTCTCATGTCTCCCTTCATTAGAGGTTTTTATTGTCATCTCTTCGGCTCAACAGACAGTACAATCTGCCCTGTTAATTTTGTAATTGAGGTCTGTGCAAACACATTGCCACAGCCTGGGGGATGTTTACCCTTGCTCAGCTGAGCACACAGTGCGGGTTTTAGCTGAATGAGACCCAACCGAGAAGGCACAGATCGAGAGTTTAAAAATAGAACAAGGGCTCAAAGAGCTGTGTCAATGCCCCCATCGGGTATTGAATGGTGGTGAGGGGAGGTGCAGGCTCCATGGACAGGGATGCTCCCTCCACGGCTCCTGGGGTCTCACACCCACAGATACCTTCTGTATGGCAGACAGCAGTGAGCAGTATGTCTCCGGTGAGGAGAGCATGTTTGCTGTATGTCTCCGTTGAGGGGAGCATGTTTTAAACAGTTGCCCATTTCTTTAACTCCAAGCTGAAACCTTGGCCACGTGTCTTTTTCCTGTCTGACGAGGCGTGGAATTGCTCTCTCTGATGAGCTTGGGGGCCAAGCTGGTGGGCGACGCAGAGTCATAGGCCCAGAGCAAACCCTCCTGAGAAAGATGGTGCTCAAATTAACAGACCCTGAGGAGAAAGAACGGAGCAAAGAGAGTTTCTATGGAACTCTGCTGCCAGTGCCGGGTCTTTGGAGGTCTGTGCACACGGGGTTAGGGTAGAGTCCCTACAGCACACGGTGGCCTGTGGGATCTGGAGGCAGCAGAAAATCTGCATGGTCCTCTCAGGCATCCCCTTACTGCAACACCAGCCAGAGCTGTGTTTGTGCAACACATTGACAAGTATCTAAGTTGACAAATCTGGGGGAAACAGCTTTTGTGATAGATAACACATCAGCGGGGATCTACTGTGACTTGCCGATTTTTTTTTTTCACTTTGCGTGTTAAGATCCTTGAAGTTACAGACTTTCAGCCATAGACTCAAATGTGATAGAAACTACCCAGACCTTCTTAGGGGAGGTGAGAGTGTGCCCTACCCAACTCTTCTGATGGAAGCTGTGGAAATTGCGTGGAGGTCCTCGTGTGCTCAGTGACAGGTGGGGAAAGTTGATGGAATGGGGCCTGAGTCCCCAGGGAGTGCAATGGGAAGAGACACCAGGGTGTCTTTGACAAGAAATGCAAGGAGATGCTGGGCAGGGGCAGAATGGGGGAAGGCTTGCAATGTGGGGTTTCAGAGGCTGGAAGCCTTCACGAGTCATCAGAACGAGAGGTTGCCGTCCTCATACACCTGCTGTGTGCCGCAGACAGTGAGAAATACCGTGCGGACCAGGAGCCCTCTGCACGGCTGCTCCGTCTGCCACTAAACAGTGCAGGGACAGCTACCGCTTTCAACTGGCACCCAGACCCAGGCTGCAGGGACAACTGGAAGTGTTGGGAGTGCAGTGGGTGAGGGGCATGTGCAGGTACCCAGCCCAGGAAGACATGTTTAGTGTAGAAGGACCCAAGGTTGTCCTTGCAGGCACTGCCACAATCTCATCATGGAGGTCACTTGCAGCTCATGCCACATTGCACATGGAGCACCTGGCTCCCCTCGGCTTTGTGCCCAGATCAGCCCAGCAGACCTATGAGCATGTCCCCCACCCCGTCCAGCCACATCTGTTGCTCAGAAAGTGAGATGGTGACTTCTAATTCTTAAGGCTGACTCAGAGAGAGAACTGGTGTCCTCTGCATCAGGAGGTCGGGGTGCCTTTGCCTCCTGCTTGAGTGAGGAGTCTGACCTCCTCTGCTTGCAACCCTGAAACTATCAGGGTGCCTCTGTCCGAGTGACGAGGAGTCTAGCCTCCTCTGCCCGCACCCCTGAAACTCTGGCAGCTAGTTCACTATGTTTCCAGAGAGCAAAACCTCAGAGCTGTCTCAGCTCTGGGTACCCTCGCAGAGAGAACACCAAGGTCACAGACAGGCAGGATGAGACCAGAATTGCCTATTTCCCTGTGAGACAGTCCACAGGGTCAGGGTTACCCTGGGAGGACCCGATCACCAGGACCCTGTCCAGGTGTCCAGCACCCCTGAGTTCTGGAGAGTGTCCCCCCACCCCCTCTCCCATCCCCAGCAGTGAGTAGACACACTGAGGATGTCACTAAAGCCTTGGTGTCCACCATGGGGCTGTCCTACAGTCCCTGTTAGATTTTATGCTGTAATGAAGGGGGGCATTGTCCCAGACAGGGAAAATGTCATTATAGGTCATCCAGTGACACCTAGCTCTTACCTTCCAGCTTCCCTGTTCTGCTCCCAGCTCTTCAACCATTTTCCTTCTTGAAGGCCATGTTGGCATCACTTTTCATGGTTCCATCTGGTGGTGTGTACAGAGCTGGACGGATGGTGTCAGGGGAACATCCTTGGTGACTCCTCCCAGGCTTGACCCCTTAGATGCACCTGACGACCACAGGGCAGCCCTGTTATTCTCGTCCCTCCCGCCATGAAAGCATGTCTCTGTGGATGGGATGGGGAAGGTCTCAAACCAGGTCCATCTGCAAACCAGACAAGCCCTAAATCCTTAAAGGTCTCTCAGGGTCAGCTGCGGCCTGTTCTGTGTCCCTTGTGAACTTTGGTGCAGACACACTGAGATAGGATTGGGGAGCCAGGATGTGAAGCAACAGGTCCTCCTGACAGCTGCTGAGGGGCAGGAGTGCTGGAGACCCTGTGCCTCCTGTCAGGTATGAAAAGCCTTCAGGTGGGAGTGTGGGACCCAGAGGACCAGGTGAGCTGTGGCCCTCTAGTGGCCTCCTGCCAGATCCGACCTCCCTGACTGGCAACGTGGCTGCTGTTTTTGGAGGATCCATGGGGAGGCAGTGCAGGACAGTGGTTGAGGTCCTGGACAAGGGCAGCGCCTGGATCAGAAGCAGAGTGCTGGCTTGTCTCAGGTGCCAGTCCGTGACCTGGGCTGTGGGCAGCTGGCCACGTGAAGGTTCCTGTGTCCGCACGGCTAGCTCAAAGCAGCCACGTATTTTCTTTTTTTCGGATCCCAGTTGGATGTCCCCAAATTAACAATATTACTAGACAAGCAGAGGGAAAGACTGTCACCCTCAGGAAGGGGATGTCTCCTTTCTGTGACTGTAGCTCAGAGCCTGGCTGTTCATGTCCCCCACGTCGAACCTGCCGGCCTCAGCAGTTGACAAGACACCCGCCAGTTTTCCTATTAGTTATTACAAATATATTTTAAATGTGTCACTTCTGTTTTTCATTCTATATTGGTTCCCACAGTCACATCTGTCACCTCTAGTCTTGAGGAAAGACAAACTCTGCTCGGAGGTTACCGTGACAGCTAGGCATGTAGGTCACTCTGTGAGGGAGCTGGGGCTGCCTCGAGGTCCCCTCCCAGACACACCCTGAGGCCCATGTTTGCTTATGGGGTGTTGTTACAGGAGAACCGCCCTCTGTAACACTCCATCCCCACGACTGTAACGGAGCTGAGGAACTTCAACTAGAAAGCTCTTCTTACAAGTAGTCAGCCACTTTGAACAGCCGGATGGATTTTTAAACCATCTCGCCAGCCCGACGCTTTTAGCCTTTGAGATCCAGATGAAAATTGTCTTCCACAGGAAGCAGTGTGGCTGCTTCTGCTGTCCAAGGAATTCTAAGGACAGGAGACACACTGGAAAACATCTGGTGCAGTGGATAGGACCCATGACACTTGTCCTAGGAGAGCCGTGGGGCCCTGTGGGGCACAGTAACTGCTTAGAGGTGCTGGGGAGCATGGACATGGGAAGTGAAGCCCCCACTTTAACAAAGGGCAGAGAGGGAGCTTATTCTGACCCTGGGCCAGGAGACCCCAGTACCCATGCTTCAACATGGTAAGTGTTTCATGAAATGTTTGCAGCAGCAGAACAAAGAGGATTGCGGAGTTGGTTCTGTAGTTAAGGTGTGTGCCTCTCTGGCAGAGGACTGGGGTTCAGTTCTCAGCACCCCAATCGGGTGACACTCACATTTCTGTAACCTCAGCTCCAGAGAATTTAATACCGTATGTACTGCACTCAAACACTCAGGGATTCTGTGTGTACTGAACTCATATGTACAAACCCACAGATGAATGCATACAGATAATTAAAAATATTTTAAGTATTGAGAATAAGTGTGCTGGCGAATTTGATGTCAAGTTGGCACAAGCTAAAGATGACTGAGAGGAGGGAACCTTGACTGAAAAATGCCCCCATTTAAGATGGGGCTGGAGGCAAGCCTGTGGGGCATTTTCTTCATGGTCCATGGGGAAGACCCAGGCCATTGTGGGTGGCACCACCCCTGAGTTGGTGGTCCTGGGTTCTATAAGAAAGGAGGCTGAACAAGCCATGAGGAGCAAGCCAGTGAGAAGCACCCTTCCCTGGTCTCTGCATCAGTTCCTGCCTCCAGGGTCCTGCCCTGATTGAGATCCTGTCTTGGCTTCCCTCAATGGATCATGGCTCTGGACATGCTATATAAACCCGTTCCTCCCCAAGACACCTCTAACTAGGACAGAAATTGGCACCAGTGAAATACTGCTGTGACAGGCCTGACCACGTAGTTTGGGGGAGGATTGCAGAAGGAACTTGGGGGTAGAAAAGCCAGTGGCTGTTCTGTAGGAGCTTGGAAGACAGGAATGTTGAGGGCACTGTAGACTACAGAGGACTGGTTTAGGAAGCTTTGGGGAAAGTAAAGATTCTACCAGGTTTGTTCTGTGAGGAGTCTGTGGTTCTGGTCAGCTGGACCTGAAGACTCAGCTGTGATTAACAAGAGTCCAGAACCACTCAAGTAAAACATGTGCTTTACTGGGACACAGGTGCTGGTCAGTTGGAGCTGAGAAACTGGCAGTGATTAAGGAGAGACCAGCGTGGCTGAGGTGAAATCTTCTGGCAAGTGTTTGCTCAGGGCCAGCACGCAGAAGCTGTGGTCTGGAGGTGGCCGAGGTTGTACCTCATGCTGGCAGCCAACTGTGGTACTGGTTTTGAAGGCATGAAGGGATTGTGGAGAGCAGCTGAGGCTTGGCACCGTGAGAGGCTAGGAGAGGCCATTAGTGAAAAGGGCAGCTGGAGTGTCAGTTGAAGCCTCAGGATTTCTAGGGGTCATTGAGAAAAGTTGAGGCTTTGAGCTATGAAGAGAGCACAGGAGAAGCTACTGGTGAAAGAGTAGCCCACTAGCAGCCGAAGACCCCAGCATTTTGGAGATGCCAGTACCATGGGATGACTGCCGAGAAGAGCAGCTGTGGTGGAGTGGAGCCAGCTGGAGCCCACAAGACAATCTGTGTGTGTTACAGAGGGCAGAGTCAGACAAGTGACCCAAGCCCTTTGGAGGAGCCCAGAAGATCATGAGTGAATCCCAGACAGTGGACATTGAATTATTTACACTGTTGAAGTTTGGTTTTGCTTTGTTCAGATTGTGACTGCCCCCTAGTTCTCTCCTAAAGTAATTTATTTTTTTATTTTACAGGAGCCCCCCAGTTGAGAGACTCAAACTTTTAAAAGAGATTTGGGAGTTTCACAGAGACTTTTGTTTTTAGAAGAGTCTAGATATTTGAAAAGAGCTAACCATCGTTAAGGCGTTTGAATTTGTAAGGCAGTGGGACTTTAAAAATCTGTAAAATGTTTTTACAGATACTCTTTATGAGTGTGTGATCTTGGGGATGAACAAGAAAGGAAATGTGGTTTACCACTGATGTGTTTGTGTGCCAGGCTGACAAGAGGCCAGTCATGCTGGCTAGTATTATATCCACTTGACTCAAAACTAAATTCATCTGAGAGAAGGGAACCTCAATTCAGAAAATGCCTCCATGAGATCGGGTTGTAGGCAAACCTGTGGGGGCATTTTCTTAATGTTACATGGGTGAGGGCCCTGGCCATTGTGGGTGGTGGCACCCCCTAGGCTGGTGGTTCTATAAGAAAGCAGGCTGAGCAATCCAGGAGGGGCAATCCAGTAGACAGCAGACCACTCATGGTCTCTGCATCAGCCCCTGCCTCCAGGTTCCTGCCCTGTTTGAGTTCCTATCTTGACTTCTTCAGTGATGAACATCGATATGGAAATGTAAGCCAAATAAACCCTTTCCCCCAGCCCCCAACTTGCTTTTGGTCATGATGTTCTATTGTAGTGATAGTTTACCCTAACCAAGACCGTGGGTTACGTGAAGGTGGGGAAGCTTCTGTGACAGGCCTCAGATGCTGTCTGATGACACAATTATCTGTTGAATTGGCAGAAGTTAGAGGTCAGTATGTTTCAAAAGGATTTGCCTAATAGTCACGTGGATATTAAATCAGACACAGAAATGGACTTTTCAGGAGACGAAAGGTAATTTGGCTCCAACCTGGAACATCTCAGTTCTCCACAGCCAGCCAATTAACCTAGGAGCATGGTTAGTGGGCTTAGGTAAAGCTGCCTCCCAACTGTCCGTTCATAGCAGCTGGAGAGCAAGCGGCCAATTGGCCACTTAGATTTAAATTAAAATTGCATATTACTTAAACACTTGTTCTGGGGACCCACACATTTGAAGTGTTCAGGAAAGTCACGGAACTTAAAGTTCCCATGCAAATCTAGGCGTTTCCTTTATCTGAGCAAGCTCCCGGACTCTGGTAGAGCTGGCTACGCTTGCAGCTTCTCCTCAACTCGGTCGGCTGAAATAAAGCCCGTCAGACACAGGCCCGTTCACCTTCATGTCCTGTCCCAGAGCTGAGCTGCAGAGCCTTACATGATCTCTGGCTCAGAAAGCTTATCCTGAGCCTTGCCCTGAACAGGGCATGTCTCTGAGGGCAGGAGACAGCGCCACACCAAAGCTGGCCTTATGTAGATCACACAGGATTTGTGAGCGCTGGCCTCCTGAGAAGTCTGAGAGGGCAGGTCCAGGATGTATCACAGAAGGGAGCACTGAGGGGTTTGTTTATGCACGAAGCTCAGAGTGTGTGGGCAGGGAGTGTGCACATGAGTATGTGCCTGCACCGTGTGTGTGTGTAGGGTGTGTGCTTAGCCAGATGAAAGAAGCCCTCAATGGGACAGTGGCCAGGCAGGCTAAGGTGCCCCCTGGGCCATGTCCTTTATCCCTGAAAGAGGGAAGGCTTTCACTTTTTTCACTGAGAACACAGTGAGAAAAGTCCTTCCAGAAAGAAGCCATGAGCACTTCAGTGAGAGCCAGGGGCAGGGCGCCTCCCATCCCCGCCCTGCCCCACAGATGGATTTGACTCTGTGGGGAGCTGTTTCCAGTGCAGGTCAATAGGGAAGCCCAAACAGATGAGGGAATGGGGACACAGCACTCACCCATCCTAAGCAGCAGCCTTCGTTAAAGAGGCTGCCCCTTCCAGGCCCCGCAATGGATACCTGCATGCTCACCCTTCCTGGAATCATTGGTGTAACCTGCTGTTGTGGTGAGACACCATCCACATCACATTCAGAGAGAGAGATGAGTGCTGATATTGAGTTCACTTCCTCTGTGCCACGGGCTGGAGCTGGCCATGTTTAACGTGAATCTTACTTCTTCTGTTGAGCCTTTTCTGGGAGCGCCCTACAGACATTCCCGGAGATCTGTGTCCATGGTGACTCTAGATCCCGAGACGTTATGGAGATTAACCATCATAGCCATGAAGACTTGCAAACCCACCCGGACCTGTAATCATCGATGATGCTAAACAGACCTGGCAAAGTGGGTGCCCATACACCTTGGACACTTGGGTTGCCAAGAAATTTCTGTGTGCACTTGTGGCAAATGAGTGTGTGCATCAAAGCCCTGAGTAAGGCTGTGCTGGCAGGAGTGGAGCCCAGGCCCACCATCGCAATCATGTCTGCATACCATCAGGAAGATACTTTGATTAGTAAATGCCTGCATATTGATGGCTTTGGACTTATGACATTTTGAGTTTATGGTACACGTTCAGCAAGAACTATATACTGAGTTTTGAATTTTTCCTTAGCTGGCAATACACAGTACAACCCTCTAGGGGCACAGGGACCATGGGACTCTGATGTATACCTTTTGAGTGCTGTGCCCTGTGCTGGTCAGCTGTGCTGTGTGGAAGGAGCTTATTCCCCGATTAAGGGTGGTTTGGGGGATGGAACACATTGTAAATAAATCAAACAGTATCTGTGCTTTGCTTTGTAATCCAGAGTTCTCAACCAGTTGCTTTGAGCCAGTTAAAATCCATTTACACAGTTAAAGGAGAAACCTAAATCCAGACACATCGACACATCGCACCATGCCCTTTGATCTCCTGTACCTGGGAATCACTTGTTTTGCATCGGAGCAGGGAGAAACTCTTCCTCTGCTTATCATGGTGCCTTCCACTTTTCTTGGATGTAGGTAGTCAATGACAAATTCACAACAAACCAAGTCAAACAGGATCCTCCCTGCTCTGAATTGCCAGCGTCCCCCCCAACACAGTTGTGAGCTTGGCCTGCAGCAGCTCTGGTAATGCATCCTTTCCTTCTGCCCCCAACCCCCCGCCCCGCCCCCCCCCCCCGGGAACACTGAGCAAGCACTACAGCACATCTCGCCTAGCTTTCAGCCATCACAGTCTCAGGATGCTTGAAGAATAATGCCTGCTAGACAAGGAAACTCTTGGTTCTTGTAGTCCAAGGTGGGGAGTCAGTGAGTGAACCCAAGGAAATCTATTCCCCTTTAGGAAGTAATTCAGTGCTCCCCTTCAGGGGAGCCAGGTTAAAAAGAATATCACTTATAAGGAGTCTCTTCCTCAGCCCCTCCCAACATCAGCCCCACCCCTAGGTTAACCCCTCCCCTACATCAGACCCTCCCCTACACAAGCTCCTCCCCTACATCAGACCCTCCCCTACACAAGCCCCCCCCAGGTTAACCCCTCCTCTACATCAGCCCCTCCCCTACACAAGCCCCTCTCCTATACAAGCCCCTCTCCTACACCAGCCCCTCCCTACATCAGCCCCTTTCTTAGGAATGGAAATAGCCAGGTCTCAGGAGTTTTCCTTTGAATTTTTTTTCTTTCATTATTTGTCAATACTATCTGAGCTACTAGGGCCAATATAGAATCCCATTTCTGGAATGGGGAACGGGTTTGTACTGGTCTAGTCATTCTGCTGAAAGCAGAAAACTGTGTAATAAATGTATATCATCCATCTACCAGCTATCAGCTATCATCTATCAATCTAATATTTATCTGTCTGTCTGTCTTACAAAGACAAGCCATGAAGGGTCGAGCCTCAGGAGGGGAACGTACTGATGCCCACTTGACACTGGACCTACCTCCCGAGGCTTGCTAGTTTCCCAGGGGCTCAGGGCAGCGGCAGGAGCAGCAATGTGATTCAAGCTTGTTCACACTCAGGATTCCAGGTGCCAAGATCCCCAAAGAAAGTGTGTGTGTGTGTGTGAAGTGACTCCTGCCACATGACCTGTCTGTCCTCTTAGGGTATTTACTCAGTCCCTAGTGGTCATCCTGAGTGGAGGTGAGTAGTCCAGAGACCAAGGCCCAAATCTGGTTCGCACCCATGCAGGAGGAGGGCAGTAGGCACAGCAGGCTCATCATGTTGATGGGATGGGGTGAAAATGCAGAGGACCCCAACTGCCACAGTGTTCTAACTTGTCTGTGACACACTGTGACAGCACAGCGTGTGAGGGCAACCCTGGGCTTCAGGAGTGATGGAACCACTGTGGATCCTCGACTAGATTCCACCCAGTGGAGTCATTATTCAGAAAGTGATAAAACAAGATAAAGCAAACATTCCCAGACATTTAAAGCTGAGAATTTTCCTGGTGGACCACACTGAATGCTACTCACATGCTACTCACATGTACTGAATGTGTGTAGTAGACTCGAAGGGGAATGAAGGCCTGTGGGAAGAGCTACATGACTAGCAAGTACACAAACTGCTATTTTTGGCATTTAAAGTATATGCATTACTAAAATATGAGAAACCGACGAAGGTTATTAAACGGAGTTATTCCACTTGGCGCATATCCTTCTTTGCATTGTTAATTATGTATTCATCGTTATTTTGAAGGTTTGTTAGATCACAGTGACTCAGGGATGCGTATTATATTCTCTAACACAACCTTCGAAATACCGACAAAATATGTAATTAACGACGTAATGTGGGGGAAAGGGAAGGAAATGTTTGCCTAATCAAAATGAGATGAATGAAAGGAAAATTCCAGTGTGTGATACAAATGACAAGCTGTCGAAACAAGCACATCCGGCATGTGATCCTGTTAAACAGAAGTGGGTTGGATAGTCCTGTTCCAAGCCAAAGGGGTTCTACATAGCACCTAAAAAGCTACGCCTTGAATAGGCTACAGAGGAGAGGGTGACAGACAGAAAACCAGAAAACGTTAGCATAGATAGATAGATAGATAGATGCATAGATACAGATAAATAGAAACATAGATACATAGATACAGAGATAGATACAGAGATAGATAGATACATAGATACATAGATACATAGATACAGAGATAGATGCATAGATACAGATAAATAGAAAGATAGATGCATAGATAGGTACATAGATACATAGATGGATAGATACACAGATACAGGTTGATAGATAGATAGATAGATAGATAGATAGATAGATAGATAGATAGATACATAGATACATAGGTACATAGATACATAGGTACATAGATACATACATAGGTACATAGATACATAGATAGATACATAGATAGGGACTGTGGCTGGGTTACATTCCTAGATGCAGGGCAAGATGGAGCTCCACAGATAAAGGACACTGTGTAACAATAAAGAGGACATTGTGTAACAATAAAGGTTTAAATCCACCAGGGAGAGAAAAACTCATTGGTGGTTAGGAACCTTGATAAACTGGCAGAACTGAGGGGTGAGTGTCTCTGTGAACTTCGACACACCTCTATTGGTGTCAAGCAAGCAGCTAGCATTTGAACTGTGTTGAACCCTAACCTGTGTAATGGACTCGGCTGGCTGCGTATCCAACCTCGAGCTCACCTTCCATGCTCTGAGTGAAAAAAAAAATCTGCCCTATTCGGCCAGGTGGTAAATTTCAATGATGATTTTCAATCATCTCTCTCAACATCTCACCCCGACTGCGGTGCGCTGCAAGGGGCCACTCCAGCTGCAGTTCTTCTCTAGGGTAGCTGAGCCCATAAGTGCCACCATAACTGTGACGCTTTCTCCCGTGAGTGCTGTATGGTCAGGTCCAAATTCTCTGAAGGCTTTCACCCCAGAGGCACACTCCGTGCTGACTGACTGCAGCCAGCTCAGCTCGTGCACGTCACTTTTGCATGTGAATTTAATTTTTAACACTATGCAGTTGCCCCACAGAGGAGCTCTCAGTGGACGCTTGAGCACAGCTGAGTCCTAATGACACCTCGAGGCCACATTTTTCGCTGGTTTTGGTGTCATTGTGGGGAAATGGATGAAGCCAAAGGGCTTTCTCCTTTTGAAGACAGATGTAATCCAGGATGTGGTAGGACTAATCCCATCTGTGGTGATTTACAAAGGAGACAGAACCCTGCAGAACCCATACCCTTCAACACCTAAAGGACTCAATTTAGGGTTATGTGGAAAAAGCAATTTTCTTTTAAGAATGGGTATCAGTGAGTGCATTCATTCCCTAAGGGTGGGTGGTGTGGAGCTCTCCCGTGGCTCCTTGTCTTTTTAAGCTCAGGAACGCCCGTGCCACGCTGTCCTCCTGGGCTTGGTCCTCTTCTAAAAGATGCTTTCTGTTTGGAAAGAGGAGATTTTCTTGTCATTTCTGTGCCCCACACCCCTCGGCTCCTGAGCAAAGCTGAGAACAAGCAGCCCAGCTTTTCCTGTGTGGCCCAAGTGGGCAAGAATTTCTGGGCAGGAAGGGTCTCCATTTAAAGCATCAGAGGCTTTAGACTCTCTAGGGGTCACCATGAGAATCTCAGGGACATACAGTGACCAGGTGGCCATGATCCCAGCCTGCCACTCACCTATCCTTGGTCAAGAGTAACCAGTTTGAGTGGCCCCCTGAGTCACACTGGAAGAAAGGACCTTCCAGACAGAAGCCTGTGAGTTTGGGGCCCTGTGGATCCTTCTTCAGGGATGATGCTTGGGGATGGAGGAAGGCCTGTGGGGAGCTCTGACGGTTATGATAGGGAAAGGGCTAGAGGTGATATCAGGTTCCTCCAAAGGCCCTGAGGGTCACCGTTGAGACCCTGCACAGGGTCAACAGCTCATTAAAGTAAAGCAGAATCAAAACCCCCAGGCCTCCCAGGAAAAGAGTTAGCCATCACTCACTGATCTATGACAGTCATGCTGTCGCAATGAGCTCTGAAAACATTGACACAAGGGACAGAGCCCTTCAGGTCCATTGGGAAATGACCTCAAGTCCAAGAGAGCCTGTTGGTCTATGGTGTTGGTAAAGTGTGTCACCTCTCGTCACCTCTCTCTGGCTGTTAGCAGCTGGGACCCTCCCCCAGGAGCAGCAGGATGGGTCCTGAGAACTCCCCTGGAGCCAGGCTCACACCTTGCAACCTCACTCAACTCCATCCTGACCCCTAGGAGGGAGCCGAAGTTGCACCATATTGAGTGTCCAGAACTACAGCTCAGGACATGCCAGGATCTGTGTGAGGTCCTCATCATGGCCAAGCTGGGATTCAAACCCAGGCTGAACCTATGTGAGGGTTTCTGCTCTTGCTGAGACCTCGGTCCCACTGCCAAGTCCATTCCTCTCAGTTCACACCGGAAATGGGAAAGAGAGCCACAGGGGTGGGATGGGGCAAGGCTCGCCACGTGAGGGTGAGGAGCAGAACTCAGTTCCCAGGGGAGGTGTCCGTCCCAAGTGAGAAGCAGGCCCAACAGATGTCCTGGTCACGAAGGGACAGGTCATCAAGCACAGTGATTGGGACCATGCCTTCCTGTTTTTTGGAAAGGAGGGAACCACACATTTGATTTGGCTGAGAATGGAGGGAGCCCCTCAATGACTTGGCTTAGAACCCCTTGGACTTCAGACAGCCCCATAATACTCCAGTTTATATGAGAGCCTCAGTTGCAGCTGACATTCTTACTGCAGCTCAGCCAGGCAGGGGACTGGCTGATGAGGGGCCACTTGCCTGTTAGCTCCAGGCTGCCTTCAGATTGTCCTGGGTTTTCAATCATTCTGTCCAGAACAGACAGTTTCTCATACACATCATCCTTTGAACTCTTCTTTTCTGTGGGAATAAAAAGAAATATATGTAACACACACACACACACACACACACACACACACACACACACACACACACACTGTAATCATACTTGAGGGAGAAGCACAACATGGTGCTTTTTCTGTTTAACTTTAGAAACTGTAAACCCAGGCTGAGACTTCAGTTCAAGGGCAGAACCGGCATTAATGAAGTCCTGAGTTTATTCTATGGCAACAAAATCAGCAGTTAAAACAAAACAAAACAAAACAAAAAAACCAACCTCCAAAACGTTGTGAGAAAAATGAGGAAAATCACAGTTGTAGCAGAGTGTGGGTGCTGACCCGGAATCTATGACGCGCCCTCTTGGAAATGCAGGATCTCTTTGAAGATACATTGATTAGGATGAAGGCTTAGGCCACTGCTTCTCAACCTCCCCTTTAACACAGTCCCTCCTGTTGTGCCGACTGTCAACCGTAAAGTTTTGTTTCTAGTTTATAACTGCAATTTTGCTACTGTTTTATGAATCATAATATTCTGACGTGCAAACCCAAGGATGTTGTGACCCACAGGCTGAGAATCACTGGCTTGGAGGAGAAGTTTGGCCCTACTCCATTGTGACTGTACCCTTACGAAAATGGGAAATCTGGCCACAGACACACATGGAGAATGCTGGGGGAGGAGGAAGGAAACAGATCAGGGGATGTGCGCAAAGCCACAGAACATCAAGGACGGCCACAGGACAACCTTTCCACCCATTCTGGCATTTCAGACTTCATTCTCTGGGAATAACAGAGAATGTATTTCTATGAATTAAACTACGCGATATGTGGAAATTTATTAGGACTACCCCGGAACACAGGCATGACTGATAAGCAGGCCATGTTAAATCTAATGTTTGATTAAATGCAGAGCACAGAACAATCTCCCAGGAATCCAGTGGCCTCCAGTGTAGACGAGGACAGTGTGGACCCTCTAAGTTGGTGGCTGCCCTGACTTCAGTGCCAGGACAGTGGTTGTCACCTTTTGTAGGTGACTCTGCAAGAGCTTCCCAGACCTGGTGGATACCCGGGATCTCAGTGGCTCAAACCCACTCTCTTTGGGTTCAATTCAGGGTAAGAAAGCCATGCTTTGCCCAAATCCACTCTCCTGCCACTGAAACAAACATTCCACCAGTGTTTGCCTTTCTTTGTACATGTTGGAGCCAGCTAAGTAGGTTTTATGAGCCGTCCTGGGTAGTTTGGAGGCTGGAGGGTGGAGCTAGGGGAAACCACCTGCCTTGCATCTCAAGACAAGACCACTTGCCACCGGTTGGGTTTCCTTGTCTGAGCCGGTCTGTTCCAGTTCCTGCTGTGTTTACCTTCAGTGAACAGGGAAGAAGGCCTTCCCGGGTCTGTGTTGGTACTGGGGCCTTGCCTCCTCCCAGTGTGCCACTTCCTGGTTGTTCAGACAAGGTTGTGCGCTCCTGATGACACAGGGGTGACACAGGGGTCTCATGACACAGAGTGGAGCTGTCTCTCCTTGGTGGCAGTGAGTCTAGGGACCTTTCTTTCCTTGTCACATTCGTACAGGTGTGTGTCTCTGCCTGGCCTTTAACCCCATAGTCCCTGGAGCCCTAACTGCCCCTCAGGGTGAATGCTATTCATTCACTTAGCCTGTCAGCAAGCCCGTGCTGTGTCAGGGTCTCCGGAGGCAGGGAAGAGCTCCCAGCTCCCTTAGGAGGCCATTTTCACAGGATACTCACACCCCAGAGTAGCAGGCACTGATAGGAAGTTTGAACAGAATCTTTCCTATCTTCGTGGCCCCGAGTTCCACCTGACAGCTCTTTTAATTTTTAAGGAGCAAGCTAACATGGGAGCTGCCTCACTCCTGTTTAGCTTTTTTTCTAAAAATTACAAGGTGTGACACGATCTGTCTGTGGGAGGCAGACAAGCCGGTGACAGCCAACGCTGGAGCGAGGAAGACTCCGGGTGGAGTTGTAGTCCTCTTCGACCCTTCCTCTTGAAGGATGGTGTAGAACACAAGGTCAGTTTCCATCCCATTTTAACACTTCCTCCTGCCCTGCAGATCACTGGGGATGTATCAGCCCTGTGGGTTCTGTCATTTCACTTGTACTTGAAACACAGCCATTCCCCTAAGCAGTCTAGAGGACCCTAGGGTTCGGGCACCCCGTCACCCTAGATGTAGCACACAGTCTCTCTGGACTAAAGGGAAGGAATGTCATGGCTTAAGAGGTGTAAAGTCTTGCCTTAGATCAGAGGGAAAGACAGTGGAACATTTGCTCCCAGTTTCTACAGGAGAGTGGTTCCTGAATGCCCATTGGTACCCGGGTTCAAAGATACTCGTGTGGCATTGTGTGTACGCTGACGATTCTCTCGATACTTGGAAGCACACCCTGATGGTTTATGACCACCGATACATTATGCTGTGCAAATACTTTTCTGTGCTGATGAGGCAGCTGTGACAGAGAAGGGGCGGGCCTACGTGTGTTCAGTTCAGACGACATTCTTTTGGGTGCTTATTTTTGGTCCCCAGTTGGTTGAATCCTCTGAGGCCCAAGGATGAGGAGAACGTCATTAATGAAACAGTGGCATAGAATCAACGGGGAGATCTTGCTCCGCTACACTGGGCCATCATGAGGTAACTTTGTGTTATTGCTTTGGTTGGGGAATACTTGTTAGGGTATGTCCTCGCACCTACCGTGTCTGTGCTCAAGCCGGCTTCTGCATCTCATAGTCCTACTCTTCCTCCAGCACTGACGAGGCCTGGCTCACAACAGAGACTGTCCTCAGACCACACTGAGATCCCTCGCCTCAGCTGGGTCACGCTGAGAGACCACACTTCATCTGGGCTGTGCTGAGAGACCACGCCTCATTTGGACCACGACGAGAGACCACATTTCAGCTGGCTGCCGCTGTTTCCTCCGTCTTCTGCATTGCGGGACCTCCATATTTTCTGTTTCCACTCCTTCTCTCATGCATGAATGATTTTAAACATCTCCGTCCAAACGTTTGATGCAATACATTTCCACTCAACGTTTCAGCAAGCCTTCCTATTTTTATTCAATTAAAAATATTTCCAGATTCCCCTTTTGACTTCATCGCTCAGCGGGTCACTGAGCAGCACGCTGCGTAAATCAGCAAATATTTAGGCAATTTCCCCACGTCTCTTCACGCCGTTGATTCTCATTTATTTCTGTTGTGTCCAGAGAGTGTTTGGGGTGTGTGTTTAATTATTCTAAATTGTTTGCTGCTGGTTTTGTGGCTGAAACAATACATGTGCTGGCGACTGTCTCACACGCGGCTGCTGTGAGAATGAGATTCTTAAGTCAGAGAACAGTCCAGATGTGATGATTATTCCTCTTCCTCTCCTTCTTTTTCCTCTCCTTCTCCTTCTTCCCCTTCCTCTTCTTCCTCTCTCCTCTCCTTCCTCTCCTTTTTCCTCTCCTCCTGCCTCTCCTTTCTCTCCTTTCTCTTCTTCCTTTCCTCTTCCTTTCTCTCCTTCCTCCTCTTGTTCTTAGTCATTCTCTTCTCCTCTTCCTTTTCCCCTGCATTAGTATTTTTTAAATTCCATTTAATCTCTGCTGACTCACCTTGAACCCTTAGTGTTGGCCATACCCTTGCTACACAGCAGTAACTCATGACTACCCGCCTTCACACCGTGACGTCGCCCCATATGTCCTCTTAAGACAGTTTGCTGCTGTTCCCCTGCGCTGCGGGGACATACGTTTGTTGCTTTTACACATTTCCCTCCTTTCTCCCTCTCTCCCTCCCCTCTTCTTTCCTGTCTCTCTCTGTCCCTCTCTCCTTCCTTCCTCCCTCCCTCCTTCCCTCCTCCTTCCTTCTCCATTCTCCCTTCCTCCCTCTGTCCTTCTCCTTCCTTCCTTCCTTCCTTCCTGCTCTCCCTCCCACTTCCTTCCCTCCCCTTTCCTTCTCTTTTCCTACCCCTCCCTGCTTTGGTGTTTGAATGATACATTAAAGTGCCTGTGTAGCAGGAGCCGTGTGTCTTTCCATCTCCACTTCTCTTGAAGTGAGTAAAAGCTCGTGATTTAATTGATTGGTTTTATTGTCTTCATGACAAAGGTGTCTTAGAACCGGATCACGCACGTGTGGCTCTTTCTCTCCTTATGCCTTCCCAGTTCACAGGTTCTCGTCTCTTACTGGCCAGCCTTCTTTTAGACTCAACATAGTCAGTTATCAGTCACGGCCCTGATGGAAATGACGTGTTCCTTAATCCTCAGAACAGTTTCCTTGGAGGGTAAGAACTAAGCACATGCTGTACACTAAAGAGACACTCAGAGAGATGCTCAGTGGTTGAAAGGCAGATGTGGACACATCAGCTTTGCTCATCCATTCAGCTGTCTACAGCACCATGTTTTTTGTTTGCTTGTTTGTTTTTCCATATCCAGCTCCTTGTCCATCTCGGGGCAGCTTCCATATCCTGAGGCAGTGATGGCACATGGAGCCTCATTCTCATGTCACCCCAGGTTACTGCACGTCTGATTGCCATGTCCTGGTAACTAATGGTGGTGGTGTCTTTGCTTATAGCTGCTATCTATTGGTATATTTTCTTTGGAAAACTGTATATTCTAGTCCTTCATTAATCTTGCATTGGACTGTTTAAGTTAAGTTTTAGTTCTTTGAATATTCTAAAAATCACACATTTTATAGAAAATATGACCTGCAAGTCATTCGGCACTGAAAAGGAAGAAGACTGTGGTCTAGTATAACACAGATCACTGTAAGAACATTGTATGGGGGAATAAGCAGACTGCAAAAACAGACAAAAGCTATGCAAGTCCCTTATCCAAACACCTTCATAGGAACACGGATTGGTAATTCCAGGGGGTATAGGGGAGGGGAACAGGGGGGTATTATTTAATGGCTACAACTAGAACTGTGGGGATGGCAATGGTGATTTTGTGCATTGTGAACGTATGTAATACCACTGAGCTGTACAGTTAAAATGATTATAGTGACAAATTTCATCATATATGCATTTTAACAAAGGAAAAAGCAAATTAATTACAATGTTGAAGAACAAACAAGAATGTATCAGACAAACCAAGACAACCAGAGAGTAGAGGGAGCAAATCTCATGTCAGAGAAAGCAAAATGCAGTCCCTAAAGTCGTAAGCACTGAGACAGTTGTTTTTCGGGACTAAGAGCTGGAATCATAGCGATCACAAAACGCCCATGAGAGTGTATGTGTAGGACAATAGATCGTGCCCTTAGGAAGTAAAATCTACAGAAGTGCAGGGAGGTGTAGGCAGAAGGCGTTTCTGACGTGATAACCATCATCACTCCCCAGAGAAGATTCAGTGGATAAATATGAGAGCAGGGACCAAAACATTTGAGCAATAAAGTAGGAGCTGCAACATGCACGATGACATTAGAGTACATGGTGACATTAGGGTACATGGTGACATTAGGGTGCATGGTGACATTAGGTACATGGTGGCATTAGGGTGCATGTTGTCATTAGGGTACATGGTGACATTAGGGTACATGGTGACATTAGGGTGCATGGTGACATTAGGGTGCATGGTGGCATTAGGAACATGGTGGCATTAGGCACACAGTGTCATTAGGAACATGGTGGCATTAGGTACACGATGACATTAGGGTGCATGGTGACATTAGGTACGTGGTGTCATTAGGGTATGTGGTGACATTAGGGTACAGGTTTTCTTTTTAACTGTGGGATCATGTGCTCGGCGGCTACGAGGGACTTCATATGGCAGCACTGCTGCAAACGATGCATCCCAAACATGATATAATGGAGCTACGCATGGTGCTTTAAAGCAGTTAGATATTTTTACTGGGAAACCAGTTTCTGTTGGAAGGGAGCCACAAACTAACATGATAGAATGTTTGAGAAGCGATGGGCAAGCATGAAGAAGGGTCTGTGGGGCTCATCAAACAGTGAACGGTGTTAGACAATTACTGCTAATCAAAGAGTCACTCAAGCCTAGAAACCTGAAAAAGAACAGGAGAGCAAAGACTGAGCAGCCATAAGCAAAGAAAGCATCAGGGATGCTAGAGCGGTGAGATCAGGATACAGCGGGGTCAGTGTGTCAAATCCCTGACCGCTGGGGAAGTAGCCAGTGAGACGAACTACTGTGTCATAACCAAAGGAGGGGGAGAAAGGTCGGGCACGAAAAACAAAAGATGCAAAGATGTAAAAATAGAAAAACAATAAGACAAATGAGATGGCATAGGTCTTGAGACACTCTAAAGACTTTTCAAAGACACAGGTGAAAAGCTAGGAATGGTGGGTAATTCCCAAGGAAGTACAGGCCACTAGGAATTGCACTTGGGCTAAGAAATATTTCTCTAAAGGAAATAAAGTCATCCCAGAACTACCTCGGGAGACGGTGCCAGATTAAGTCCTTTCTAATAAATCTCGGAACCAGATATTTTCTTATTTATTTATTTTATTTGGTTTATGTTTGTTTCAAGACAGGGTTTCTCTGTGTAACAGTCCTGGTTGTCCTGGAATCCACTCTTTAGACTAGGCTGTCCTCAAACTCCCAGAGATCCACTTGCCTCTGCCTCCCAAGTGCTGGGACTAAAAGTGTGTGCTACCACCGACCGATGGAGCTAGATGTTTTCAATGCTCCCAGAGAGTCATAAAAAAAGAAAAGGAAAAAGAAAAAGAAAAAAGGAAAGGGAAAAAAGAAAGAAAGAAGAAGGAAAAATCCCAAGACGATTAACAATATTGTCCAGATACAGAATTTAAGAACCCACAGACTAATGTCACTTGTTCCTTTAGATTCAGAAATACTAATAAATCACTGGCAAGATAAATTCAATCTGTTGTAAGATAATGTTGAACGTGATCGGGTGCAGCTCATTCCAGGAATGCAAGGATGATTTGATATTAGAAAAAAAATCCTTTACAGATGAAAGTCAGCTACAGTAAACAGTAGAGAAGACCTCTCCCTTATATACAGATGAAGGAGACTGCATACTTATCAATAAACTTACCCTGAAAACCCTACACAAAGAAAAAACTAAAAGTGCGCCTGTAATATACAAAGGCAAACTTGAGAAATAGGGAGACTACACGTATTTTTGGAAAGAACAATTCAATATCATAAAGGTTCTATTTTTTTCCTCAATTATTCTCTAGAAAGTAATGCAGTTACAGTAATCTTACAGGCTTTTTTAAAACAGGAAATTAGACCCCTCCAAAAATGCAAGAACAATCAGTAAAAAAAAAAAAGGGGGAAGAAGAAAGGCTGTACCCTAGAAGAAGGGATGTGCTCCAGAAGAAGTGATGTACTCCAAAAGAAGGGATGTACCCCAAAAGTAGGGATATACCCCAGAACAAGGGGTGTACCCCAGAAGAACAAGGGATGTACCCCAGAAGAACAAGGGACTGAAGACCTGAATGAAACTCTGGCTTCAACGATTGACATGCGCACGGTAGAAAAAACAGGCACACATCTGGGCATGCACACATCTGGGGATGCGACATATTGTAAGTGTGGGTCTGCAAACTGCGACGGGACGGGCTTGCGTAAGTCATGCTACAATGCGTATGTGGCCATAGGTGAAAGAGATGAAGTTAAGAGCACACTACTCAGAGATAAATTCCTAAACAAAGAGCATATGGGCCAAGGAAGTGACAAGAATATAGCAGAAAAACAGCAACTTCTCTTGACTAAATATAGCTTAATTTATATCTGTAAGTAGATGTACTACAATATAGTCTATAATATATAAATACAGTCTGCTGCTATATTAAAAACAACAAAATATTATCCATGATGACCACACAAAAATGGTGGATTGTTTTTGTTGTTGTTGTTGTTTTGGGGGGGTTGCTTAAAAAACATTCATGAACATCATCAAAAGTAAACGTATCGGGGCTGAAGAGACGGCCCGGCAGTTAAGAGTTATTGCTGATCTTGCAGAAGACCTAGATTTAGCTCCCAGCACCCACATCATAGCTCACAAGCACCTAGAGCTCCAGTCCCGGGCATTTATTGCCGCCTTCTGGATCCTGTGGGCTCCCACACATGAACTCATGAAGGCAAAACACACATACATGTAGCTAAAATAAATCTTAAAAACAAAGTCAACTGACAAGTTAAAAAAATCCACAGCAGGTGAACAAATCAGACTTGGTTGGTTTGGTGGGTCAAATAAAACCCACTAAAAACGCACTTCGAAATTAAAGACAAAAAAAAAAAACAACAAAAGAAACAAAAGCAAAACTCAAGAAACTAACCAGTATAAGACAAATAATAGGAGCAGATTTCCAAAAACAATAGGAGAGTGGTCTTTAAATAGGAAACAAAAAGTCCTTCTTAAGGACAGGATTGCAACTGAGGCCCTTCCCTGTGAGAGTGGGAGGGCGCACCCCCCTGCCACAGGAGAGGCTGTGAGGAGCTGGTTGCCTCACATCATGCTGTCCTCCCATGTCGCTCCTGAGTGACAGGCAGGAAGGACAGTTCCTATGGACTCAAGCTTATTCTGAGAACTGTGGCCATGAAGATTCTCAACTGCACTTTTGTCTTTAATGAAGAACACGGGAAAAAACGGGGAATGTTTTCAGAATGCTACACCTACCGGTAAACACTGAGGGGCTTTTGTTTTAAGATGTTGGTTGAAATGCTTCCACTCCTTCTGAGCTTTATCTGAAACTGCGTTAAGAAGTTACTGTGTGAAGACTGCACGGGCCCCCTGCCTTCATCTTTTGACTCAGCTGTCCCTGACTACCTTTCCAATGTATGGAAATCCCTGAGTTCCAGGCCATTCACTGTAGCTGCATCTGCTTGCCAAGTCTCTCAGCGCGCCTCCTGGCTTGGCTTGCTAAGGAGTGTAAGCACTCTTGGTCTTCTAGGGGTACTGACTTAGCAAAAGGAGCTTATCAAAAAGCTAGGCAGGGGCAAGGAGGCATCAGAGAAGCCTCAAGAGTCTTGGAGTGGACGAGGAACAGGAATGGCTCCTGAAGCCAAGTCTAGGATGATGAGGTCAACACAGGAAGAAATAACTCTGTGCGAGAGTAATCATCAGGCGTGGTTGGCGTTACTGCCCAACATGAGTAACTGTGTGAGGATCCTGAGTAAGAAAGGAGTGCCCTCTGTCTTGATCCGAATCCTAATTGCTAAATGATATTAAGTAAAAGAAGAATTGCTGTTGGGCAAACACTACACCTAACCTTCAGGCAATTTATTTAAACCTCTAAGTGAACAAGCTCAAGGAAATTAAACACTCATTTTAAAATACAATCACGCTCGTGTTTACACTGTGAAACTATTACTTAGATCCATCTGAACACCAGAGGCTAGGACTTAGAGAAGCTATGTGAGAAGCAGGTGGTAAATGCAGGACCCAGGGCCCAGACAGATCTGTAGAGTGGGCACAGGGGTATGTATTGATGACCTCCTCTGCCCCATGCCAGAGGCCACGATGCTCTGGAGCCTTGGTCTGGTTCTGTATGTGAGTCACGTTTCAGATTATCCCATTTAAGTTCTACACTCTACACATGTTCATTTTCTAATCTTAACCCTAATCTAATCTAATCTAACCTAATCTAATCTAATCTAATCTAAAATAAGCTAAACTAAGATTTAGGGCAAAAGAGCTCTATCAGTCCCTGGACACCAAGCTTCTCAGAGCCATGTGTGCACTGCCTCTGTTAGAAGGAGGCTTTTCTTGTCTCCCAGAGCCTTAGTCTTGCTCTCTCTTTTTTCCAAAGAGGAGAGGGGACTTGGCTGGAAGTCTGTAGCAAGGTCTCTCTTTGACTCCTAGCTTTCACACACCTGGGAGAAGACTTTTCTGCTGGTTGAGGAGGGCAGAGTAGAGGGCAGAGACGGGGCAGGGAGGGGGATGCTCAGCCTCAGGGCAGGGCTACTTAACTCAGGTAAAGCTGCTGTCACATGTATCTGATGCTGGTAGCTCTAAGTGTATCTGATGCTGGTGACTCTAACTGTATCTGATGCTGGTAGCTTTAAGTGTGACTGGTGCTGGTAGTTTCTAAGTGTATCTGATGCTGGCGGCTGTAAGTGTATCTAGTGCTGGTGGCTGTAAGTGTATCTGGTGCTGGTGGCTTTAAGTGTATCTGGTGCTGGTGGCTGTAAGTGTATCTGGTGCTGGTGGCTGTAAGTGTATCTGGTGCTGGTGGCTGTAAGTGTATCTGATGCTGGTAGCTTTAAGTGTGACTGATGCTGGTAACTTCTAAGTGTATCTGATGCTGGTGGCTGTAAGTGTATCTGGTGCTGGTGACTCTAATCTCAGCAGAGGAGACACTAGATCACATTTACCATTATTGTCACTTTTCGCCTTCTTCCTAGATGAGTGTTCTAAATTCTCCAGGAACTCGTGGTAGTTCTCAAAGGCTTCCTCTTGGTAGTTTTCTTCAATACCAGCATCTTGGATGAAGAAGATGGGAAAAAAACCATGAAGCATCTCCTTGTTTCGTACTTGTGAGCATTTGGGGCAGGGAGCTAAACCCTAATTTACAATGTTGGGCTGGAAGAGTTGGGCAGAGTGTTCAAGTCCTACTTGAAGATTGTACATTGGGAAATTAATATTTAAATAGCCAGACATTATCCAGCCACTTTCAGCCCAGTGGTTTATATCTAGGCAGATGTGGAGGGAGCAAACCCTTAAAAATCTAGTCACATCTGAATGTAAAAAACAATCCCAGAAGTGGCGAGACCTCCTGCCTTTGAACGCATTTCCCATGGAGCCTGAGGACTTCTTAACCCAAATCTCTCCTGGCCACTGTCCATTACACCATCTGTTTGTATAATCTTGTGTGTGGAGCTGTGCTTTGCAAAGTGTCTACTTTGTCTACATCCACTGCTCTTCTTGGTCTTGGGTACATCATATACTGGACCTTAGTTTTACCATGTCTATGGTGTAGGAGAGGGGCTGTGCCCCCTCAGGAGCTGTAGGGAAATGCAGTGAGATGGTGTGGACTAATGATCTAGTTCCTGTTGTAAGCCTGCGTTTCTACACAAGCTGAACCCCAAAATGAACATGGATATAACTCAAGAGATCACCCTAGAGAGAAGCAAGCCACCTGTGTTTTGGAGGTGACCCCTTCTTTGGCTTCAGACCACAGCTTGTCTCATTTATCCATAGCTGGTTCAAGTAATGCTCAAATACAGTCATATAGTCAACACCTTGGATGTCTAGGAGTCCACGCCATTATAGCAGTAAAAGGGGGTATACTTGCTTGGTTCCTTGGTTTGTACTGTTGTCTGTGTTGGCGATCTTGTTCGTGGTGTTGTTGCAGACATTGCTGAAGTTCTTGGCTCCAAAATATCTTGGGCTAGAATTTCATCTTGAGAAAGCATATAAGGACATGTTAGAGCTGGTGGGGATTGACACATGTCCCTAGGCACAGTTTATACTTCACGCAGCCTATGAACACTGTAGGTAGAAAACAGAAACCCAAGGAATTAGTGACTTCTCCGGAGAACCTCATCTTGGATGGGCTGAGCATTGCCTCCCTAAATCATTCCAGGAAGTGGACACCGTCTAGATATTTCCCAAGTCTTGCCCCTGATGTAACCTGGATGTTGAATGGCTCCACACTCATGGTTTAGTGAGATTTGTTGTCTCTGTGACCCAATACCCTAGGAGCAACTCAAGGGAGGAAGGAGAGAGTTTGTTCCCAACTTCAGAGGTTTTGGTCCATCGAGGCATGCACAGAGCTGTTCACATCATGGCTCTGGGAAGCAGAGTGAAGA
The DNA here is from genome assembly GCF_021556685.1 of Rattus norvegicus. NCBI lineage: Eukaryota > Metazoa > Chordata > Mammalia > Rodentia > Muridae > Rattus > Rattus norvegicus. The sequence continues at coordinate 85,042,549 of NC_141549.1, forward strand.
GCACCAGGAAGGAAGTTGGGAAGGAGATCCCTTAGCCTACTCCCTCCACTTCATGCCTCGCCTTCCGCACGCAGCACAGTTCTACCACATCCCAACAATCGATTCAAATTTGGAGTCCACTGGCAGACGAAAGGAGTCCTGGTAACACGTCCTTCATGGTCTAACCATCTCTGGGAATGCACCTCACAACACACAGGGGTGCGCCTCACCAATCTCCTAGTCCCTTGTAGGATACAACCCTCCAAGCAAAACATCTGACCAAGCCACCATCTTCGCAATGGCTCTTGGTTGGGCGCCTTGACTATTGATGTTCCCTCATGGGAAGAGGGGTGGCAAGAGCCACTGCTGTCTTAGCTCAGTATCCAGTCACGCCTCTCGCCACTTGCATGCAATTCTGCAGTAATTGCACATGGCCACTGGAGACCTGGGGAGATGCTAGAGTATATACTATCTATCTATCTATCTATCTATCTATCTATCTATCTATCTATCTATCTATCCTATCTATCTATCCTATCTATCTATCCTATCTATCTATCCTATCTATCTATCCTATCTATCTATCCTATCTATCTATCTATCTATCTATCTATCTATCTATCTATCTATCTATCATATCTATCCATCTATCTTTCCTATCTATCTATCTATCTATCTATCTATGTATGTATCTATCTTTCCTATCTATCATATATATATATCCTATCTATCTATCTATGTATCTATCTTTCCTATCTATCATATATATATACATATATATATCTATCTATATATATATATATATGTATATATATCCATGATAAGGTACATTGACGCTAGTTCTACCTGAGTAGTAGAAGCCACCATCTACCCCAGGTGAAGACTTCTCAGTGCTGCTCTGTGGCCACTGGAGACTTCTGCTAGGAACCCCTCACCCATGTTCCATAAAAAGCCAACTCAGCTCCTTTCCTCCTCTGGGTGAACTTTGGTAGAGTCCAGCTTCGGTTTGTGTTGGAACCTTATGAGGAAGGGTAAGGCATTGTCTGCCTAAGGAAGGAATTCTCTCAACAGCCTCGACCCGTCAATCTGACGGTTAAGATTACCCATGACAAACAAATCCCGTGCCAACTTCACATCCAAACACATTTACTTAAATCACGGCATTCCACCATTGACCTGTAAGAAGTTCTTGTCGGTCTCCTAGTATAAAATACGTCCGTCTGTCCTCGTGAGTCCCTGCAATCTTTACAGTCTCGGCGTTGCTCTAAAGTCCAAGCAGGAAGACTTTGGAGGCTGAAGGCGGCTCTTAGCTCCGAGTTTCCATAAAAATGTGTAAGTTGCTTTCATTTGCAGTGGCCCAGAATGAGCATTTCCCTTCCCAAAGGCGAAACAGGAGCACAGCCAAACAGCAGAGACGACAACATGCCCTAAACAAGGCCACAGCGGAACTCTAAGTTCTGTAGATCCACCCTGGCATCTGGGGCAAGTAGTGCTCCCTGAGATCAAAAGAGCTTGGATGGCTGTGTCCCTATGGCCTGGCTGTTGGCAGCCCACATGGCTTCTCTCTTGGGTCACCTGTACTCATTCCCTCTGTCTCTTATTGGCAGATGTCCCATGTTCCCGGGTCTCTACTGCAACTTAAGTTTATAATCACAGATTTGCCCTCTTTCATGAAATGTGACCCTGAGACTCACTGCCCCACCTTCTCAGGCTTTTCTTTGGAAATCTGGTTGGGAGCTCCCTCAAAACTGTAATTCTTGCATTCTGTGTACCCACAAAGCCAGCATCATGGAGATGAAGCCATGCTACGTTACCAATTTGAACAACAATAGGGTTCACTTGGATCCTCACAGCATTCGCACGTTAGGGTTAGGTGACTGAGCACTGTGAAGTGAATACCGGAAAGCAGTTTCTCAGCCAGCCCCACAGTGAGTCCTGTGCCCCAGAGACAGTCCGATAGTGATCTCTGTGCCCTAGGGGCAGTCCCATAGTGAGCTGTATGACCTAGGGACATTGTTTTCTCAAACTCATTTACCCTTTCAAGCCTTGAGTGTTGGATGGATCTGGCCACCTCCTACACAGTCCTCGGCACATCGGAGTTCCTTGGCCCCTTTTTTGATAGCCAGACTCTTCAGAATGATGCTTTCCCTGTCCACAGCGTCACACAAGGTTTTCTCATCAACCTGCGAAGTTTTCAAGCCTTTTGGCCCTGCCCTTTCTCGTGTTTCTCACTGTAAACCTGTCCAAAAGCATGCAGTAGTTCTGTGCCATAGCCTGAAAGTGGGGCTGACTTACAATTTCCTCTGCTGGGTTAATTAGCTCAGTAATTCAGTTTCCCACAAAGCTGCAAGATGTGAGCAAAAGACAGGCAAGATTTTGGTGAGGATAACAGACTTCAGTACAATTCGTAATGGGGTCTTCATTTCCAGATGAAACTTCACAAGCCTGGCATCTGGGTTAGGGTGACTATTGCTGGGGTGAAACTCTGTGTCCAAAAGCAACCCAAGGAGGAAGAGAGTTCACTTGGCTCACACTCCCACATTTTAGTCCATCACTGAAGGAACCCAAGATAGGAACTCATACAGGGCAGGAACCTGGAGGCAGGAGCTGATTCAGAGGCCGTGGAGGGGTGCTGCTTGCTGGCTTGCTCTCCTGGCTTGCTCAGCCTGCTCTCTTATAGAACTCAGGACCACTAGCTACGGATGACACCACCCACAATGGGCTGGGCCCTTCCCCATCAATCAGTAATTAAGACAATTCCCTAGAGACTTGCCTTCAGCCTGATCTTACTGAGGCATTTTTTTTTTTTTTTTTTTGGAGCTGGGGACCGAACCCAGGGCCTTGCGCTTCCTAGGTAAGCGCTCTACCACTGAGCTAAATCCCCAGCCCCCTGAGGCATTTTTTTTAATCGAGTTCCCTTCTCTCAGATACCTTTAGCTTGTGTCAATTTGGCTTAAACCCACCCAGCACACCTGGCCCCCACTGTCCACATTCCTATTCTGTCCTGGAATTCTGAGCTCCTGACAGAATCGCTCATTTCGCCCGGTATATAGCTTACATCCTGAGCTTTCTCTAGTTCAACTCTTCAAGATTTTCCAGTCCCTCCCCCACACAAACCAGTTCCAGAGCCTAAAGCATCATAGCACCAAGGCAGCAATGACCCCGTGCCATTGATAACAACTTTCTATGTTAGGTTTTCTTCCTGGGACATGCTACCTTGACTCAAGAGGGCAGTTTCAATCTATAGCTCTTGACACCTTGGATTCTGAGCCTTTGGTGATGCGAAATTTTAGGGTGGTTAGGAGCACCTGACGGGAGTTACTTGTGTCAGGTCAAGAAGGAAGCAGATCAGGTAGCATCAGCAAGAGGGGGACAAGGCAAGATACTGTGCCCAAAGTCACATGAGAGTGACATATTTCCTTCAACCAGTCCTGCCTTTCAGAATTCTAGCCCTTCCTACTAGCCCATTCAAGTTTAGAATCCATCTGTAGATTAAATCATTCAGTGATCACGGCAGTTGGGATCCACTTGGTTTTGGAGTTCCCTCACGGGTTTAGAGATGTGCTAAACTCAGATCCAAGAGGCCTCTTCAATCTAATTAAGCAGGCGATCAAGAGCGGCCATCACAGCTCCTGTGTTAAAAGGTTGGTTCCCAGGGTGACCCCCACTGCAAAGTGATGGAATCTTTGGGTAAGCTGTGCTAAGGGGCTTGTAGGTCACTGCGTGTGCCCTGGTGTCCCCTAGTGTCCCCTGGGTGTTTTGCCTCAGTCCACCTATGACATCTGTGCTTTCCTTACAGGACCCAAAGCCTCAAGGCTAACAAGTCATTGCATGGAAGCTCCATAAACTGAGTGTGAGGCGGGGGAACCTTTTCATGGGTTTATTACCTCATGGGGACAGAGCGCTGACAAATACGCCGTCCGAAACAACACGCAGAAAAGTTTGGCTCCAGACATAGTTTATGGTTATCCTTCCTACCTTGCTGTCATTCTATCCCGTCTCTGTCCCCAAATACGAGTGGGCACCTTCCCTTACTTTTCCCTAGGTGTGGCTGTACTTTGTTCACTGTGCTCTTTCGACCTCTCCTCTTACGCCTCTAACACAAGTGTCCCCTGGCTGTAAAACAAACTCACACTCTTAATCCGACTCTCTTCTCAGTCAGACATAATCTCCAAAGACTTTCTTTACATCTCTGACTGCCAATGGTCTTTCTGTAATGGTCTTTGGGGCAGGTTTATCCTGTGGCTTTTATAACGTACCCTGTATGGTACAGGACCCCGGCAGGAGCTAAGCAAGCAGCATCTAGAAATAGTCTCTCTCTCTCTGCATCACAATGCTTCTTTTGGACCAGGAGCAGCATTGGAGAGCTGGCTACCTGGAGTCCATGGGCAACCTTCCCAGTCTAGAGCCTGGTTCAGATAGGCTGTAGCTGAGTTAGTGCCCCTTTCATGTTCTTTGCAATATGGATACCAGAAAAGGTGGTGCTGCCTGTACACACTCGTTCCCCATCTCAGAGGGACAGCATTGGTCAGCTCAGTGGTACTCACACTGTAGGGAAGTTTTGACCCTGGTGTTGGCAGTTAAGCTCCAGAGTAGGAGAATGTAACCCTGGCGCCTCAGAGCGAGCCCGTCTCCCCAGTGTCTGCAATTGGTGACAGGTTACTGGGGGCAGAAGCACCCACTCACTCTCTCTCCGCACACCAGGTTCAATGTGGGGAGTCTTACCTAAGGTTTCAGGTATGTTTTCAGTTGTTGAGTTGAAAACGCCTTCAGTGATTGGACCTGGGGGAGGAGGAGAAAGGATAACAATCTATAATTTAAGACTTCCATTTTCACCCACCTCTCTGTGAACGGATTTGTGTGTACTCTACAGAGTCTACTAGTCTACAGAGAGGACCCAGCGAGGAGTGCTGCTCCTTCCCATGGTGTCTGAGGAAACCCTCTGGGACCTGAGCTTCTCAAATGGAAGATGGAAAGGCGTTACCCATGGAGCAGCAGTGTTTGAGGAAACCAGGACTCCCCCTGGCACTCTGAGTAGAACCTGCCTTCCTGGTCACTGGAATCACCTCTAGGATCGTAAGACAGTGTCCATGATCAGGGACAACTCAGCTCAATCACAGGGACAAAAGAAGGAAGAGGGCCACACAGTTTGTTTTGTGGGGAGCTTTGATTTGCCTCCTGCATGGCTGGTGGCACTGTCTGGATGGGGCCAGGAAGCTCCAGCCTCAGACCCCCACCACCGGAGCAGCCCAAGCCCAGCTCAGCACCAGTGAAGAGAAGCACTTGCCCAGCCCCTGGTTTAGGCTTCCCGTGTCGCCACCCAAATACTTGTTTTGTCCTGTGTGAAGACACCTCATGCACGTTTTTCTCTGAGAGCCCTGGGCGGCCCTGCACATTCTTGTGCTACCCGGGGTTCCATGGGGCAGACCAGAGACTGGTTGCCTCATCCCTCCAGCATGAGCAGAGCCCTCCAGGCTGGTGTGTCTGCAGGTGAGGAGTGGAGTCTGTGATGAGTGGGCTCCAGGGTTCTGGATGGCTGTTGTCTCCAGGGCCAGGGCTCTTATTGGTGATGTGTGCTGGACAGATGGGGTTTGTCTATATCTGGCCACCATGGGAATTCTGAGGACCGGCCTCTTCTCTGTAGCATCCGCTACTACTCCCTCCTTCTGACATGACCTCTCTTTATGAGGGACTGTGATGTCCCTTGGTCTGGTACATCTCTTAGTATGAGGTCAAGGTTGGCCTCTTCTCCCAGTCCCAGGTCCTGGGACCCCCAAAGATGGCAGGCAGGGCGACCGTACCTTTCCATTCTGAGGCACAGAGCTCTGTCTGGGAGAACTAAAGTTGCGGCTAAACCAGTGACAAAGCTGTTCTCAAAGGCTTTAATGATGGACAATCTGCATCCCAATGTGTTCATCTGCACAGCTCAGAACAATGGGAAATATGTAAGGAGGTCTGCGGCGGTGATGACAATTGCTTCTCAGTGTGCTGACCTTGGTAAACCAAACAAACAGTACAGTTCCTCTTTGCGCGAGGCATTAATGGTTCATTACGAATGGGTACAGCTGCGCAGCGCCAGCACTTTGTTAAAAATACTCTTTTCATCTCGTGTCTGTCCCGTAATCACAATGGGAGCATTGTGCGAGTCAGCCGTGTGCACATGCGTGGTGTGTACGCTCCTGTCGTCTGTGCCTGTTCATTTGCATTGTCAAGTGTAGCTGCTCTACCGTACTTTTCCTGTTGCCACCTCCCTGGGAGAGTCATGCGCCCACGAGGGTCAGGACGCTCGGATGTCCTCTCGGTTACCACATCAGCACACTCTGGCTTCATGGAGTTCACTTTTGGATTCCAAGTTCGCTTCGGTTAATTGAGTAGATACTCGTCTCCCCTGTGAGGGTCATTTGAACTGCTGTCCCTCTCAGTGGCCAAGACTTCCATGTGAGCAACCCACACTGTGGCAGGCACAGCTCCTCTCCTGACAGGCAGCGGGAGCACCTCTAGGATGAGATAAGGTCACCTGGGTTATCCTCAGGGAAATCTGGAAACTGTTTTCATTGGCCCCTCAACTCAAGAAGACCCCGAGGATCATACTAGGCTATGGCCAGGTCTCAAGCTGGAAGGACCTTGAGTGTCACACTGGGCTATGGCCAGGTCTCAAGCTGGAAGGACCTTGAGTGTCACACTGGGCTATGACCAGGTCTCAGGCTGGGAGGACCTTGAGTGTCACACTGGGATATGACCAGGTCTCAAGCTGGAAGGACCTTGAGTGTCACACTGGGATATGACCAGGTCTCAGGCTGGGAGGACCTTGAGTGTCACACTGGGATATGACCAGGTCTCAGGCTGGGAGGACCTTGAGTGTCACACTGGGCTATGACCAGGTCTCAGGCTGGGAGGACCTTGAGTGTCACACTGGGCTATGACCAGGTCTCAGGCTGGGAGGACCTTGAGTGTCACACTGGGATATGACCAGGTCTCAGGCTGGGAGGACCTTGAGTGTCACACTGGGCTATGACCAGGTCTCAGGCTGCGAGGACCTTGAGTGTCACACTGGGATATGACCAGGTCTCAAGCTGGGAGGACCTTGAGTGTCACACTGGGCTATGACCAGGTCTCAAGCTGGGAGGACCTTGAGAGTCGCCCAGATTTCACTCAGGTCTCAGGCTTATAAAAACCTCAGGTCTCAGCCTGGTCTCAAGCTGAAGAAGATGTCGATGTCATAAGACTTAAGAAATGATAGTGACCCTCCACGGAGGTGGGGGCGGCGGCGGCGGCAGCAGTAACAGCAGCAGCTGCAAGCTCCTCAGTGGATACCTGCTGAGTGTTCTCAGCCTGGGCAGCTGCACATAGGCATGGGCACATGGTGATAGCAGACACATCATCGAGGACAGGTCTCCTGTGCCAACCTTAAACCCTCCCTGCCCTGGCTCTTCAGAAGCTAACAGGAAAGTAGAAATGTTGACATAATTCACGCCATTGTTGGACTGTGGAGACCACTTGCCCTTGTACAAATATTGAAGCAGGCTAGACTATCCTGTCCAGGCCAGTGCTGACTGTGGCTGTTAACATTTGGGGCTGTCACGATCTTGGGTATTTTTTTTTTTTTTGGTTCTTTTTTTCGGAGCTGGGGACCGAACCCAGGGCCTTGCGCTTCCTAGGCAAGCGCTCTACCACTGAGCTAAATCCCCAACCCCACGATCTTGGATATTAACAAAAATCCTGTAGAGAAAAGCAAGCGAGCAAAGGTGGAGGACAGCCTTTGGACAGTGAAACCCTAAAGGCTGTCACGGTCACAGAGAGAGCGATGGTTAGGACACTGAAACTCAATGCTGCCTTGAGAAACTGGCGCTCCCTCCTACTCGTGAAGCCTGCCTCTCTCTCTCTCTCTCTCTCTCTCTCTCTCTCTCTCTCTCTCTCTCTCTCTCTCTCTCAACACTCTTTGAGTTCTATGGCTTGTGATGACGCTCTGCGAACATCTGAGACTTCCCAGTCTGGGCTCTGGGTGTTAGAAAAAGAAAGATGCTACATAAAGACGATTTCTAACCAGCCTGATGCTACCACAATTAGTACGGTTTTTGTAGAACTCCTAAATAATCCAAACTATTGAGACTCTCGCTGTTAGGCACAAGCTCACATTTACACTCGGGCTCTCTTATCTCTTACATACAGAGAGACTAAATATATTTGGGTCTGTTAATAAGCACGCTGCTTCTGCCACATTAAGAATCACGGGGAGATGGATTAGTTGGGAAAGTGCTTCCCTTGCAGGTATGAGGACTTGAGTTCAAGTCCCCTTAGAGCCCACGGAAAAACCCAGGCATGGCAGCATGAGGTTATAACCCCAGCAATGGAGAGAGGAAAGGCAGACACAGGCAGACTCTGAACAGTCCGTGAGCCAGCTTGGCCTGTATGATAAAGCTCCAGGCCACATGAGACGGAAGGCAACAGCCCTGAGGCTGTCCTCTGAGCTCCACACGCCTGTGAATACATGTGCATGCACGCGCGCGCATACACACACACACACACACACACACACACACACACACACACACACACACACACACACAGAGGCACCCACACCCAGTAAAATGCTACAGTAATGGGTCCTAAGCTTCTGTAAGATGGAGATCCAGATCCAGGACGCCTGCCACCAAGGGCCAACATGGGACCAATAATTCATAGCTTCTAAGTGTTCTCCATTGAAATCACTACTTATGTATGTGATTAAACCTCCTCTGACTCCTAGGAGGGAGAGACTTACTTTGCAAGCAGGCTTCAGTGAAAGTTGTCAGTTTTTGATAAGGGAAGCCGAGAGACGGGAAGGACCAGCCATTGTTAGGAAAAGAAGAAAGTCATTTTGTCATAAATAGTTTAAAAGTTATTTAATAAAGAGGAGAAAAAAATAAGGAACAAAAAGCCCAAATGGGTAGGGTAAGGTGTAAAGGGTCTATGAGGAAAAAGAGAGAGAAATCTAATCTCCTATGGCCAGGCCGTGTAAATGGATGGCCATTGTGAGGTTTTGAAATGAGCTCCGGTATCAGGTGTGCGGCCATGTGGAACGGCCCCTGCTTCTCTCCGCTCAAAGGACAGAGCCCCTTGGACTATTGGCCTCCTCTTAATAAGAGATTATAAGTGTTTTCTTTACCTGTTGAGTAACCTCCCCTGTAGACAAAGGCTCTGTTCTTACCAAAATAATTTCCTGTGCTTCGTGTTGTCTTTTCAAACTTTTTATTACTTAAGAAAGCAGAGCCCTCTCGGTATTGAGAGCGAAGGTTGGTTATTTTTTGCCGTTAACAACTATCTTATTTCCTCTATTTTCCTTGAAAATCTCGTCATTGGTTTGATGGGTAACAGCACTGTTTCGCAGTAACCTGTGATCTCAGTCAAGTCTTCAAAGCTCCTGACATTTTTTTTGACACCTTCAAATTAAAGTCTAAAGGCAGCCTTCCTGACCACAAGCTAACTTTGAAATTTCCCAGAGGCCCCTTGGAAAATCTCTAGGGATTCGTTCTGTCATCGCGTGAAAGACAGATCTTAAGCTAATTAGCTTACTTGCTATGTGAACTCACAAGGGGAGGCTCTGTGGAGTAAGCAGTGCCGAACCCTTTGTATTACCCCTCTGTGAAGATACGTCAGGTGTCATGAGATGTGTGAGATTTCCGGGGATTTGCACTGTCTTTACTCTCCACGATCCGTCCCTGCACGGTGTGGTCAACCGTCAATTGCACTCACTGACATTAAACATTGTAGGTCGTGAGAACGACACTTCGCCCTGCTGACCGCGGAAGGTGGGCTTGTGGCAGGGCACCACGGAGCCTGGGTTCTTTGCAGACGATTCCTGCTTTGCTCCGATGCTTTCCTGAAAGCAGGGGCAGTCACCGACAGTCCAAGGTTCTCTTCAAGGACCCTCAGGACTCTAACCAAGAGACTAGGATAAGACTGTTGATGGCACCAAGATTGCTTAATGGGTGCCTTTCCAGATAGAGGAAGAAACAGATGGGTCCCTGAAGTGAACAGACCATGGCGAGTACCTCCCCATACTCTCGGGTCAAGGGTGGTTTCAGAGAGTCTGTCCGAAGCATTAGAAGTGCTTTAGTACTTGTTTTGCATGTTCAAAGACAGTTGTCCACTAACTCAGAGAAGCTTTGAAATCATCCTTTTTGTTTGGTTTTGGAGATAGGATCACACTCCAGAGCTGTGGCTATTCTGAAGCTCATGAGGTAGACCAGGCTGGCTCTGAACTCACAGAGATCTATCTGCCTCTGCTTCCTGAATTCTATGACATCTGTGCCACCACGCCCAGCTTCTGTGTGTGTGTGTGTGTGTGTGTGTGTGTGTGTGTGTGACAATCAGAAAAGGGTGTTTGCTAGAGTTCTGGGTGGTTGTGAGCCACCCAACATGGGTGCTTGGAACCAATTTCTGCTCCTGTGAAGGAACAGCAAACATGGACTGCTGAGCCATCTCTCCTGCCCTTTATAATTGCACTTCTACAAATAAAACCAGAAGCGTTTATATTATATTCTCTTCATCTGGTCCACTAGAATCTCTGTCAACATTTATTTTACAGCCGTGTATTATTAACCTAAGTCCAATAAGAAGTTATTCTTTTTATTTTTAAAGTACCTTGTGTGTGTGTGTGTGTGTGTGTGTGTGTGTGTGTGTGTGTTCTCTGCACGTACGCCTATGAACCCCTTACACATCTGGTGCCAGGGAAGGCTGTGAAGAGGGTCCCAGATCCCCTGAGACTCGGATTACAGACAGTTGTGAGCTGTCTCGTGTGGGTGCTGGGAATTGAACTCTGGAAGAGCAGCCAATGTTAACTCCTGAGCCATCTGTCCAGCCCCACGTTGCTATTCTTCTTGGGCCAGGTAGCTAGCTCAGTTGGCAAAGTTCTTGTTGAAGAAACATGAGTTCAAATCCCCAGGACCCACATAAACATGGGATATGGTGGCGCATGTCTGTAACCCCAGAGCTTGGGAGGAACTTGAAATAGGATCCGTGGGCTTGCTAAGTAGTCTGGTCAATTTAATGGGATCTAGGTTCAGTAAGAATAACCTTTCTTACAAAATAAAGCAGATAGTAATTGAAGAAGACATTTGGTGATGAGACTGTGGCCTGGGCCATCCCACCTGGCACCTGGCTCCCGTGGGTCCCAATCTTGTGGACAAGTGGAAAGGTCACACTTCTCAGTAGTCTGGGAACCTCACAGAAGAGGGGAATTCATCCCCATCGCCAGGATTTGTACTGAGCCCAGTGCTGGTGGCACTTAGCCTCCCAGAAGTCTGGGGAAGCCAAATCTGGGATTCCCTATGTCAAGTACCAGAAGAGCCCACCCAGATCACAGGGTCAAGTCTGAACTCACACTGCCCTTCTGCAAACGAGCAGGAAGAAGCCAGGGAGATGGAATTTATAGTCAGGAGTGGCATCACTTTGCTGATCTTTGGTTGTAAATAAGGACTTGATGGGAAACTTTAGCATTTGGCTGAGGTTCCTCTCCCATTTCTAATCCCCCCCAACTCCCTCTATTTCCATTCCTGACCTGGAGGTAAACTTCTTCCTCTTCCTCTTCCTCTTCCTTATCCTCTTCTCCTCCTCCTTCCCCTTTCCTCCTTTCTCCCTTTCTCCCCCTTCTCTCCCTTTCCCTTTCTCTCCTCTCCTCCTTCTCTTCCTCCTCCTTGTCATTGTCCATGAAACTTGGACTTCTCTGGTGTTCCCCCATGAGCAGTCTTCCTCTCCCAGCTGCCTTTGTTTTCTCTCTCTCTCTCTCTCTCTCTCTCTCTCTCTCTCTCTCTCTCTCTCTCTCTCTCTCTCTCTCTCCTGACCTGGCACTGCTGACAACTGAAGTCTGATGACCGCTAAGGGCCATCTGGAGGAGAAACTCAGGACCCCGGAGTCACTTGTGTGCACTTCTCGGGCACAGCCATGACCAAGGTGGATGTTCACACTATTGCTGGGGCCACTTCCACCCTCACTGTTGGCCTGAGCAGCTTTTGGCCCGGTCACTAGGAATCCTTTCTACAGGGCTCTGCATCTCCTGATCCTCCTGCCTCTGCCTCCCGAATGCTGAGATCAGAGGTGTGGACCACCAGGCTCTAGTTCTGGTTCATTTCAAGCATTTGAACATCTGTGCATGTAGGTATTGTTTTGTTCATCTTTTTTTTCTCTTTTGTTTCTCAAGGGGACACCAGAGAAGCCCAAGTTTCATGGACAATGACAAGGAGGAGGAAGAGAAGGAGGAGAGGAGAGAAAGGGAAAGGGAGAGAAGGGGGAGAAACGAAGAAAGGGAGAAAAGGGAGAAGGAGAAGAGGAGAAGGAGTAGATATTGTTTTGTTTCTCTTTTCCTTTCCTAGAAATTGTCCTAGCTACATCCCTGGCTGTGCAACCGCAAATCCCGTTAGGGGGAATCACAGAGCTACCACGCTGTTCAAAAGGCACAGGGTGAGGAGGGGCTCCACAGCCTGCTTCTGGCCAGGTCTTTCTAACTAAGCCTGCCTGACCTAGACTCTGTTTTAGCCTTCCACAGAGTCATGCCCCAGGAAGCCCTCCGCAGTGACAGGTCTCCTGCAATTCCACACGGCCCCTCCCCCACTGACCACCAGTCTGCCTACAGAACACCCTTAAGTCATCAAGCAAAGAATTGCTTGACCTCCTAGTAACTTCTGTCACTCTGGCTGGTCCTAGGCTGTGGAGCTTTCTTGTCCTTCCTGGGACATGAACCGCACTCCCTATATGAACCACCATGGTGGCATCTACCCTGATTAATTTAGCCCTAGCTGGCGTCCAACCCAGAGATCTGCCTCTGCCTCTTTGCCTCTCTACCTCTCTCTCTGCCCCTCTGCCTCTCTGGCCTTCTGCGTCTCTCCCTCTGCCTCCCAGTACTGGGATTAAAGGGGCACACAAGCACATCTGACTACCTGGCCATCATTAACAAGCACCAAGAATACTGTATCTTCCTCTGGTACTAAATGAACTAAAGGATTAGTGTTGATGTTGTTAGGGTGACAAGAACAGGCATAAAATATACTTTATTTGCTTCACAGAGAGTAGTGAGACATCAGGACCGTGCTAAGTATTACACAAAAGGACGTGTGTGTGTATGTGCGTGTGCGCACATGCGTGCGTGCACATGCTTGAGCACTTGGTGTGTACATGTATCAATGTGTGTATGTGTACATGTCTATGTGTGTGTACATGTTACATGTTTGTGATGCACACACATGTATGTAGGTATGACGACAAGTTCGAAAGCGTGCAGTTGTAAACACGGAGGAGGGACATATGGAGGTTGGTGGCTCTCTTCCTCTACCTTGGGAAGAGTTAGAACATTTCCATTAGGCTAACAGAAAGTGGCTGCTCCCTGGCATTCCTGCATGAGAGGTGTTCAAAGGTGGAGAGCCCTTCCCCTCTCTCCATCTCCCCGAGTTCCAACGAAGGAAGGGAGCACAAGAAGAACGCTCCCTCTGAGGCTTCCAGGCCGGAGGTTTCTGCCCACGGAACCTACCTGAAGTTGTCTTGACTGGATGTAGCTCAGTGACTTGCCAGCAGCACAGCAGGAAAACGGATAAGAAGGTCCTTGCTCCCCTATTCGCTGCCATGGTCCTCCAGTTACAGGAGGAGCCCCTCCCTGGAAGGGCTTCAGTTTCCCTAGCCTTGGACTCCTGGATACGTGGAATGTGGGGGTCCTGTGACATCATCACGGGGCATAACCTGGGTTCCTTCACCATTAGAGTGGATGTGTTATGTTGTGGACCTGTGAGAACATGGTTAAGAAGCAAGCCGGGGTCCTGCCCTGTGTGGGCTTTGTTTCCCTGTGTGATGCCGTAGGCAGTTGATGGCGTGTGAGGCTTTCTTGGTAGATGTATGTTATCAGCCTCAGAGAGGGAGAAGTGTATTCTAGCTCTTCAGACATCCAGGGAGACACAGAGCCCTGGGGACTTTACACATGTCATGACTTAAGCCCGATGAGTTAAGGAAGGGTCTGAATAGGGTCTAGGTCTATGGCCACATCTCTCCTCGCTGTGACAGTTAAATGACTAGAGACAAGGGCAGGCATGACCAGAGGGCAAACCTGGTCAGCGGTGCAGTCGTGACTTGCTACCTGTATAACTAGGGACTCCGATGCCAGATCCTGGTATGGGAGTGGATCCCTCTACGTTGACCATGAGGAGTTAGGCTCAGGGATGGCTCAAGAAGCTCCGGAAACCTGGCCCAGTTCACTCCAGAAGTCACCCAAAACCTGGTCCCCTAAAGCAACTGATGTGTAACTGGAACTGTGGGTTAGCTCTGCAGGGATGAACAGTGTAGTGTGGCTTCCTGCAGCTGACCTGCTGCGGCCGGGCTCGTGCCCTGTGGCGGTACACTGAGCTTGGTCACTGCTGAGAAGACAAGTCCTTCCTGTCTCACACGTGCACATCCATCGGACAGACAAGTCATAGGCTCAGCCAGACTCGAGGGAGCTGCACAGAGAGGGTGTGTGAGCTGCTCGGGCCACAGAGCCAGTCTGCTTACAGAGGCACCAAGTTCATGGGGAGAAGGCAGTCAGGGTCAGCGGTTGCTTTTTGGGGGATTCAAATCTCAGGACTGGTCCTCCAAATTTTCCTCTGATCCTTGCTGCCCTTTAGCAAGAACTCCACACGTCCTACCCTTTGTGTGGATGTTTTTAAGAGGTGTCGAGATCGGAGGAAAGTCAGAAAATTAATCCTTTGATACCCGTTTCATGGGACGCAGACTTTAACAGATGTCTGGCTTGGGACACGTAGATGCCGGCCTCTGCTGCACCCTCCGTGCAGTGCAGAGACTGCCACAAGTCCCTGGCATCTGGTCCCTGCATTTTCTGAGATGGTTCCAGGAGAAAGGGGCAAATACCGGTATTTCTTTTTAAAAAACAACCTTATAATTAAAATTAAAAACTTAGAGGTAGGTCCTCATGTATGCGAAGTTGACCTTGAACTCAGTATGTAGCCAAGAATGGCTTTGAACTCCTGATCCTCCTGCTTCTGTCTCCCAAATGCTGGGATCGCGCACCATAGAATAAGGTGCCAGAGCCCCTGGAACTGGAGTTACAGATGGTTATTAGCCACTGTGTGTGTGCTGGGAACTGAACCCATATACTCTGTACAAACACCCAGTGCTCTTAACCATTGGCCATTTCTCTTACTCCATGGTCCTTATTTTGTTTTTAATAAACAGGTTTTCTATATTGCTACAACATTTTGGAAATATATGACTTCAGAATAGTTGAAAGAAGGAAGAAAATAGTCATTTTTATTTCGGACATTTAGCACTGACAGTACTTTGGGGGCATTATGTTGTTTTAATAAAGAATTTAATATGTATTTACTATGGGGGATTCAGGCAATAGGCATACAGAAGGATGCCAGTTTAGAAAACATCCAGGTTCCCACTACGGGTCATGGTCTGTGGGCATGGGGCCAGCATCCTTGCAGACCGATGGCTCCTGGGGATCCCAGCCTGCCTCCTGCTTCCCTCTGCATTCTAAAGCTTACGTAAGTTCATTTTTTGCATGGTACCCATGGGAGAAAAGCCAAGTGACCTCTGCCTTAGTTTCCCTCCAACAGAAGTTCCTTCCTGCTTAAGGGTGTTCCTGGGGGAGACGTCTCAAGTGTAGGGGCTCTCCAGTCAGACCATGTTCACTGTGGTCAAGGCTCCTGAGTAGTTGATTGCCTGCTTTACTTCAGGGCTCAGGAATCCCAATGAATGGTCTGGACATGGTGCTAAGTCTGAGTCTCAGTGTCTTCTTTAACCAAACTCCACGGTTTCTCTGGGCGAGCCACTGTTTCCCCTTAACACTGTGGTGTAGAGGCTCACTGCGTTGAGAGCATCGGGCATCTCTTCAACTTATAGGCTCTGCCTCAGTGGGCCTCAGTGGGGCATCTGAACCAAGCTCACTTAACTATTCTCATGCACTCTGGCCATCACCTCTCACCTTGGGTGACACGGATGGCCTGTTTCTCAAGGTTGGTTCTGGTATATTCTCATGGTCTTGGCCAGAAGAGGATTATGGCAAGGCAGGCCCAAAGCCCAGGGTCTCTTTGCTTCCACCGTGCCCCTTTGTGAGTGCTGGGCTGCCAAGCATGGGTGTTCCCTTCACGTTGCAGGCCCTCAGGCCACAGACTCCCAACCAAAGTTCCTTCTCCAAGCTCTTTTGTGTTGTTTTCACTTATGAAAATATCCCACAGACCCATAATTTGGCAATATACATGCAACCAATTGTTTTAAAAACAGAAGTGACGCCGGCTATTATAATGTAAACTGTTTTCTAAATGAAAGAATTAAAGGAATGTAATTGGAGAAGTATACAAACAGTGGTTAAGACGCTGCTTCTGGGAAGACATATTACAACTTATAATCTTCCTCTATGGGTATGCGTTGTTGGTGTCTAATCAGGCATGTGAATGGATTCAGGTGTTCTGTCCTATTAGCTGGAAATTGCTCTGTTATTTGCGGAGCTGTTTGTGTTACATTGTTACTGGCTCTGAGTTTCTCTCTCTGGAGCTCCTTCCCCTGGTCCCGGCAGCCTGTATAATTGTCGTCTTCACTTTTGTCTTTAGAGAGCTTTAAATAGAGCTCCCTGGATGATGCATGGTGTCAGAGTGAGAGTTCTGGAGCCTTGCAGAAGGATCCTAGAGATGTGGGGCCATCACAGAGATGTTGCAGCAGGAAGAAGGGACCAGCTCTATCTCGCTGGGTCACTGTGGGGTTGTAACCAGTAACCTATTCCCTCCAGGAAGGTTCACAAGGGAGTCCACACAGAATTGCTAAGTAACCCGTGGTCTCTGTAATAAGGTTGTGGTGACCTCAGTCAACCATGATACTCTCTGTTCCAAGGACTCCTGTACTTGGTGATGGAAACATCGAGGGGGAAGCAACAGGGAATGGTTTGCTGAGCAGGGAAAGCCTTTCTGACTCCATGCATTTGCTCACTCATTCATGGGGTATGCTTCCGGCAGGCTCAGAGCTCTCGCTGACCTCACTGGACATCGGATTGGTGGTCAGTTTCTCCCCCAGTTCAACACCACCCAACATGACTTGTGGCAGACACCCAGGGCCACCAGGGTGGGAACTGCTTCAGACGGAGCCCAGCAGCCAGCAGGCGTGTTCACGGTGGTCAGACCTGTGCTAGCCAGTACTGGCTTTTTTTAAAAATTCAAATAAGGAATTCGATAATGCTGTCAGAAAGACATTTTAGCAAAACTAAGTGCAGTCACTACCCGGACACATCCCAGGGTGAGTGGTGATAGTTCCCTGTGGCCATCAGAGTGTCCTTATTTAAGCTGTGGGTCGCAAGGCCGCAAAGCCTGTCACCACAGCCTTTCCTTCACTAAAACACAGGGCACAGCTCATGGGTGTGCAGCGCACAATGGAGTGTTTCTGCTGAAAGGGAAGACACTGTTGAGAAAATTTAGTGACCACTGGAAAGTTGGGAGGGAGGGAGATGAGAGTAGATAAAAACCTGTCAGAGGCACTCACTCTGGGGCTGGGGACTTGGCTTCTTTGGTAAACTGCTTGCTTTGCACGAAGAAGATCCAAGTTCCATTCTTAGAACCCATCTTAAAAGCAGCAAACCAAACCCTGCCTGTGCAGGCTCGCTTGCAATCTCAGCACCAGGAAGGAGGCAGAGACAGGGGGACCGCTGGGGTGCGCCGGCCAGCCATCCTGGCCTCTCTGGTGAGAGGCGCTGACTCGAAACAAAGAAAAAAAGCGGACAGGGCTTGAGGAATGACACAACCACCTGAGGTTGTGCTCTGGCTTAGCATACACGTGCACGCACACATGTACACAAACACAAAAGGAACATATGCACACACACAGATCTTTATTCAGACAACTGATTGGTGGTAGAGCATTACTGTAGAGAAAGGCTCAGTTAGCAGAGCTTAAATTCAGTTTTCTTGTATGTATTTATATATGTGCATGCACACACGTGCTCACACACACATGTGAAAGCCAGAAACTGACACCAAGTGTTCTCAGTTACTCTCTTTCTTTTAATGAGACAGGGTCTCTTGCTAAACCTGAACCTCACTGCTTTGGCCAGGCAGACCAGAGACCTCCAGAACCTCTTATCCCAGCTTCTCTGTGTGGAGACCATAGACCCTGCCTTTTACTACTGGGGGACCTGAACTCCAGTCTGTCTGCTTTTGCTGCAAGGGCTTAGCTGACTGAGCCATCTTCCCAGTCAGTTTTGTGATTTGTTTTGCTGTGTGTGTGTGTGTGTGTGTGTGTGTGTGTGTGTGTGTGTGTGTGTGTGTGTGTGTGTTTGGAACGTCGTTAACGAGAAGGACAGACAGAGTTCAAGCAGCTGATGGTAAAGTGCTCACTCAGAGCTTTGGCTGACAGAGCTTCAGCCCTCTCCCCAGCCCAACAGCTGTGGGAAACAGGACATAGCACGCTAGCCCCTCAGATGTCCTCTGCGGGTTACAACATTGACTCAGAATGCCAGGCCTCCAGTTATTGGGACTAATAGTGATGAAGGATTAAGAGTGGAAGGCTGTGGAGATAGCTCAGCTGATAAAGTGCTTTGCAAGCAAAGGGACCTGAATTCTGTCCACCAGAACCACATTTAAGAAGCTGGGCGCGGCGGTGGGAGCTTGTAATCAATCTCGAGGATTGTAAGATTAGAGAGGGCAGCTCCCTGGGACTTGCTGGCCAGCCAGCCTGCTCTAGTTGGCGACCCTTGCCCCTAGTTGAAGACCCTTTCTCAAAACAACAAAAGTAAAAGTTGCCTAAGGCCTTACATCCAATATTGAACTTTGGCCTACACACACACACACACACACACACACACACACACACGTACATACACACACATGCACATATGCATGCATACACATATGTGCACTTGCAGGCATAGGAACACACACACACATGCACACTTACTGTGGCACATTTTAATTTTTTTGACATTATGTATATGTATGTGAGCCTGGAAGAGTTCATAAACATCAAGACCCCAAAAAGGCCAGAAGCAGGTCGGATGTCTTGGAACTGGAGTTCCAGATAACTCTAGGGCTGTGGGCTGCCCAGCGCAGATGCTTACAGCAAACAGTTCTTAGCTGCTGAGCCACCTCTCTATCCCCCAAAGAATATTTAAAAGAATTCAGATCCACAGTGTGGCTTAGAAGCCCTAGAGGGTTTTCTTTCTCCCGACCTGTGACAATTTCCCTGGACAAGCAGATCTGACAGTGACTGGTCCGGCGTGGCTTCCCTGCCTGGGGCTCCTGGCCATGGAGGCAAAGCTCAGGGGCCTCCACAGGGCAGAGGAGGGCGAGCAGCTGCTGAGGGCCTCTCGTTGCCAGACTGCTCTATGAAGGGGGATAGTGTTGGCAAATGACAAAGAAGAGAAAATTGGTGTTACACCCCGTAGTTAACGTGACGACATGCAGCTAACGAGCACTTAATGATCCCTCCCTGCTCATTTTTGTCACCCCTTTGAGAGCGTCACTTGTTTTATACTTAGCTTTACAGTGTAGGATTAGCTTGCTGCTAAAGTGAATTAGTCAGGGTTCTTTAAAACTCAGAACAAAGGTGCTGCAAGTGTGTGGGGCTAAGGGGACGCAGGGAATGCCGAGATGTGTCCCCTGCAGGCCGAGCCTCGCCCAGCAGACGGACCGGAACTTCGACTAAAGTTTGATGTTACACTTAGACCACACTCCACCTTACACATGATGTGTCTTTCTTCCTGAAGTCATTGTGAGAGAGATGCCAAGGTTGCTGAAGTTCTCAAGGCACAGAGATCCCAACCCCCAGAGGAAGAACAGTTTTCAAAACATCTTACATTTCAAAACACAGAGGGACAGCTATTTGTCACATACACAGAGAGATTCAGACAGACACATGCATTCATACATACACAGGCTCAGATGTTCACAATACATATAATATGTACATGCACATGCTTGAACATACCTGTACACACATGAACATACATGTACATATATGCATATGCATTCACACATGCATGGGCACATACATTCATAATGCATATGCATATATGTGCATGCATTCGTAATATATACACATGTGTGCACACATGGTTGCGCACATATGTACACACTCACATATGTACTCATTCATGTCACAGGTGCACACACACATACACACAGATGTATATTTCATATCCTTTCTTTCTTGTCTGGCATATTGGTTTCTTTCATATCCCTTCTCCAGCTCCTTTCTGCTCCTCGGGTGACTTTACCCAACTCCAAGGTTACAGGAAAAGGGTAGAATCTTTTCTCCCATCGGTCAAAGATTGTTTCCAGTTCCTCAAATGTCCCATGGAGAAGCTTGGGAAAGTTTGTTCTGCCTGCTGATCATGCCTCATGGTGAACAGAGGCTAACCTTGTAGGACCTGCTGGCTAACCTCACAGGATGGCACAAGGGCCCTGTGCTCTCTTCCTCCCGAAACAACACCCAGAACCCCCGTCAGTTCTTGCTGCATCCAGGGAACTCCTATTCCCACAACAGGACAGACAGACAGGAGTCTGCAGCCTTGGGACTGGAGGACTCACTGGAGGTAACCAGGAAGGTTTGCGGCCGCCTGCCCTGGTTCCTGCTGACCTGAGAGTGCAAGCTCAGTGGTGATTCTGCAGTTCACAGAACCAACCATAGATGTCGACACAGTACACAGCTCCTTGGAGTACAGAGACTCAGAGCGGGCTTTTTTCATAGGCTCCAGTGGTTGAAGTTTCACCATTAAAACTGCTCCGTTTGCTTGAAATGGTTGTGTGGGGTCACGTAAGAATCACGTGCTTTCTGGGGATATGGCTCAGTGGATAAAGCAGTCTTGTCAGTTTGAGGACTACAGTTCTGATCCCTGTAACCCGTGTAAATCCTGGCCAGGTGGGACACTAGATAAGCAGAGGTAGACCAGATGGAGTCAGTGGACTCTGGGCTCAGTGAGACATCTTACCTCAATAAAGTGCAGAGCAACTGAAGAAGATACTCGATATCAACTCTGGGTCTCGATATTCACATGCACCTGAACGCTTGTACCCACACACATTTAAACACACACACACACACACAGACACACACACACACACACACACACACACACACACACACACGGGAGAAATTACATGCTTCGGGGGAAGATTAGCAATTCATAATGGGTTAGTTCAGAATGAATTAACTTAGGAAATGGCTTTCATTGGAGGCGGGGCTGTGGAGGATGGGCAGGTCTGAAGTGATGGGAAAGCAGAGAGTAACCCAAGACCCTGGGACCCCCACAGGCTTACTGAACATGGTGCACAGATATGGGCTGGCTCCTAACATTGCAGCACTCCACTCTAAGCCTCCATATTCCTTTTGACTGTCTTTCTGGGGCTCTGGGTATTTAAAGCTTCTAGACACAAAGGTATGTGGCTGGGGACAGGCGCTACTCCGGCATCTCCATTTGAGGTTGAGCACTCGGTGAGACTGTGTCCTCATTCTGCTATCTAGTCCCTCTGGGAGGGGAGCAGACTAAACTGGAATTCCATTGTAGTCAATCTTAGCCTCTGCTCTCAAAGGCTCCTTTAACCATGAGTGTGCCTGACCATGCTGAATGTCTCCAGGTAAGCAAGGGGGCTCCATACAAACTTCTCTCGTACGGGGCGGTAAAAACAACCCAGCCTTTTGGTTTTGATTTCCTTTCCATCGATTTACACTAGTAGATTTAATTCCACGTCTTGGAGATGGCTTTGCGGTGAGGAAGCCATTAGGACAAGAGCAGTAGAGCTGTAAGGCTCTCCCTGGGATGAAGAACACCAGGCTAATTTCATTTCGCGATCTCACTGGTGCCCAAGCTTATCAGGGTACAGACCAAGGGCAAGTGTCAATGTTTTCCATGCCCTGCTCTTAGCTCCTCAGCATAGAGCCCGGGGTGCATGCCCAGCTCTTGGATGCCAGGCATAGAGTCAGGGGTGCATGCCCTACACTTGGGTGCTGGGCATAGAGCCTGGGGTGCATGCCCTGGTCTTAGCTTCTGGGCATAGAGTCAGGGGTGCATGCCTAGCTCTTGGGTGCTGGGCATAGAGCCTGGGGTGCATGCCCAGCTCTTGGGTGCTGGGCATAGAGCCTGGGGTGCATGCCCAGCTCTTGGGTGCTGGGCATAGAGCCTGGGGTGCATGCCCAGCTCTTAGCTCCTGGGCACAGCTGGGCAGGACCTGAGAAGCTGAGGCTGTAGGAAACCCAAGGCCATGGGGCCCTGTGTGCGGTCCTCATCTAACAGTGGAAAGGCCCAGGCAGTTTTGCTTGTATGTCCTCACCTACCTTTATCTGGAGTGATAGCATGCAATTGAAAAATTAACTTGGGTCTTCAAAGTGCCGTCATTCTTCGTGTTAGAATCGGGTGGAACACGGGTCTGACTCTTCTTGGGCAAGTGCTCTGAAGTGAAGTGTGAGTCCTTTGCAGATGGCCAGTGTGGTTCTGCCATACCATCCGTAGAGAAAGAAATTATATAAGGCTATAAACTCACTGAAATGCAAACTGGATTAAAGCTTTGTTTTTTTAGTTTTCAAATCTTTTTTTTTTCTGTGAAAGGAATTAAATCCCACCATAGTTTTGCCTGAGGCTCTTTTTAGATGTTTTCCTCTGCCGTGCAAATCCCACAGGATGATGATGTACTATTCTCGGGGTCCAGTATCTAGACCAGTGATTCCCAGCCTTCCCAGTGTGGTGACCCTTTAATACTGTTCCTCATGTTACAGTGACCCTGCAACCAGAAAATTAATTCATTGCGACTTCCTAACTGTAACTCTGTTACTGCTATGCATCATAATGTAATTTGTAATTTTGCTGCTCTTATGAATTATGATGGAAATATCTGATATGCAGTATATCTGATATGGGAGCCCCATGAAAGGGTTATTTGACCCCCCAAAGGGGTCACGACGCACAGGTTGAGAAACACTGCTCCAGGGGTGGGACTTAGTGCTGTCTAGCAGTTGTCTGATGCTGTGCTAGCTTTGAAGAAACTGGACGCTATGACCCTGGTCTGGGGATTGCTCCTCTGGTCCCCAGAGATGCATACTGTCCCCAGCTAGCCAGCCAGAGATGGAGGAAGAAGGGACCAGTAGGAGTCCTACCTGGCAGAGAAAGGAAATAGCAGAAGCCCTGGAAGAGGAGCCGTTCATATCCTCACAACAGCAGGGGAGTGGCATTGCGGGGCCTCCAGAAAGCGATCTGTTTCAGATGAGCATTTGGGTATAGGGCCCCATGTAAGAGGTTAGTGCCCCTGTAAAGTGACTTGGGAGACCCCTGTGCCCTTCTACTACGTCTCCACGCACATGGGATCTGCTAAGACCTTGATCTTGACTTTACAGTCTTCAGAATGTCAAGCAGTAGCTCCTTCACGTAGTCCCAGTCTGGTGTCTTGTCAGAGTGACCCAAACACTGAGGCAAACACTGAGGGGAGAGCAGTGAGCATGGGCCAAGTTAGCAGGGAAAGGGCTTGGCGCTGCCCCCAACCAGGAACCTCACAGGCCTGGGTGTTGGCTGCCTATCCTTTCCTTTCTTCTCAAACCTGTTCAGGGACACTTCCCCCACCTCCCAGTACAGGGCTGGCCTGAAGAGTGTGGTGCCTCTGAGGACGCCTCACCTACTGCTGACCTGTGGACAGATGTCAACAAGCATTCAGCTCCCCACCCCACATCTACCTGTGAACGGCAGAGGGCACCCCGTTCAGGCCACAGATTCGAGCCCGAGAACGGCATCCAAAGTCTCTGGGAGCGTAGGCCGTTGCCAGGCTCCGTACTCAGTCCTGAGACCACCCTGTAGGAATACCTCAGCAGCGCCTTGACAGCGAGGGCTACGAGGTGGTCACTCTCTGTCCCTCTTCATACTCTCTACTGCGGTCCCCAACCTTCCTAGTGCTGTGCCTCTTCAATACAGCTCCTCATGCTGTGGTGACCCCCAAACATAACATTATTTTTGCCACTACCTCATAACTGTCATTTTGCTACTGTTATAAGCCGTAGATATAAATATCTGATATGTGACTCCCGGGGATGGGGTGGGGGGAGGGGCATGACCCACAGGTTGAAAACTCATGGTCTACACTTTCATGTAGACTTCTTCTCATGGTTCCTCTTGTCTGGTGAGACACCACCCCCAGGTGGTGTTCAGAAACAAGACCCTCAAGGGATGTGAGGTAAGAAAAGGTTCTTTTTTTCGGAGCTGGGGACCGAACCCAGGGCCTTGCGCTTCCTAGGTAAGTGCTCTACCACTGAGCTAAATCCCCAGCCCCAAGAAAAGGTTCTTGAGTGTAGTGTCACTTGCTTCTTCATGTCCTGCCAAGTGACCCAGGGAAGGCCAGCTGGGCTGGAGGTGGAATGGGGATGATGTTGGGCTCCGAGTAAGTTTCTACAGAGACCAGACTCAAAGGAAGAATATTTTCCTCCTGTTGTCACTGGGAGACCTTGGCATTAGGGACCTGTGACAGAGCCACAGACGGTGGACCCCTGGTCATCACTACTTGAGGCTACTGTTCTGACCATGCAGGGCTGTTCCCCATTTGTCCTGGGGTCACCAGGTGGAGCTTTGCTGTCCTCCTAGCCATTCATCCTACGTCCCTGACACAGATCTCAGGCCTGGGGGGCTTGTTCTTTGACTAGGCTTTGGTGACTACTGCAAGTGGCTAGCCCTGATCTTGAGAACCTGGGAACATTTTCCTCCGCAGCTCCAGGCTGGATACCAGCAGAGATGGGACTATACCAGACCTGACCCTACCTGGCTGGGCTTTTGAATGCTATTACTTCTGGAAGCCCAGCCCCTGGTTTCTGCTAAGGCTGGCTGCTTCTTTAGCTGATGTAAGAATGCAGAATGCATTAGAGGTCCTGCTGCCCCATCCAGGAAGGCCTCAGGGTGCACGGTCATGGCTGATGAAACCCACAAAGAGGTCTGGTCTATTTGTATTCTTGGGAGCCTCTGTCCTCTTGCCCACAGATGTGAACCATCTGAAAGCATTTGAAGATCTCACTCTTCTGAAAGCCTTGCACACTGGGCTGTGGTGGACAGTCAGGGTCCTCCTGCTCCTGTGTGACAGGGACATCAGCAGAAGTGGCAGGGCAATGTGCATTTCGGAGGTCTTCCTGATATGGATTTCTGAAATAAGTTTTTAATTCCCTGGGGAAAATGAGTATTTTGATGAAGCGTCCATCTTGGTGCCCTTTCATAGAGACAGCCATCCTCAGGCCATGGGGGAAGCATCTAACAGATAGATGCTCTGTGGCTTCATGGGTATACATATGCTCTTGGTGGGTTCTTCCTTGAGACTCTTATGCTAAAAGCCAAACCCCTGGATGTTTGCACAATGGCATCAGAACACAGGGGCTCGACAGCTCTGGGAAGCTGGTGCATGAGGAGGTTGTGAATGAGTCGTTGCTTCAGCTTTGGGGCTGCTTGTGCACGTCCCCAGAAGTCTGGATTTTCTGGACAGATCTGGAGCACCCCTCGATTCATCTGCTGATTTATAACTCGATGTGGCATGGGGCAAGCCCTTGCCCTCCAAAGATGCGGATTTTGGATGCGATGGTTTGAATGAGATGTTGCGGGCATTTGAACACTTGGTCTCCAGGGCATGGTGCTGCCTGTGAGGCTTAGGAGCGTGGCTTTGCGGGGAGCAGACTTTGAAGCTTCAAAAGTCTCTCTCTCTCTCTCTCTCTCTCTCTCTCTCTCTCTCTCTCCAGTGTGTGTGTGTGTGTGTGTGTGTGTGTGTGTGTGTGTATGGTTCTTTCTCTTTCTCTCTCTCTCTCTCTCTCTCTCTCTCTCTCTCTCCAGTGTGTGTGTGTGTGTGTGTGTGTGTGTGTGTGTGTGTGTGTGTATGGTTCTCTCTCTCTCTCTCTCTCTCTCTCTCTCTCTCTCTTTCTCTCTCTCCAGTGTGTGTGTGTGTGTGTGTGTGTGTGTGTGTGTGTGTATGGTTCTCTCTCTCTCTCCAGTGTGTGTGTGTGTGTGTGTGTGTGTATGGTTCTCTCTCTCCTGTGTGTGTGTGTGTGTGTGTGTGTGTATGGTTCTCTCTCTCTCCAGTGTGTGTGTGTGTGTGTGTGTGTGTGTGTGTGTGTGTGTGTACGGTTCTCTCTCTCTCTTTCTCTCTCACTCTCTCTCTCTCTCCAGTGTGTGTGTGTGTGTGTGTTTCTCTCTCTCTCTCCAGTGTGTGTGTGTGTGTGTGTGTGTGTGTGTGTGTGTGTGTAAGCCTACTTTTGGCTCAAGCTGTGCGCTCCCAGCTGTTTCAGCCAATCATGTGTGCCTGCTACCACACTTCCTACTGCGATGATGACCTCTTATCCCCCTGGCACCATAAGTCTAAACAAACCCTTCATTTTAGGAGTTGCTCCGGCTATGGTGTTTTATCACAGTAGCAGAAAAGTCACTACCGCACCAGCCATGTCCCCAGTGGAGTCACTACTGTCCTTCACCCAGGTCCTTTCCCTTTCCCTGGTTCACTAGTCAACATACCTGAAAACACCTCAAAGTTAAGGTGGGAATTTAACCCCGATATACAACGGCAAACTTGGTTTCCAAGTAGTGCACACTTTGGTGTTTCGAGTATCCAGCATGGCGGTGGGCACACAGAAGATGGTAGTCGAAGCAAGCATAGGCCATGCTTGCTGAGTGTCACTGGCACTCCTCGCTCTCCGTGCTGGAGGAGTGACTCACAGACTATCTCTGCACGCAGAGGGAGGGAGGGATCCCCCGGGAAGCCATGCATGGAGACATGTGATGTCTACACACACAGCGTCAGAGCTATTCATACTTCAGATCTACTGCCATAGGTGGCCTTCCATGACTGGGCTGTGGTTTCCCTGAGCGGTTAACTGTTTCTGCAGTCTTTGGAAGAAAGAAAGGACCAACTTGTCGTCCTTTACGGGGAGTCGCTACATGGCTAGAAATTCAGGAGCTGTTCAAACCGCTCGTCAAACTCTAAGGTAACAGACAAGGAAACCTCACCTTTGGCAGATGTGAGCTGAATGTTGCCTAGAGTCTCATTCTGAGGGAGGACTAGCGGCTCCAGGCACTACCTGAGACGCCTTGCCGGTATCCCTGGTGCCATCCTGGGTGTGAGGAGGCCGCTTGGTACTGTGAGATTCTGGCTGCAGTCAGATTACCAGCAGCATGAATCCACTTGTCCAGAGCGTTTCTCAGCCTCCTCTGTGTGAGTCACCCCACCACCTTGAAGAGTTCTAAGTGTCCTGTGGAGGTGGCAGGTGCTGCAGGGTCTGAGGAAGGTCCCCTTTCCAAGCACTTGAGCTGCCCCCCATTGTCCATCCCACTCCCATCCCCTTGCCCTGTTGCTCTCTGAGAAGCCAGTGGACACATCCTTAAACTTGTCGTCAACACCTGGAACCTTCCAGATTCCCCCAGCTTGCAGGCTCACCCCAGAAGCCACAGCAGACAGCCTCCTGGGGTTGAGTGAGAGAATCTGAGAGCGGAGAAGCACTGGGCATGCTTAGTTAACAGCTACAGCCTTTGTCCCCACGGTACTAGTGGCAGGCAGAGACCAGATCCCCTAGACCTCTAGAGAACGTTCCTACTTTGTTCGCCCAAGCAGCAGCCCACGTTCTTGCTGTCCACAGCACACAGGGCCGCAGAGACCGAGGGTGCAAACAAACATGGACTGAACCACAGCAAGGAGCAAACGCTTCTGTCCTTTAGACAGACAGAGGGTGGTGGTGAGGATTGACGGATGGCAAGTACTCTGCTGCACATCCCAGCTCAGCCTGGCAACGAAGACTCCCTCACCACCTCCGGTTGGAACCAGGAGCTGAGTCCAGGGCTGTGAGAGGCAGAAGCGTGTCGCTATTTTGAGCCACGAAATCTGCTGCCCCTGATACGCCTGTGTAAGGAGGGTGAAAGAGCCTTGGGTCCCGTTGCTCCTCTTCCCTGGGTCTAGACAAGCACAGGGCACGTGGGCCTGTTGTATTGGTAATACGGCCATGTTAGGGATCCAAGCTACAGAGTATGGCAGAGCTGGCTGTGACGTGCTACCACAATGGCAGACGAAAGCTCAAGGTGACAGCTTGGCCTGGTGTCTTAGTTAGGGTCTTACTGCTGTGAACAGACACCATGACCAAGGCAAGTCTTATAAGGACAACATTTAATTAGGGCTGGCTCACAGGTTAAGAGGTTCAGGCCATTATCATCAAGGCAGGAGCATGGCAGCGTCCAGGCAGGCATGGTACAGGACGATGAAACTGGGCCCTCCTACAGGCCATCCTAGGCTATCCATGTCCTGACCACTCCACTGTGGCCACAGGAATACTTCCTCTGTCTCCTTCTACCTGCTGACCCCTGAGGCATGGTCAAGCCAAAGCAGCTAGGATAGGAAGACCCTTTGAGCTCAGAGTTCTACGTCTTCACCAGAAGGAAGCCAGGAACAGACTGAGCATCCTCAGGCAGCCAGGAGGAGGGTCTCCAAGCCCACCCCACAGTGACACACTTCCTCCAACAAGGCCACACCTTCTAATAGTGCCACTTCCTGGGACTAGCATATTCAAACCATCACACCTAGACACGAGGGCTTACTGTTAGGAGCCCCATGAGACACTCTCAATAGATGGTGTCACATATGGGGAACACTAAGAGCTAAGGAGACAAGATGTAGTTGGAGTGCCAAAAGGTCTTCCTATCCTAGCTGCTTTGGCTTGACCATGCCCCAGGGGCCAGCAGGTAGGAGGAGACAAAGGAAGTATTCCTGTGGCCACAGTGGGGTGGTCAGGACATGGATAGCCTAGGATGGCCTGTAGGAGGGCCCAGTTTCATCTTCTGGGCACCTGTGGAGTAATCAATGACTCAATGTGGTCTTGAGCTCAGTGATGTTAGACAGACAGGTTGTCTGTTGGGAAGTGGATGTCTGGATCCTGTGGTCCTGCCTCAGGCCAGGGGAACCATGATCAGAAATGAATCCCCTTGTCTATCACTGAGAAGCACCTGAGTTGTGCTAGCAAGACCAATGCAGAGGATCCTTGAGACACCTGATGGACATCCCTTGCCTGGCATGCTGGAATGCTGGCTCAGAGGAGAGCACGGACCCTGACGTCCCCTGGACTTGAGTCTTGGGGCTGTGGCCTGTGAACCACATTACAGGTCAAGGTCCAATATAAGTTTGGGCTGTGCTTAGTGAGTAGAGGGGTTGCACTGTGTTTCTGTATATGCACACGTGTGTGCACATGGGGGCAGAAGTTAAAGTTGAATGTCTTCCTCGAGGTCTCCTTCTAAACCAGGAGCTCACTGATTTGCTAGGCTGTCTGGCCAACTGAGCTCCAGAGATCTGCCTCTTCCAGACCCTCCGGCGTTGAAGTTACCTACGTGCACAGGACTTTTACATGGGTTTGGGGGATCAAACGTTGGTCTTCTTGCTTACAGCAAACACTTTATCCTTTGAGCCATGGTCTTGGTCCCTGGCCTGACCTCTCAACTTCCCTCCCCTATGCTTCTAAGAATTCTAGGGGCTGTAGTGTCCTTCCTCCAGGTCTTGCATTCTTCCCTCCTCCTCTTTCTCCACGTTCCCTAAGCATAAGGTACTGAGAAGATGTCTCCTTTAGGGCTTAGGAAGGCCTAAGACTAGACTAGGAAGCACCGGGGTTCGTTTCAACAGTGATTTTTCTAAACGCCTTCATCTGTAACCGGAGAACATTGTCTTTCGGATCTGCCTTGTAAAACCTGCAGCTGCCAAATGTCTGTCAGGAATCGTGAGCTGCAGATCTTCAGCAGGCAGAGAGGGCTGCAGCAGCCTGCAAACAGGTGCACCACGCTACCATTTACACCCGGACTTAGCAGACCCGAAACACACAAAGGCAGTAGATTTGCAAACGTCTCGAGTTCTAACCCTGGTACCGGCAGCTATGCCTGTGTCATGTGACAATTATATACTCGTTGGCTCTGGCACATACTCTGCTCGCTTTGCCTGCATTTGAATAAGAACCAAAGAATGTCAACGTAGTTCACAGAAGGGCATGCTACCTTCAGTGTCCCCATTTGAATTTAAAGTTGGCTTTTGGGTAACGAAGAGTTGCCAGTTCCTGCACACAAGTACACTAGGGTGTGTAGTGAAGTCGGGGGGATCGTTCCGATGGCCACTGTGCCCTTCCTCTGTCAGAAAGGGCCGGGAAGCATTGGAGTTATTTCTTGCACCTTACATTTGCTTG
The DNA here is from genome assembly GCF_021556685.1 of Rattus norvegicus. Lineage (NCBI taxonomy): Eukaryota > Metazoa > Chordata > Mammalia > Rodentia > Muridae > Rattus > Rattus norvegicus. Next base: position 85,072,675 of record NC_141549.1, read on the forward strand.
TAGACTCACTTCACTGTCATGGTGTGCTACCATGGGTAGTGCTCATGTGTGCAATAACAGCTCCATTCCTGGTTTAGGCTACAGAGCCTTTGGCTATAGCCCCCCAACACACACAGACACACACACACAGACACACACACACACACACACACACACACACACACACACCCTCCATGCTGCCCAGTAACCACCTTGAAATGCACAGCCCCCAGGAGCTCGGGCAGCCATGCACTGGCAGGGTCAGCAGGGTGACAGAGAGAGAAGAACGTTAATGATGATCATGTCCTGGGGCAGGCCCTCGAAAACTATGAAATAACAGAATTCCACATGGGCCCTTTGGTTTCCTAAAAATGCAGAAAGGACCAAGAAGCGGGCCGTTTGCCTCTTGTGGCACAAGCTCTCCGAGGAAGTATTAGCGACCACTTCACAACGCATCAGCTGCCGGCCTGCTAGGGGCCCCAGGGCTCACTTCTGAGGAAGGTCAAGCGGTATGCTCCGCACTGGATTACCTCTGCCATTCAGTTCATTAGAAGAGTTTATGGACCTACATTATGCCTGTAATTTGTAACCTGCTTGCTGACAAGGATCCATGCTAACATATGTCTAATTTGCCAAGGTTATCTTGAGTTCCGTTCATCTCCTCCACTAACAATGCGCCTCTGATCCCATGCCTCCCGGATGAGGTACATGTGGTTTCATATTTACTGCTATCAATCACAGGTAATTGCCTCCAGCTCCCCAGCTCAGGGTGGAGGGTGGCTTCTCTGTAGCCTTTGATGAAAGATGGAGGGATTGCACAGCCAGGGGAGGGTGCCGTGTCCCAGCCTCCCCAGAAGGAGGGGTCAGTTAATGTAGCCACGGGACACACCATGTAACCCTGCAGAAATGTACAGGGATAGGGGTTTCTGTCTTACTGTGGTTGCGATGGGGAAGAAAGGACACTGTTGCTGGGGTCTTCTCTGGGATCTGGTGAATGTGACCAAGAGTCATCCAAGAGGACAACTGCTGGCACAGTCTGAATGCCTGGATTGTCCAACCTCCCACTGTCTGGGTAGAGCGGTGGCATAGAGACCCCAAGTATTCTACAGAACCAGGCCGTGAGAAGAGCCTTGGGCAGTGGGATTGTGAATTTTAAGGTTTGCGACCCTACTTTGAAGGTTTGGTGCTGCCAGTCAAGCCTCTGCTGGGGCTTCATAGTCAGAACTGAGGGCTAGGCTGCCTGACTAGAATGAGGCAGGCTAGCCCATCTCATTCTCCCTCGTAAGTGATATTGCTGCCTGGTTTGACCATTATGTGTATCTGCATGTGTGTGTGTGTGTGTGTGTGTGTGTGTGCGCATCTTCTTGTGTGCAAGCACACACTCAGGTGTGTATCTGTATGTGCATGTTTGCAAGCACATAATGCTCATGTGTGTATCTGCCTGTGTGTATCTGTGTGCGTGTGTGCAAGCACATGCTCATGTGTGTCTCTGTGTGTGTGTGTGTGTTTATGTGTGTGTGTGTGTATGAAGGTGTGTGTAGACACACACGCACTTATGGAGATGTTCATCCTCAGGAACAATCCTTTCTATGTTTTATTTTTGAGTCAAGGAATCTCATTGGTCTAGAATTCAGTAAGTAGGCTATGATGGTTGCCCAGAAAGCCCCAGGCTTCCATCCTCCTGTCTCTGTCTCTGCAGCACTGGCATTACAACCAGGCAACACCACACCTGGAGTTCTCTCATGGGTTCTGGGCACTGAGGCCAGGCTCTCACTCTTTCAGGGTAAGGACTTCCAACTTTGCTGTCTCTCCAGCTCTGACTTTGTGGATTTCTCCATGCAAAGCACCAATTGCTCACCGTGAGAATGAGCATAGCTGTTTGGGGCTTGGCTTAGGGAAAGAATCCAGAACTGCTGCACGGCTCCAAAGCTACAAGTCTCTCGGATGAATCAGTGTAGAGACGAGAACCTGGGACTTCTCTGCTCATGTGAGCTTCTGACTCTGGCCTATGCTGTGCAGAAGCTAGCAATCCTGGGACATTTGACACTACCTGAGAGACAGCAACAGAATGAAATAGAAACATAATTTCATAAGTGTTTTTTCTCCCTTTGAATAGGTCAGCAGTGATGGTCAAGGAAGAATAAATCTCTCCAAGGATGGATTCTGAAGTTGGGCATGGTGGTATCCACCTGCCATTGCAGTATTTGGAGCTCTCAAATTGAAGGGAGACAAACAAGCCACCGACAATGGCCTCTGTAGTTGCTACTGACCTCACCGCGTGGTCCTGAGTGTCCCTAACGGATGTGTGTGCCCCTTTATGTGGGGCACACAGGGGCCTGTCCTTCATTAGATCACTGATTCCTGAGTTGTGGTCTTGTCTTTCTTTGTTCTCTTGTCACATGTGTAACTGATATTTTAAAAAATTAAAGCCTGATATGGATACCAGGCTTTGAGGTAGGGCAACGTCCAAGGTCCCCTCGGGCAACAGCAGTCCTGAATGAGGCATCTACAAACAGGCCACGTGGTAACTTTTGTTAGTGGACTTTTACCATGGTTAAAAAGAACTCCCCAAAGTTAGATGATCGACTCACAGCAAGGCTTGTGGATCTTACAGCAACGCAGGGCAAGTGAGCTGGAAATTAGACTGTTTGCTCACATTTAGCCTGAGGAGCCTCCCCAGGAAAAGACAAGTGTGGTGGTCAAGGCCCAAGGTGGGAATGGAGGGGCTACGTGCCATGGGCAACTGGCAAGGGCTATGAACATCGTTCCTTTGAATGTAGGGAATTTTCTCTTCAGCCATCGCTGTAGATGTTAGAGGGACAGGCGGGGACACTCCATGGCTCTTCCAACGTTCTCACGGGGTCATGGAAAGAGGCAGGCACATGGCCTGGTATCAGTAACCACAGTCTCTGGTCTGGCACAGACATATGTGACCCACTGAAGGCTCACTGCCTGAGGTTATCGGTCTCTGAGCCTATCTGAAGGCACTTCTTCCTCACGGTGACAAATCTGTCCCTCGTTTTGGGGGCCCAGCACTCTGGGTAGGACTCACCTGTAGAGTTATTACTCTGTTCTGGAAGGTAGCCAATAAGAGCAGGGGAGCCTCAGAGTCAGGGGTCCATCCCTGAAGACATAACTGTGGGCATTGCTGTTCGTCAGAAGCCAGGAAACATGCAGGGGTCACACCTTGTGCTTTTCTACTGTTATTCCATGATGGGTCTCTGGTCTTCCTGAGCTGTCTGGTAGAGCAGAGAGGAATAATGGGAAGGAATGGATGTTGGAGAAGCTCCAGGGCAGGAACTGCATTAGACACAAAGGCGTGTGCTTGCTTTACTCTACCTCATGGCTTACAAGTCTGCATCTGAAGAAGAGAAGGGAATACATGTATTTTATGTATATGAGTGGTTTCTGCCTGAATGCATGTATGTGCACACCATGCGGTGCCCACTGAAGCCAGAAGTGCACTGGATCCTCTGGAACTGGAGTTAGACAGTTGTGAGCCACCATGTGGACGCTGGGAACTGAACTAGGATCCTCAGTAAGAGCAGTTAGTGCTCTTAACTATGGTGCCACCTCTCCAGCCCCCCAGAAGGAGTGTTTTGAAGGACACCTACAGCGTAACAGAGGTCACATTCTTTCCAAATGGTAAACTAGAGAAGTGTTCGGTAAAATGTGCAAAGCAGAAACGAAAGCTCATCTGCCTAGAGAGAAAACCAGCATAGCGCAAAGAAGCTGACATCATAGAAACTTCCCTTCTTTCAACCTGAGGGCTGTGTTTTCAGTGGCTCAGAGGTCACCTTTACAGAGAGGGGCAGATTGGTAATAAGTCTTTAGATAGATGATAGGCAGATGATAGATAGATAGATAGATAGATAGATAGATAGATGATAGATGATAGATGATAGAAGATAGGAGAGGTAAATGATAGAAAGATAGGTAATAAATGATAGAATACACACACACACAGACACACGCACACACACACACGAATATTGACTAGCAATTGACTTCCCAAGGACTTTGGAAGACCAGTTATTTATTCTCTGCTTTCCTGATACATGTGCATGCATGTATACACACACACACACACACACACACACGCACACACACACACACACACACACACACACACACACACACACTCACCTTCACAGACTATGTATGATAAATGCAGAAGACTCTTGTGCTAGGAGCTATCTTGAACATCCTGGAAAGCAAAAGACTGTGTTAGCTCCCTTACATGTCTGACTTACAATTGTTACAACAATCCAGCAAAGGATTTGCATTAGTGAAGATGTTACTGGGCTGTAGAGGACTGGGGTCCTGGCCAAGGCTCATGGCTACACTGTGATAGGGGAGCCAGTCTGGGACAGCCATCCCACTGTGCGTCTTGAGGCCCATTGTACCTCCCCCGTGTTCTTCATTGTGGCTTTTTGTTGTGTGACTTTTCCTGGATAAATATGAATAAATGTCTATTTACCCCAGGTAGGACAACAGCAACAGGCTAAAAGCTGATCCCACCCATGTCTAGCTTGGTGAATAAATGAGTTTATTGGGATTTCTAGCAGTAATGTGGTGACCATGAAAGTCATGTCTCTTGCATAACCTTCAGTCTGCTTCCTGGAGCTGTGAAACTACTTTTGTCTCATACAATCTCTTATACAAGGGAACCTTATGAAAAATTTAAGTTTCTAAGCTGTTAGTTGTGTAATTTTCCTTCACTTCCAAGGTGCATAGCTTCACAGAAGCCAGACCGAGTCTGTGCGTCCTTCTGGTTGAAGAATGTGAACCATAGACAAGACTTTTGCTTCACAGACAAATAAGTATATTGCAGATGACACACCGAAGTGTTGCAGTACTAACTTCTAAAAAGCTAGTGGCTGCAGGATCCAACACTGTATCTGAAAGCTTCTTTTTAAACCATGATACTGTTAGATACATTGCTCTCTTAGATTTGGAGTACCTACTTTGCTAGCATGCTGGGCTATGCAGGGCTTCCAAATATTGATATGTCATGTGATATTAAAAGTCATATCCATTCCTATCACCCTGGCTTTGGTCAGGCTTTGAAAGCTCAAATTTTCTCACTGACAACAATTCCTGTTGCAATTGCTCTTGATGAGGAGGACTGGTGCTGTCATCTTGGGAGAAGCTCTACTGTTTGTGTCTTGTCAGAAGCTCATCTGCGAAAATGTGGCTAGTTTAGCTGGCAACTCACACCTGCCCCTCCCCCACCACCCATACCTAGGTGCTTTTCTTTCTTTATGTGGTGCTGGATATGGAAGCTTGGGTCTTGGGCAGGCTAGTCAAGTGCTATACTGCTCAGCTCCACCCTAAGCTCAGAAGGACTTTATTCTAAGAAACAAGGATCCATACTTTATAAAAAGCACATCTCATTTAATAATGAGAACACTGTAGACTCAGGTCGGCCAAAGTAAGGCTTTATGACCTTGCAAAGTCAGATATTAGCCAGAAAGGTAAGTGAACACATTGAGTGCAGAGAATAAGTTAATGCCAACACGTGACTCCTATTCCATTTGAGGGAATAATTTTTTTTTTCGGAGCTGGGGACCGAACCCAGGGCCTTGCACTTGCTAGGCAAGCGCTCTACCACTGACTAAATCCCCAACCTCTTGAGGGAATAATTTTATCATCTAGGTCTTATCTTTCCCTCATGGCTTAGGTTTATTTTTCTCAACAAAAGCCCTGGGGTTCATCCTGACTATTCTAAAGCTCATCTACTACAGGACCTTGCAGGCAAGCTTGACTGTTTGGCAATTTTATACTCCAAGTTTCTAGTGTCCTTTGGGGGCCTTGATAGTTTGGAGAGATAACTAGACTAGCAAGTGTTAGTGGGGGTCTAGTATTTTCTCTCAGTTTCTATCTGACCTAAGCTGGGTCAAGGCCCTGTTGCATCACTGAGTAAAGCCAGTCTTGGGGCGCAAACGCAGAACTCCCTAGCAAAACATGATCAAGACTCAGAGCTGGTATCAGCAGAGTCTTCGGCAAGGGAGCCCATGTGAACTTGAGGGCACAGCTTATGCCCACAGATCCTGTCCTGCCAAGACTTACAGGCTGGGAATGAAACTCAGATCCTACGCTGTTTTGCCAAGTGACTTCTGCTGCTTCTCCTCCTCGGTCCTCTGAAAGACCGGCAAGTCCTCTTAACTGATGAGCTGTCTCTCCAGCCTCAAACTTATTTCTAGATTTTCATACTAGTATGTGTTGTATGCAGAACACATTCCCACCAGCAGCCCCCTGCAAGCTGCCTTTTCCCACTGCTCTTCCATGTTTAATTTCTTCCTGCATGTCATGTATGCACATGACTTCATGCATCTGTGCAAAATCTGCACGAGGGGGACCACATTATATTTGTCCTTCTCAGACTGTCTCAATTTGATCTTCCTGCCTCTGCCTCCTGACCACTGAGGCAAAAGCCATTCATTGCCACACCCGGCTTCTATACGTTTATTTCTGAGGAAGCGTCCCAAGTATCCCAGAGTGGCCTCTGACCTGCTTGCTTTCTGCTGAGGGTGGCCTTGAACTTTTGGTTCTCTTGTCTCTACCTCTTGAGTGCTAGGATTATAGCCGTGTACCAAGTCAGAGTGGCGTTTTCCTGACCCTGTCTGACCCTTCACACATCTGCTTCGGTCCTTCCACAGGCGCCTGCGTAGTTAGGCGTCTCTCTTCCTACTTCCACTCAATTCCTTGTCATTGTTCTTAGTTGCAAAGTAGTTAGAACCCAGGACATGCTTCCAAATTTTGACCATGTCATTCTCAAAAGTCAGGAAAGCCTATGAATCTGAGGAATGGGCCAAGGAAATTAATTTACACATTCATTCATTCATTCATTCATTCATGCATTCATGCATTGAAACTTGATCTCATAGTCTAGCTTGGCCTCCAACTTCCTAGGTAGCTCATGTTGGTTCCTTAGCCTCTGTACTGGCTGGCTCGACACAACTAGTGTCATCACAGAGAAAGGTGCCTCAGTTGAGGAAACGCCTCCATGAGATCCAGCTTTAAGGCATTTTCTCAACAAGTGACCAATGTGGAAGGGCCCAGCCCATTGTGGGTGGGGCCGTCCCTGGGCCGGTGGTCCTGGGGTCTATGAAAAATCAGGCTGAGCAAGTTATAAGAAGCAAACCAGTAAGCAGCGGCCTCCATGTTCTCTGCATCAGCTCCTGCCTCCAGGTTCCTTCCCTGACTTCCTCCAGTAATGGATAGTGATCTGCAAGTGTAAGCTAAATAAACCCTTTCCCCTCCAACTTGCTTTTAGGTCATGGTGTTCTATCACAGCAATAAAACCCTGACTAAGACAGCCTCTCTATTGCTGGGATTATAGGTGAGAGCCACCATGACAGGGTTGACAGGGGTGCTAGACCTTGGAGCCCTCAGAAATCAGCCCTGTGGGAACCTGGCCTGTTATACAACTTGTCCCAGGAACTGGTCATGGTTGTCCCTTCTGTGAACCTCCCCGACAACCTCCCTCCTCTTCCAGGAATCAGAGTAGAACTCGCCCTACCTCACTGCAAACAAAAGGCTACACACTTAAGACCCTCTCAGCAGACTTCTTTTTATAGCAGACATCTCTCATTTATGCTGGAGCAGGGAGAAGATTCATTAAAAGGAAAAAGATAAAAAAAAAAGCGCCCCCATCCCAGGCTTGACGACAAAGGGCACCTCCCGGTTTGGCTCTCCCCAATGGTGGGACCTAATTACCAGCGGTCCTGGCGGGCTGGGCCTAGGCTGCCAGCTTTGCAGAGTACAGTTCCTTTAATTACACACACATTTCCCTGCTCTCCGCTCTCTGGCAGCCCCATGGCCGGCCGGCACCTGTGCTCTCAGACCTGGGGCCCGGGTCGTCCTGCAGATGTCGAGCCTCTTTTGTTGGTTCCCTATTAGAGGCACTTAATAGGCAGGGGCTGGGGACAGCTTTGCTGAGCGCCTGGCAGTGGACGGCAAACATTGTTCCCTCAGTGGGTAAAGGGTCAAATGGTCTCTCCCCTGCCCAGGCTCAGCTGGATAATTGCTGGTGATTAGCAATTTTAATTACCAGGTGCGAGGGGTCGCCCCTCCCCCATAATTGGGCAGGTTCTTAATAGTCCTATGGCTGCAACCAGGGAGTACCTTTTACCAATATGTTCTGGGCCTTTTAAAGTTAATTAAATTAAAGCCCCTAAAACTGCCAAGGACGGGCTGGGGAATCTTCTGCTCCAGTCAGAACAGATTTCCAGTAACATGCATCCTGCAAATGAGCAGAGGTTAGCCCCCCACCCTCCCCGGAGCAGCGTGTACCTTGTGATTATAACCAAGATGGCCTCCAGCATCTCAGCTGCTAGGTTCACACCCTGATTTCCAGGGGCTTCATGGGATTCCTGATTCTGTCTTGGTCCAGGGAGAAACAGCCTCAGTTTCTCCAAATGGGTATAATTTACATCCAACCAATGCAAGTGTTTATCTCAATTGAGCAGGGACCTCCCAGGGCCGGGAGCCTGAAAGTTCTGGGGCCTGGAAGTACAGCGGAGAGAGGGGGAGAGGAATGAGAGGGGAGTGGGTGGGAGGTGAGAGGAGGGGGAAGGAAGGAGAGGAGGACAGACGGACAGACGGACAGACAAGGATGCGCTTCTCTATGTGACCCTGCAGGGACCACAAACCCTAGGTTGATCTCAGTTTCTCCTGTAGAGCATGGCTTGGAAATGGCTTAGCTGGTATCTTGAGGTGGAGATTGGGTGCAAAGATAGCAGTGGTCTCTGAGGCGAGGTGGGGGAGGTTGCAGAAACACAGAGGTGCGGGACTGAAAACAACAGTGAAGACCCCTTGCGTGCCCTCAGTGCTTTTTCCTGCTGGGCTGGGAACTCTTCCAGGAGGCCCTTGGCCTTCAGCTGCCCCACACCAGTGGCACACAGGAGACTGACAAGTTTTGCCTTTGACCACATTCTGTCCCAACCTCGGTTTCTTTGGCCCCACTTTTAGCAGCTTTAATTAAAACTAACTCCTTCCTGTAGGCCATGTGTGTCCCCCAAGACTGGATTCTGCCCTAGCACGTGCCAACAGAATCCTTCCTTTTCTGCAACAGCGGCCCCCTTCTTCAGTTTCCTACAGTCCCTCGAGGACTGTGAGACCCTTGGAGCACTTAGCTGCTGGGCCTGGAACTCAGGAAGCTTCTGGCCAAGGAAACATGGAGGAGGCTCTGGGTAGTGGGTGGATGGATATGAGAGGCCCATGTGGTCCCAGGCATTGGGTCCTGCTGGTCAACGGGCATGAGGCAGGTCAGGAGGCCCAACAGGAGACTGCCCAGGTAAGTGTGAAAGTGAGACACGGCCCAGACATGTCCATCCATAATCCAGTAATTTGTAATTGGAAAATTCTCTCTCTCTCTCTCTCTCTCTCTCTCTCTCTCTCTCTCTCTCTCTCCCTCCCCCTCTGCAACCTGCTCTACCTGTCACCTTTTTCTGCTTCCTGTCCACAGTGTCATACATGAAGCAGCAGTTTCCCTGCTGGGGACCTGTGCAGAGAGCTCTGGGTTCCTCTGAGTCCCTGCTAAGGCAGTGTGTTCTGCTCTTTGGTAGGTAGCTCAGCCTCCAAGGATGGCTGGACCTCACTGGGCTTGGAGAGCAGCTGGAAGCCATGGTTTTATATAGCATCCCCATCCCTTTTTGGTCCCTACAAAGAGACATCATAAGGGCCCCATATGTGAAGACAGTAGTGACTGGGACATTTGACTATGGCAGCTGCCTGGAAGGCTCAAGACAATGGTGCAGGGGAGATCGGTTGGCACGTGGTTGAGCATAATCTGGGTGTATGCGAAGTCTTGGCTGGCAGGCGACCTGATCATTGCTCATTTTGCCTTTGCTTTAAAAATGTCTTACATATGGTGGGACACACCTTTAATCGTAGCACTCAGGAGGCAGAGTCAGAGGCAGAAAGATCTCTGTGAGTTTGATGCTAACCTGGTTTACAGAATTCCAGGACAGCCAGGACTACATGAAGAGACCCTGTTTCAAAAAGCTAAAATATAACAGGGATAGCCATGACTATGTCTGTCTTTCTTTCTTTCTTTCTTTCTTTCTTTCTTTCTTTCTTTCTTTCTTTCTTTCTTTTCTTTCTTAAGTAGGTGTCTGGATATGTATATGTTACAGCATATATGTGTAAGTCAGAGGCCAGCTTTTGGATCCCAGATATAAAACTTGGGTCACGAAGCCTGGCAGTTTTACAGTGACCTTTAGTGAGCCATTCCACCGAGGACAGTCAACTCTGCAGTTGACTCTCGCAGGGAGTGACTGTGCGGGTTAAGTTCTAAAGACTGCAGAGGGGTTGGGGTGTGTGTGCAAAAGACTCCTGAACGTTACATTAAATGGCCCGCAGGTTCCGTGTCTGTTCTGTGCATACAGCGTGAAGCATATGCAGCAGAGGTCTCTTCTGTTGTGTTATAAAGCTGTTTCTGATAAAGAGGCCACGGGTGACCGAAGAGGGAGCCACACTGACCAGTGCCATCCACAGGGAGGCATGCAGAGAGGGGAGCTCAGGGCAAGAGGAGTAGAGGATGGATAAGGAAGAGGAAGGGAGAGAAGCAGAGGAGAGAGAGAGGGAGAGAGGTGGGGGAGGGAGAGAGGGAGGGAGGGAGGGTGAGAGGGAGAGAGGAAAGGGAGAGAGAAAGGGAGAGAGAGAAAAGAGAAAGAGAGAGAAGAGAGGAGAGAGAGAGAGAGAGAGAGAGAGAGAGAGAGAGAGAGAGAGATATGCTTAGAGGCTTAGAGGGAGGTGCCCTGTCTGTGGCCTCTTAAGTGGCTGCCACTGTTAGCCAAATTGTCCCTGTCCCAAGAGAAGCCCGTACTTTCCTCAGTGCCCCAGTGGACTGACTGCAGAGCCTCTAACAGAACTGTTCTCCACACCCACCCGGGCTGTCAGGGGAGTTATGCTTGCCTCAGTCTTGTGTGTGGACGTCAGCCCCAGCCCTGCTGCCTCAAGACAAGCCCGGACGACTCCATTGCTATTAGTCGCCCGCAGCGCCTCTCAACACACGGACTTCCTCGCTGCGCCGAGAACACAGGTATTGTGGCCTGAATTATGAGCTTGCTGTGATAATACACCGTATTGATTCGACAGAACAACTTGTCTATTCTGTCTTCTCTCCCCCCATCTCCCAGAAAGGAGGCTGACAATCAAGAACAGAAATATTTTGGACTTTGCGTCTTTGCGGCACGAAGATGATTTTTTTTAAAAGTGCAATAATCGCAAAATAAGATTTTACAGGGAGGACGCAGGTTCTATGCGAACCAGGAAGGTGAAACTTCTTGGAGCCCTTATCCTAAGATAAATGCTGAGCTACTGGGCTCCTGAGCAGAGGAAATTGACGGCGTTGTCCTAAACCTACAGTCATGCAGGTAGAAATAGGAAGAAGCTTCTACCTTAGAAAATAAAAGGATAAAGTTTCATCTCTGTCCTGTTTACTGTCTGACAGTCTCTGGGCCCCCAAGTGTTCTGTGACTTACGTGACACCACAGCAGATACGTTGAGTATCACCATGGACGGTCTAAATCATTGACATCACATAAGCCTGCTTCCCACATCCATGGAAGCAGGTTGGATTCCAAACTGACAACTGGCAGAGCAAGTGAACGTCTGTCTATAGTGATCCAGCCCATTGGGAGTCACCCTCTCTAATAAGTACTTCTATAAATAAGGAAGTCGTTGTTTTCCTTTAGAACACCTCCATCCAGACCTCACCAGCTGCACCCACCTTCATGCCACGAGGCCATCATTGATTTGAAGCTTCATGGCTGCTGCCTACATCGGTCTGGAAAGAAGAGGCCAGTGAAGGAGAAGCCGGGCTTGCATTCTTCCTCCTTAGTTTGCCCTCCACTTGCAGAAAACCCTGGATATAAAAGGACCTTGTTAGTGTGCAATCAGATTCCCTTTTCCAGGCTGCTATTCTTACTAAGACAGGTTCACGCTATCCGGGGAGGCTTCACCCGATCCAGGGAAGTCTGCAGAGACAGATATGCTAACAGATACCTTGGATCCAGATGCGAGTGTGTCTTTTCGGGACTCGGTTCACCTCAGGATAGCAGTTGCCAACAATTGCTCAGACCCAAGAGGCCCCTCTTGCAGAGAACTCATCACACATTGCAATGAAATGGGACTTGCTGCTCCTGGCCATTGTGCCTCAGAGACCTCCCTGGAAGGTGGCAGCTATGTTCCCACATTGCTTTCATCAGAAAAAACACCCAGAAAGGCTAGCAGAGGGTTTTCCACAAATAAAGCCAGAGTGAGGATGAGCCAGCAGTATGCGGCAAAGTGGAGATGAAGGGTCACAGAAGTTATGGCCAGTGACCCGGGGGAATCTGCTTGGGTAGAGTCATTGTGTGTGATCTGGGAGGCTCACTCCTCGGAAGGATAGCTTTGTTCTGAATTTCTGTTTATTCTTTTAGGAAATTTGCTAGCGAGATGGTGAGTTAAACACCTGTCCTTTATCTAGACTTTAAAAGGAGCATATAATAGAGATATCATGGATATATAATGGATAAATATACACATATACTTACATATATAATTGCATATCTGTACATTTACTTGTGTAATGGATAAATATATGTGCACAGCATGTACATGCATATACATACATGCATGCGTGTATAATATACAACTGGATACATGCACTTGTATATGATACACATTCATATTAAATGCACATATGATTTGTATACACACACATATACAAACACACCCAGGAGGTATATAATGTGTATATAGTTGTACACAGCACACGTATCTAACTGAGCGCATACATACATACACACAAACAAACAGACGTGCTTTTCTCCTAACCATCTAAGAGACAGGCATTCAGTAGTCCTGGAGACACAGAACGCCCACTTCCACCCTGCATGAATAGTTGAAGAAGCCATCGTTGTAAAGTGCTTGGCTACACCGATCCCCCTGGCTTGGCTTGGTTGAACCACTTGAAGCTGGGGTGCAATTGAAGTCCTGTGGCCTAGGAACCCCATTCCGGGTATCACAAGCAGAGCAGAAGCGGGGACGAGGCTAACAAGTGAGGAGGTTTCAGCAGAAATTGTTTCTAGAACTACTGCTGAGGACGTGTGTCTCTAAGCCAGGACATCCACACCCCACTCACAGATCCAGCGCCCGGAATGGATGCTCTATCAATGGCCGCTGCCTGCCATAATGGCTGGATTAAGAGGGGCAGTGACTCCTCCCACCACATCCTAAGGTGGACACACGCCAAGATCAGGTTGACAGTTTATCACCTACCTCGCTGCTATGCTAACAGATGTACCCCCCTCCCCAGCCCCTGAGGTCCCTTTCTTTACCTGCACCTTCATTCTCACAACCCAGCTTGGGCTGCCCCTCCGAGACAGGCCTTCCCGGGGTGCAGCTCAACTGGAGTTTGTCGCAGTGTCTAGTAGCATGGAGAACCCCCCAGGGACCATCTTATGAAGGCAGGAAGTGTGTACCAGCCCATTTGGGGAACGCTCACGTGCTTCTGGTCCTGGTGGTCATTCAAGCCATAATTTCTAAGTGGTCTTTCTGTTGTGGGATAGTGTGGTTTATCTAGAGCATGGACCATTTAAGGAGACAGGAGAAGGAAGAAAGCGTCTCCAGCCTTAAAATGGAAAGTCCTGTGTGTCCTATAAGGGACCTGCTGTGAAGATGAACCTGTCCTTCCAGCCTGAGTGACTACCTTGTCCCAAGTCTGTGCATAGAGATAGACACTCACAGGACACGTGTGTGTGTGTGTGTGTGTGTGTGTGTGTGTGTGTGTGTGTGTAGGGAGAAGAGGGGGCGGCTGGAGAGGGATGGCTTGCACTGGCTATGGGCCTTAGGTGGAGACTGGTGTGTAACTCAGCTGTAACTGGTGTGTTCTCTGTAAAGTCAGGAAACTGGGATCTCCCTGAACAAGCTCCTTCTAGGCACAGCTGGTTCTGGATGGGCATGTGAAGGTGGGACCCAGAGATATCATCCATGCTGGAGATGTGTGTCCCAGGCAGTGGCGTTCCTCTGCTATGGCTGCTTTAGAGCGACAAGTTCTGTTTTTCCTTCTAGATGCATGGGAGGGAAGTCAGGCTTGCTTTGCCTGGCTGGGCTGTGATTGAGATTTCTGCATTTGGCTCTGTTGGAAAAGCCCACGACAGAGAATGTGAGGGGCAGATGACTGAGCTCGGTGCGTCCGGGGAGTTAGGATCTGAAACATAAGCCTGTGTTTTGCCTTTGGCTTTTGCCGATGTCTGGGTGATATTTTCTAGGACATGAGCAAACCTGTTGGTCCTGTGGGTAGACAGAATAATTCTGGTGTGCACTTTGAGACAAGCACCACGAGTCCCTGAGACTATAATGCATCTCTTTGTGTGCGTGTATGTATGAGTGTGAGACTGTCTGAACACATCTGTGTGCATGCAAGTCAATGTGGACATGTGTGTGAACATGTGAGACTGAACACATCTGTGTGCATGTGTGCAAATGTATGTGGACATGTGTATGATCATGTGTGTGACTGAATACATCTGTGAGCATGTGTACAAGTGTATGTGGACATGTATGTAAGCATGTGAGACTGAACACATCTGTGTGCATGTGTGCAAATGTATGTGGACATGTGTGTGATCATGTGTGTGACTGAATACATCTGTGAGCATGTGTACAAATGTACATGGACATGTATGTAAGCATGTGAGACTGAACACATCTGTGTGCATGTGTGCAAATGTATGTGGACATGTGTGTGATCATGTGTGTGACTGAATACATCTGTGAGCATGTGTACAAATGTACGTGGACATGTATGTAAGCATGTGAGACTGAACACATCTGTGAGCATGTGTACAAATGTATATGGACATGTGTGTGAGCATGTGAGACTGAACACATGTGTATGTGTGCAAATGTATGTGGACATGTGTGATCGTGTGTGTGACTGAATACATCTGTGAGCATGTGTACAAATGTATGTGGACATGTGTGTGAGCATGTGAGTGAAAATGTCTGAATACATCTGTGTGTATGTATGCAAATGTATGTGGACATGTGCGAGACTGTTTGACTGCATCCCTCTGAAACATGTATGTAGGTTCACATGCATGTGCATGCGTGTCCATGCTCCCTAATCATGAAAAGTAAGTGGAGAAAGGTGGACAGTGAGCCTTGGGCAGGAGAGGGGGCTGCATCCTTTCCTCCCTGATCAGAACATAACACTTTTATTTTGACCCACAGCTGTGGAAAGAGACCATTTTGAACGGTAGCAGTGGAAACTGTATGTACAGCTGCTTTCTTCTGAACGGCCTGGACTTCTTAAAGAAACCACGAAATTCCTTTACATATCTTTTGTTTCTTGAATTTTAATGAAAAGATTGATTTCTGGTCATTATTTATCTATTGTCAACTTTAACAAACAGCTGTAGTGATAATTGCTGGATTTCCACACTGTCAGTTCACAAACATGGAGTTGTGCTATTACTCACATCTATGGCGTTTTCCTGTAAATACAGACTTAGTGCTGGTTTTCAATAAATACACAAAGATGGCAATTACCACTGTAACTATGTCAACATATCAAAATACATAAAAATAAATAGCAAAAATGTGATTCTCCACTAGATATGCAAAAATACTTATTTTGAGGCAGCTTGTCACACTATTTTAGAAACACCATCACCAAACACCACATCGTTTCCCTAGGCCCTGGTGACTGCTTTCTGGCCTTCATTATGGGGCCTGCATGGAGACGTCTCTGTTCTTGATGGTCACATCTCCGGGTTGCCAGGCCTTCAAACATCACTGGCTTTGAACTCCTATAGGCACTGGGTCCTTGTGGCATACTCTTCAGAGAAGGAACAGCGCTCCCCCTAAGGAGACACTGAGCCGCTGATACAGGAGCGTGAGCTGCTCTGAGGAAATCTGATTCAGGAATCTATGCTGAGCAGAAAGTAAGGCTTCACACTGTCTCCCGTCGTGAGGCTGAGTTGGAAGAGACCGATTAAGAGATGAACATTTTCTCACCTCTTATGTTTTGCCACCATGTTACCAGAGTCCCTCTGTGTGATCGGCAGGTCCTAAGGGGTCTAAATGTTTGAGAGTGGCATCTGAAGGAAGGGCCCAGGCCTGTCCAATGTGCTGTTTGATCACTCCTCTAGAGACAGTCATTCTCCTTTGCTCTGAGTTTCTGACTAAAGTAATACACTTGTTTATGGGCTGGTTGAGGGCTTGATTGTTACCATGTGTGTCTTAACACATGTGTCCATGTCCATACTTCATGACCATGAACACAAGGTTTCTACAGTAGAAAGGGACCAAAATAAGAATCTACACAGTATCACTTGGGAACAGAACCAGTAGGATACACACAGAGTAAACTGACACATACACACTGTATACATGTATGTACACACAACCCAGAGAGAGGTTTTTAAAATTTCATTTTTATGTGTGTGAGTTTTTACCTGTATGTATGTCTATGCCACACACGTGTATAGTACCCATGGAGGCTAGAAGATGGTATTAGATCTGTTGGTAATAAGCTGCCACATAAGTGCTAGGACTTGAGCCTTGTTGGTAAGTGCTAGGACTTGAGCCTGAATCCTCTGAAAGAGCGGCCAGTGTTCTTACTGAGAAATTTTACTTTAATGAATTACCACACATAATTATGAAGACCAACAAAACCTCTATAATCTTCAGGGTGCAGGAGCAGGCATGAGAATGGGGAATGGGGCTGCCCTAGTTTGAGAGTCAAGCAAGTCAGGTCTGAAGGACAGCAGGACGGAGACACAGGAGAGCTCGGCTTCAGTTACTCAAAGCAAGAAAAGCAAAACACAAGGGTAGAAGTGGTGACGAAGTCAACAGATGAAGATAGGATTCAGTAAAATCCCAAGTAGTTAGAATAAAAACAGATTAGAGAGATCAAGAGAGCAGATATGAGCAAATATCAAACCTGTGACAATAGCATAATGAACAAACATATCAACGGTGCATGGGATATAAACAGTACAAACTCACCTATTAATTAGCAAAGTATATCCAAGTGGGGCAGCCACAGAGACTCAACTATATGCTGTCAACAAGAAACCTACTGTAAAGTGAGAAAACTAGCTGTAAGCAGAGGGTCAAAGCATTAGATGCAAAAAAAAACAGGACCAGAGATAGCCTATCTAAAAAGGTACCTGCTACCAAGCCTGAGCTCAACCCCCCAACCAGCATGGTAGAGGGAAAGAACCATTTCCCACAGGGTATCCTCTGATGCCCACACAGGAACCATGGTGGGTGTGCACACTTTGGGCCCTCATACACAATATAGGAAAAGACTCAAACATGGTTGGGAAGGAAGTCTGATGGCTTGTGTAGTATCAAGTGAAGTAAACTGCAGGACAGAATGGTTACCAGGGTTGGGGAGCCAGCATTGGTCACCAAGAAGGCACAGTACAACATACATGAATCCAAAGAACTCAGAATTCACAAAGCAAAACATGCTCCTGGAAAAGGCCAATAATCAAATCCACAGCCATGTGTGAACCTTCTGCCCCCACCCTAGTGTCTTAGTTATTATTGCTGTGACGAAAACACCAAGACCACAAGCTACTTGGGGAGGAAAGGGTTTATTTGGCTTACACTTCCGTATCATAGTTCATCATCAGAATAAGTCAGAACAGAAACTATAACAGAGCAGGAACCTGGAGACAGGAGCTGTTGCAGAGGCCATAGAGGGGTGCTGCTTACTGGCTTGCTCCCCATGGCTTGTTCAGCCTTTCTTATAAAACCCAGGACCACCAGCTTAGAGATGGCTCCAACAATGGGCAGCTGATGTGTCCTCTTCTGGTGTGTCTGAAGACAGCTACGAATACTCATAAATAAAAATTAATAAAAGATTTTTTAAAAGTCAAGTGAAAATATTGTGAACTGAATTAAAGTGAATATTTACTATACTAAAAAAAGTGTGGGAAACATTTAACTGGAGACAAGAGGAGATGCATTCGAAATATAAAATGTTACACCAGAGATCTATACCAGGAACTCTTTTTATCAGAAACAAGCTGAGCTTCCTAACCACAGATCTGATCTTTCGTTTCTGGGGATTGAACAAGGCATACGCCACATCTGAAGGAAATGAGAGAGAAAATAATGAAGATGAGGGATTAAACTAAGATGAGAGCAGAAAAACAGCAAGAAAAATTGATGACTCCAAGAGCCAGTTCTTTGAAAAACAAACAAACAAACAAACAAACAAAAAACAATTAAACCGATAAATTGCTCTTGAGAGCAATTGGGATGAAAGGGAACAGCCTCACAGGTTTGACATTTGAACCCTTGATCGCCCCCTGATGGTCTGTTTTAACAGGTTTCAAAGACCGTAGATGAAGCCTGGGTGAAGGAAGTGGGCCTCTTCGGGTGGGCCCTGAGATTTTATAACCCGCCCTACTTCCTGTTCTCTCTCTGCTACCTTTTCAGCCAAGATGTGAGCTGAGGAGTTAGCTACATGCTTCCGAGAGCTACCACGGCTCTTCCCCTGTCCGTTCCCCCTCCATGATGCTGGAATCCCCTCAAGCCACGAAGTGATACAAACCCTGCGTCCCTGAGCTGCCTAACCCACCCACGGGAAAATATGTAACGGACACAGAACTCGGAAATGCCTCGCATGGCAGAACCCAGCTCTTCCCTTGGATCTAGAGCGTCAAGCTGGAGCGCAACCATGGAGTTTCCGGTGCTGCCCAGGCTCATCAGGCCTGAATGCAGTGTGTCGTGATCACACTGTTCACCCCAGGGTATGCCTGTGGTAGACAGAGCTGCCTCTCCACCATGTCCTCGGAGAAGTTGAGCCAATGGGAATATCTGCAGGGTCATTCCCATCAGAACTCACGCAGACTGTCATGGCCTCCCTTCCCTCTCTATCTGTTCTGTCCCCCCACGCCCTTTGAAGCAGGAGAGAGATGGAGGGAATTGCATAGGAAGGGAAAAGTCCCCCACTTCCCACCCCCCTCCATCAGCTGAGAATAAAGAATTCTGGCGTGTGCAGGTGAAGTGGTTCAGTGGATAAAAAAAGCAAAGATATAAGACTGCTTGACCCAAATTCAAGCTCTAGAGTATGCCTTTCTCAGCGTGCCCGGCCAACTCAGCGGCGACTGTGCAGTGACCTTCCCCAGGTGTCCTCCTTATATCAGCCATAATACTTGTCGAAGTGACTGGGCCACTGCAGGCGACAGGATAGGCATAGGAGTGGGGGCGTGGCAGTGTGGTGGGCAGGCTTCCGGTCAGCTCCCAGCTCCCAGCCAATCAGAGTCCAGTTTCCCCATCTGTAAAACTAGTCTCCAGTGGAAACTGGAGATTATAAAAAGGGTTCCTGTACAAATGCTGTGTTACGTTACTAACATTATAAGGTTATTATGATTATTATTGCCACACATTGACTTTTGACCAGAAATCAGAGGACTCGGGAAGACAGAAAGCCATGCAGAACTGACAGATCCAGCAGGAAGCACTCTCGATCCCCCAAGCTTATTAGGGGTGAGAAAAGCCTCTTTAGTAACTGATAGAGATGTGGGGCTCAGAGCGGACCTCCAGTCATCGCAATGGAGAGGCCAAGAATTCCATACAGATGGCAGCCAGGGCCCTGGCACGGGGCAGCCAGATCCCGGCACAGACCAGCTTAAGACAAGATTAGTGTGGAGCACGGAAGACCCAGCGGGTCTGCGTGGGTGAGATAAGGAAGCTGGAACAAGAAAGGCTTGTACTGCCCAGGCTCCCCACAGAGGCAGCTGGGCAGGGGCTGGAACCCATTGCTCTGGGTGCCATTGGAGTGTCTGCTGTGTCACTGTGCCTGCTGGGGCTGTGGGAGAAATGTGCACGGCAGTTACAAACCGGGAAATGTCTGAAATGAGTGTGAATTCACCCGGTAGACAGTAAACAGGCTTTGCGGGGAAGAGGGAGTAGACTGGGCCAACAAAGTCAGGCCGGCCCCTGTGTGTGCTCAGGAGCCCCTCTCCTCTGCCTCAGCGCATCTGCCTTCAAGGGCCATGTTCATCAGACACCTCTTCTTTCTCATGCGAGCCCACACACTAGCTGCTCTTACTCTTGCTTTGTGGCCTCTGCTATGGCCACATCACCCCTTTCTTATTTGTTTGTTTGTTTGTTTATTTATTTAATGTATACATTGTTGCTGTCTTCAGACACACCAGAAGATGCCCTCTGATCCCATTGCAGATGGTTGTGAGCCACCATGTGGTTGCTGGGAATTGAACTCATGACCTCTGGAAGAGCAGTCAGTGCTCTTAACCACTGAGTCATCTCTCCAGCCCGTGTCACCCCTTTCTTACGTTTCCATTCTGTCTCCGCTTGTTCTAGTGTGAGCAGAAGCTGTTCGGACACAGCTGATCACCAAACGGTGGGAAGGGCGACTGCAAGGGTGCCTGTGAGCTGGACTTCACCGATGTGGACAGACTCAGTCACGCGTTCCGTGCTGTGATAACAGAGGACGTCATGAGCAACGCGTGTCAATGGTACAGATTTGTGTATGTGCGCAGTTCCCACACAGATGACAGCAAGCCAAACCAGCGACTTCTGTGCGAGCATGTTGGTTCAATACCATTGCCCCTCCTCATAGATGGGAGGAAGAAAAGAACCATATGCTCTCAAAACTCACAGAAATGCCACAGAAGCACACATTCTTGATAACGGTTTGTTAAAATAAGAATAGAAGAAAAACTTTCTCCTGGGAAGACTAAAATAACAACAAATAAGATTAAAAAAAAAAAAAAACAGAGCACAGGGGAAGATACAACACTGCAAATCTCTTTGTCAGCAGAAATGCAGGTGCCCAGCATCTTACTCAACACTGAATTAACAAACGTGAAACTCTAAGGTGTGATGGTCCTCTCACTAGACGCGGAGAGGGCCTTTGACAAAGTGTGACATCCTTCATGATAAAAGTACTGGACAGGTTAGGACTACAAGCCTCATCATAATAAAAGTAGTTTAAAGCAAGCCTACAGCCAACATGGGATTAAGTAGAGAGTAACTCAATCAGTAACAAGGCCAGGTTGTCCACTCTCTCCATAGCTATTCAATATAGTACCTGACGTTTTAGCTAGAGCTAGAAGGAGACCGAGGGAGTACAAATTGAAAAGGAAGAGTTCAAAGTGTTATTATTTGCAGATGTATGACAATACATAAGTGACATAATTTTTATCCTACAGCTGATCAGCACTTTCAATAAAGCGACTGGGTACAGGGATTAACTCAAAAACAAAACAAAACTCAGTAGCCCTCCTATAATACAAATGACACGTAGACTGAGGAAGAATTCAGGGGAAAACACTCTTCACAACAGCCTCAGATAGTACAAAAACGTCTTGGTGTGACTCTAACCAAGCATGTGAAAGATCTGTATGACAAGAGCTTCCAGTCTCTGCAGAAAGAATTGGAGAAGATCTCAGAAGATGGAAAGATTCCCCCATTGCTCAAGGAGCAACAGGATTCACACAGTGAAAATGGCCATCTTACCAAAAGCAATTTTACAGATTCGATCAGTTCAATTCCCATCAGAATCCCACACGATCCTTCACAGACCTCGAAAGGACAATTCTCGACTTCATGGATAAAAGCAAGCCCGGGATCGCTAAAACAATAAAAGATTGCTGGGGGGATCGCCATCACTGATCTCAAGTTGGGCTTTACAGCTACAGTAATGAAGCCCGCATGGTGTTGGCATGAAAACAGACACATTGATCAATGATATCAAGCTGAAGACCTGGACAGTAATCCAACCATATATGGACACCTGATTTTTGATAAAGAAGCCAGAAATACACACTGGGGGAAAAAAAACTGACGACATCTTCAACAATTGTTGCTGCTCAAACTGGATGTCTGCGTGCAGAAGAGTGCAAATAGATCCATATTTATCACTCTGCACACAGCTCAAGTCTAAGTGGATTAAAGACCTCCTCATAAAACTTGATACACTGACCCCGACAGAAGAGAAAGTGGGGAATAGCTTTCAATGCATTGGTACAGGAGACAGCTCCCTGAACAGAACACAGTAGTTCTAGCTCCAAAACCAACAATAAATGGGGCCTCATGAAACTGAAAAGCGTCCATAAGGCAAGCAACACCATCAATAGGACAATGCAGCAGCATAAAAAGGTGGGGAAAGAGTTTTTCCAACACCATCACACCTAATAACTAATATCCGAAATATATAAAGAATTCAAAACACTAGATATCAAAAAAGCAAATAATGGAGTGCACACCCAAGCAGAGAATTCTCAATAGAGGAACCTCACAAGGCTGAGAAACACGTAAAGAAATGTTCGATATCCTTGGCCATTTGGGAAAGGCAAGTCAAGAGCACTTTGAGACTCCATCTTTTGTCTTTCAGAATGGCTAAGATCAATAACACAGGCACATGCCGGTGAGGATGTGGAACAAGGGGAGCAGTCCTCCATTGCTGGTGGGAGGGAAAACTCTTACGGACACCATGGAAATCAGTGTGGTGGCTTCTCTATCTTAAGACCCAGCCAGAGCACCTCTGGACATATACCCAAAGGACAATCCTACTACAGGGACATTTGCTCAACCAGGTTCACTGCAGTTTCATTCTTAATAGCCAGGAACTGGAAACAACATATGTGACCCTCAACAGAAGAATGAGTAAAGAAAAGGTGGTCTGTTTACACAATGGAGTATTACTCAGCTGCTTACAAGCATGACCCTGGGCTGGAGAGATGGCTCAGTGGTTAAGAGCACTGACTGCTCTTCCAGAGGTCCTGAGTTCAGTTCCCAGCAACCACATGGTGGCTCACAGCCGTCTGTAATGGGGTCTGATGCCCTCTTCCGGTGTGTCTGAAGACAGCTACAGTGTGCTCACATACACAAAATAAATAAATATTTTTTTTAAAATGACATCATTAAAAAAATGACATCATGAAGTTTGAAGGCAAATGGATGGAACTAGGGGAAAAAATCCTCCTTAGTGAGGTAACTCAGACCCAGAAAGACAAATATGGTACGTATTCATACAGGTACATTAGCCATTAACTAAGTGATACTCAAGCTATAATCCACAGACCCAGAGAGGTCAGGTAAAGAGGAGGAGTATAGGGAGGGTACATGGATCTCCCTGCGAAGGAGAAATAGAAAAAATTATGAGTTGTTTTAGTTAGGGTTCCTATTGCTATGACAAAAACACCATGATCAAAAAGGAAGTCGGAGAGGAAAGGGTTAATTCGGCTTCCACTTCCAGACCATAGTCCATCATTGGAGGAAGTCAGGACAGGGACCCAAGCATAGCAGGAATCTGGAAGCAGGAGCTGATGCCATGGAGGGATATTACTTACTGACTTGCTTCCCCTGGCTTGCTCAGCCTGCTGTCTTATAGAACTCAGGACCACCAGCCCAGGGATGGCCCCACCCACAATGGGCTGGGCCCTCCCACCTTGATCTCTAATTGAGAAAACGCCTTAGAGTTGATCTCATGGAGGCATTTCCTCAACTGAAGGCTCTTTTCTCTGTGATGACTTTAGCTTGTGTCAAGTTGACACACACACACACACACACACACACACACACACACACACACACATTACACACACACACAAAGCAAAACAAAACAAAAAACAAAAACAACAAACAACAACAACAACAATAACAAAAAACAAAAACAAATACAAAAACTAGTCAGGACGCAAGTGGACTGGAGGTGGGTGGAGATGAGAGCCAGAGGGACACAGGGATGAAGGAGTGGGGGACTCGGGGATGGAGGTGTGACCAAGGCAGCTCAGTCAGTCAACAGCATCTTGAGGGAGGGGACGAGGATTGTAAAGAAAAAAGATAATTAGACAACAATATAACATGACTCCAGCCAATTCTGAGGCTGAAGCGGGTTTATTTAATTTTTTCCAGTCTGCTTTTATACCATTCTAGGCACATACAAAGAATATGATCAGACCTGAGGCATAAGCAGAGCAGTTAAGGAACAAACAAAGCATAAACAGAGGTCCCACGATTACTGCACTCAGGGTCTTATGGAGACCCATCAAGATGCTAAGAGCACATTCCTCAGCTGTACTCATCTTGAGCCTATTTCCTAGTCCTAGCCCAATGTCAAATTCCTGCCAAATTCCTAGAAGGTGGCACCAGGAGCTCTCCACAGTGGGGAGAGGTGGCTGGAACTGGGGAGAGGGGGGTGAGCTTTGGGGTAGGGGAAACCATGTGCAGTAGAAACTTCCTGGAAATAATGGAAATCATCAGAGACCCAGAACCAGACTTTATGCTGGGAGAGAGTCCAAATTGGAGGTCCCTATCAAATCCCTACCCTCAGAGCCCAGGGAAGAATCTAAAGAAGAGGAGGACGGAAGAGTATAAGAGTCAAGGGGATGGAGGACATTTGGAGAACACAGCCCTCTGAATCAACCATCCATTGAGCTCACAGAGACTGAAACAGCAAGCATAGGTTAATGCCAGATCCTCCACATACGTATTAGAACTATTAGCTCAGTGTTTTTATAGGGCTTTGGACTGTGAGAGCAGTGGGTCTCTGACTCTATTGCCTGGTCTTAGGACTCTTTTCGTCCTGTTGGGTTGCTATGTCCAACTTTGATATGAAAAGTTTTTCATTTCATCATATTATATTTGTTTTATTTTGTTTTTTTCATATTTGGCTGCTATCTCTTAGAAGCCTGTCCTTTGCTAATAAGAGACAGAAAGGAAGTGAATTTGGAGAGGAAGGGACGTGGGGAGGAACGTGGGGGAGTAGAGAAAAGGGAAGCTATAATTAGGGTATATTATATGACAAAAGAATCTATTTTCAGGGGTGGAGAGATGGCTCAACAGGTGAAGAGCACTGGCTCCTCTTCCAGAGGTCCTGAGCTTAATTCTTAGCAACCACACGGTGGCTCACAGCCATCTGTAGTGGGATCTGATGCCCTCTTCTGGTGTCTGAAGAGAGCGACAGTGTGCTCACATAAATAAATAAATAAATAAATAAATAAATAAATAAATAAATAAATAAATAAATAAATAAATCTTTCTTTTAAAAAAAGAATTATTTTTAATTAAAAAGGGAGAGAAAATTTAAAATGTGTAGGCATAGAAAAACAATTCGCCAACCAAACCGTGTCATCATTTGGACATGTAGGTTATGAAGGGCCCACCCCGAAACGTGTGTAAGACCCCTGACCCTCAGTCTGTGGTACTTACTTCGAGACACCCCTGAATGAGACACAGATGGATGCAAAAGCAAGAGGTTTATTTTTCCAGTGTGTTGGGGTCGACCCTCAATCAGTCCCTCAAGGTGAGTGACAAGAAGGTGACCCTAAATGGCTATTATGAAAGACCCCAGCTTAGCAGCAGTAACGCCATTTTGCAAGGCTGTACTTAAGATGACTGGTTCAGGGAAAGGTTAGAATACTGAGTACACAGCGGCTGCCAAGCAGGATGTGTTTGGTTGAAGGCCTGGCAACAGGACGACTTCGGTTGAGCACCTGACAATGAAAAAAAAGCCCCGGGAGAGGTCCCACACCCTGGTGGGGGGCCGAGTCAGTCGTTATGTTCCTAGAAGGTAGCTAAGAAACTTGCCCCCGGGCTGAACCCTTGGGGGGCCGAGTCAGCCGTTATGTTTCAGGAAGGTAGCTAGGAAACTTGCCCCCGGGCTAAACCCTTGGGGGGGCCGAGTCAGCCGTTATGTTTCAGGAAGGTAGCTAAGAAACTGGCCCCCGGGCTAAACCCTTGCTACATTAGAATCCACCAATTATATCCCTGTAACCATGCATCTGCTTCTGTATGCTTGCTTCTGCTCCCCAAAATCCTATAAAAGCCCATCCTTGGTTCCGTGGGGCGCGCCAGTCCCCCGAGAGACTGAAGCGCCCGCAGGTGCCTGTGCCTGTGTATCCCGACAATAAACCAAATCCTCTTGCTGATTGCATCCTGTGGTGTCTCGGTCTGGTCTTTGGAGTTGGAGGGTCTCCATCCCGAGGGAAAGTTCTCCCTGAGAGCTTTTCAATTAAAAGTAGTTTTTATACTTTTTAGGCGCACAGGTTACCTCAACAAGGTTACAGTTCAAACTTATTGGCTGAGCATATTGACCTTTAAGTCTTCTAGCTAGCAAGCATCAGTCAGTACATTCTAAGAATTTTCTGCTCAAGAATGTTCCTGTGGGTGGAGAATGGCACTTGCCCTAGCCTCGACCTGAGGCGGGAAGCTGGAACCTGGCCTAGCCTCGCCCTAAGGCAGGTGATCGTAAGGTTGTCCAAAGCCCCTAGGGTCCTTCATTAGCACTGGGAAAATTTTTGGAATCCAGAAAGTGTTTATATTTGTTGAGTATCACGTGTCAATCAGCAAAAGTGGAATTCTGCCCCACCAGTCTATGCCCCTGGTCAGAATTGTGCTGGTTAGTTTTATGTGAATTGGACACAAAATAGAGCCATCTGGGAGGCAGAATCTCAAATGAGCAAATACCCCCATAAGATTTAGTTATAGGCAAGACTACTGAGCATTTTCATAATTAGTGATTGATGGGGGAGGGCCCAGCCCATTGTGATTGGTCCTGGGTTCTATAAGAAAGCAGGCTGAGCAAGCCATGAGGAGCAAACCCACAAGTGGCACCCCCCATGACCCTTGCATCAGCTCCTGCCTGCCTCCAGGTTTCTACTTGATTTGAGTTTCTGCTTTGATTTCCCTCAATGGACTGTGACTCGGGAATGTAAGCCAAATAAACTCTTCCCTCACTATCTTAGGGTTTTATTGCTGTGAACAGACACCATGATCAATGCAAGTCTTATAAAGGACAACATTTAATTGGGACTGGCTTAGGGTTCAAAGGTTCAGTCCATTATCATCAAGGTGGGAGCAGGGTAGCATCCAGACAGGCACGGTGCAGGAGGAGCAGAGAGGTTTGCATCTTGTTCTGAAGGCAAAGAGAAGACTGACTTCCAGGCAGCTAGGAGGAGGGTCTCAAAGCCCAGCCCCACAGTGACACACTTTTTCCACCAAGGCCACACCCTACTCAAGTTGCTTTTTGGTCGTGGTGTTTCTCCACTCAACACTAGGAACACGAAGACAAGCCTTGAGCCTGAAACGAGGAAAGCCAAGCCAATCCAGTTGAAACCTTGGGCTGCAAGATTGACTGCTTTTGTAGAGAGCCTCAGCAATGTTTGAACCTTGATTGGATGTTCATATAATGTTCACCCTTTCTACCATGTAGCTCAATAGACATAGATCCACTGCTAATTTGTCACCTCTCTGTCACTTAGCATTGCTGGGCAAAGTCCCCACCGAGATTTGCAGAGAATACACAGCACTGTAACTCAGAGGTATCGTGCCTAGAGCATATGTGGTCTCTCATGTTTATAGGAACCCATAAGGCATTAGCAACCTCAGTGTCTCCAGATCACAGGAGACAACTAGATACTCACACCCAAGTGATGGGAGCACACCCAGGGATGGGAGCAGCCATGTCCACAATGAAGTAGGTTTTAGCACTCTCAGGTCCATTTTTTTTTCCCTATTGGAGAATTCACACTGCAGGGTGACATCATCAGGCTTCATGATCACCAGGGACCAAGGATCCTGTAGTGAGTGGCAGTAGGCAGCCAACTATTCTTGGCTTTCAGGATCTAGAGTAGATGTTGGTTATGACCAAGGGCAGATGTTGACTATGACCCAGGGCAGGGGTTGACTATGACCCAGGGCAGATGTTGACTATGACCCAGGGCAGGGTTGGCTATGACCCAGGGCAGATGTTGACTGTGACCCAGGGCAGGTGTTAGCTATCACCCAGGGCAGATGTTGGCTATGAAAGAGACTTGCTAATGGACGCTCAATCAATCCTGACCTGGGTGTTGGAAACCTGTCCCTCCTGCTGCTGACACTCCCCATGTGCGTCCTTTCAGAAGCAGGGAAGGCTGTGGAAGCTGTGGCCATGTCATAACCCTGTGACCTACGTCAGCCAGCTAGACCCTGCCTCCCAGAGTCACACCACTAGCCAAGGAGAACACAGGCCTGAGATGGGAGCTTATCACGATGGTCTGGATTCAAGCTGTAAAATACCATTCCTCCTGAAGCTGCAGAGACCGCTCAGTGAGTAAGGGACCTGCTACCAACCCTGATGAGTTCCAAACTCAGGAAACACGTTCTGGAAGGAGAGAGCAGATTTCTATGAGTTGTCCTTTGACCTGCATACACACACACACACACACACACACACACACACACACACACACACACACACACACACAGAGAGAGAGAGAGAGAGAGAGAGAGAGAGACAGAGAGAGAGAGACAGAGAGAGAGAGAGAGAGACAGAGAGAGAGAGAGAGAGGGAGGGAGGGAGGGAGGGAGAGAGAGAGAGAGAGAGAGAGAGAGAGAGAGAGAGAGAGAGGGAGGGAGAGAGATAAAACTGTCATTTTTAATTTTAAAAGAATCCCCTCAGTTCTTCTCACAGCTTATTGAATTGATTTCAGCCATCGTATGTAGTCTGAAGAGGTCTGGTCTGTTGAGATGTCTGTGGTGGGGATGGAAGTGAGAGCTGTTGGTAAAGCCAGTCTGACCTCTGGGCTCTCTGGTACCCTGTGACTCCCTATCCATCACCGGTGTGCAGCCCGGTGAGTGTTCAGATGCCACCAGCACGTCGAATCCCAGCTTTGCAGATGCTGACAGGCCGTTTCCTTCTCCCCTCTGACTTCACAGTTGCTTCTCTGTGGAGCTGTCAGGACTCTATGGAAAGCGCTCACTGTATGTTGTTGACATGGACGCAGATGTGGGGACTTTGTCTGCAGAGGTATATAATTTTGGTTTATGCTGTAATTTTGCAACATAGACATCAGCATGCAGAGATGGCATCTCAAATCACACATCAGTGCAAAGGGGGAAAGGCTTCTGATGTCTGGTTAAGAGATCATGCTATCCCACTATGTGCTATCCCACTATGAAGTGTGGTGCAGCAAACATGAACATTATGAGGCTGTTGGGGGACAACCTTCCTTTTTTTAATGTAAGTACACTGTCATTGTCTTACGACAAAACAGAAGAGGGGGCAGACTCCATTACAGATGGTTGTGAGCCAGCATGTGCTTGCTGAGAATTGAACTCAGGACTTCTGAAGGAGCAGTCAGTGCTCTTAACCACTGAGCCATCTCTTCAGCCCAGGGGACAAACCTCTTAACTTAAGGGCCTTGAGCTGAACTGAGTATCTAGACACCAGAGGCACAGTGGAGGGTTCTAGAGCCAGCAGCTTTCATCCATGAGAGGACGAAAAGGTCATACAAGATCATCTTTACATGGTAAAGAGGAATGGCACTGCATCCGTGTGCATGTATGTGTGTGTGTACGTGTAGGAAGGTGCACCTGCCACATACATATGTTCTCAATGTATTGTGTGCATCTGCCTGTGTATGTTCTCAGTGGGTGCTGTATATGGGCAACTACTTGAATGCACATGTGTGTGTGTGTGTGTGTGTGTGTGTGTGTGTGTGTGTGTGTGTTTTCAGTGTTTTCATATTAGCATGTGTCCACCAGCATGCCTGCTATAGGTAGAATATCTTGCATATTGTATGGATGCATTACTTGTCAATTAAAAGCCTACGGCCCATGGTATAGGCAAGAAATAGAAGGAGGGACATTCTGAGCCTTATTTCTGGGAGCTTGGAGCTGGGAGAAAGAACCAGGGCCTAACTTTATAGCCTGCCACGCAAGAGACTAAGCTTGGTAGCTTGGCGTAGAGACTGGAAGTCAGACCTGGAAGTCAGGAATAGATTCGGCACTGATACTAAGTAGGTGTTCAGGAAATGCTGGTTTAATGGGTGAATGACTAAACAGAATGGCCACTGGGACTGAGCCCTTCTCGGCCATAGATTTCTAGCTGTAAGTAACTCTTCTCGAGGCTTGGCCTGTGTGACAGCCACCCTGCTTCTCAGTGAGATGTCCCCACAGAACAGTGATGGATCAGGTCATATCTGGTACAAATCTGGTGTTCAGATAACAGCCTCACACCCAGCCCAGCAGCCTCCACAGTGGGAAGGAAAGCTTCTCGTCCCACAGACTAAAGCCACAAAAAGTGTTATTTCTGAAGTGAGCATTTGACACCCATGACAACGGCCAGAGGAGCAGTCCAATTAGCCTTAGTGAGTGAGGGGGCATACTGATGAGGGTAGGGGGCAGGGATGGGGGAAGCGTGGGCATTAGCCACTGCCTGACACTGACAGAGCAGTTCTGCAGGCCTTAGCTCGGCTGGCCTGGGAGGAGAGATTACAGGTTAGGGATGCTCAGCCAATCAAGGCCTCTGATTGGCTGAAGCGTTTTAAGTGCTTTCTAATTGTTCGAGGAGCACTGCATCTTTGTGCAAGCTGCTGTTCAGTATTTTAAACCATGCCACAGAATTTAAAGGAATAGCTTTCTTCTGTCTTCCTCTTCCTCCTCTTCCTCCTCCTCCTTAACCATTGAATTACGTAAATTGCTAGGACTGTTTCCCTAAGTTACTGACTGTTTTAAAATTCTGTTTCTGGGGGGAAGGGGGAGCAAGTAAAAATGCCTCCCTCCAGCCTTAGGACAACTCAACAATTCAAATTCACAGGCTCAGGTTTCTGGCGGACAGACACACGGCAAGAGGCTTAGAGTGGTGCCTCAATACCTAATGGTTTCCTAGGTGGAGAAGGCACATTGGCGGCTTACACTAGAGAGCCCTGGTGTTTGCACGGGCTCTTGACAGATTGATAAGTGTGGGGTGTGGGTGGCTACTCTGACCTTGCTTTTAAGAAGGGAGACTGGGAAGCAGGTCATTAGGAAACCTGAAACAACTCTTGCCAGGGTGCAGCGTGACTCTTAGAAAGAACGGTCTGACGGGGTTTCCTGCCTCTGAGGGGCGTGGGCCTCCACGAGTGTTGATGGTTGTTGGATGTGGAGCTTGTTTGAATATTAGTGTCTATAATTTACTTCATATTCCTCCTCCAGGGAATGATTTTCCTGCCAGGGTTAATGACTCCATGATGGTTGGAGACAGCATGACTGGGGATTGAGGGTGTGGCTATGTCTGAACAAAGTGGTGGCCTCTGGGACCTGCAGGACAGCCCTTGAGGCTGTGTGTGTATGTATGTGTGTGTGTGTGTGTGTGTGTGTGTGTGTGTGTGTGTGTGTGTGTGTAAGGTGACTCTGAAAACACAAGTTCAAAATTATACAATTTCTCAGCCATGCAAAATACAAGAGTACAGAATGAACTACGTGAGAGACTTCCCAGTCCTGGAAAAGCAGAGGCAGCAGCTTGTCAGAAAGATAAGAAGGCAGATTCCGGAGTTCAAGGTCGGCCTGGTCCAGAGCAAGGTTAGGCCCCCGCAAGGAAAAAAATGGTAATCTCAGGGTGGGGTCCCCGTCCCACCCAGTTAGTTTATCAGCAGGGCTCTACAAGTAGATGGATCTCTGAATTCTTTTGAAATGTTAAAAAGAAGGAAAGAAATGTGTGCCTGTGGTCTCTTAGGAATCCAGGGGCCAGGGTCACAGGATGCAGATCCACACGATAATCAGTAGGGAATCTGGAGTAAATGCCTGGATTGATATGTAAATAAAAGACTGGGCTTACAGATCTGCCAGAAGGAGCTATCCAGAAAATTAAAAAAAAAAAAAAAATCAAGCAAAACCTAGAGAGAGGGCTGTCCGGAGATCTCCCGAGAAAGCAGAACACAGACAGCAATCTGAAAAGCTGTCTTCAGCAGAACATAGGCTGACAGTTTGGACCACGATTTGACTTCACTTTGTTTGTTTTCACTGCTCCTAGACACCCCTTCTTTCAGAACCCCCTCTCCAAGCCGAGGGTGGTCTTTGGCCCACTCTCCCTTAGAGGAGGTAGTGAGAACCGACCTTCAGCCCCGAGTCGATGACCATTCAGGCACTTCTAAGAAGGCTCCTCAGCCTAAAGGTCCCCTTGCTGTGATGTGTCTTACACACACACACACACACACACACACACACACACACACACACACATATACACACACATACATACACATACACATACACACACATACACACATATACACACACATACACATACACACACATACACACACACATACACACACACCCGTGCATGAGAGTGTACAAACCCACCATTCAGAAGCCAGAGAGACCAGGAGAGGGCATCTGATCCCCCAGGAGCTGTAATTGCAGGTGATTGTGAGCTACCCAACGCGCTGTCACTGACATGGGTGCTGGGAACCAAACGTGGGTTCTCTATGAAAGCAACAAAGGCCCTTAGCTCTGGAGCCATTTTGCCAGCACTGTCGGGGATCTCGAGTCAGCTGCTGTACCCCATCTTTCTTTGACAGAAACCCTCAAATCCCTTGCTTATTTAGTAACTCCCGTGGGCCCTGAAATTAGCATGTAGAAAACGACATCAAACAGCACCACGATATAAATTAAGGGACACCAGACATTATTAGGCAAACTGCTGGCTCAACTTCTGTTGAGACCCCTTCCTTATTTTCAACAGAGTCATTTCAAAGTTCCGGGGAGACCCTCACGTTCTTCCACTAACTTTGAGCCTCCCTCTTCTCCGTTAAGCCACGCCCACAGCTCTCTCTGAGATAGAACCTCTCATTGGATCCCAGGCTGAGTCAAACTCATGGCAAACCTCCCCCCTTAGCCTCCTGAGTGCTGCTGGCATTAAAGGCGTGTCTGTTCTGTGATGCCCGGGACTTCGTCATGAGTGATCTCGTGCCCCCTGTGTGTGGCATGTTTGAGACTAAGGTCAGGGCCGGATGAGCACGTCCACGCTAACCTCACTCCCCTGGATGCCACACGCCAACCCACCCTGGGCTCGGCTGCCTGAGCAAGTGGTTTCTATGCAGAGCTCTGGTGCTCGGTGTGATCCGGCCAGCAGCTGTGGTGCCCTCAGTAACCTCCAGGGGCACTGTAAAGCATTTTGTAGATGCCGTAAGCATGGAATCCCTCTGGCTCTCAGTGAGGCAGGTGGCCCCATCAGAGGCTGAAGGCAATTTCCAGAGAGGAAGGCAATCTACTTCCAGCCTGGAGCGTGGCTTCTGGATAGAGTGGCAGCCTGTGGGCATCAGACTCACGGGCCTAACTATGGGTTGATTCTCTTGTAGAACCCGAGGTTGCTCCTGGAGAGCCCTGTACACCGTAGTTTAACTTCTTTTTTTCCTGTGTTCTTTCCTTTTTTTCCAATGTGGCTTTTTCAGAATGACGTGGTTTGTTTAGCATTGAGAGGTTGAGAGGATGTGTATGGGACACGGTTGGGGCCGGGGATGGGGGTGGGGGTGGGGCCTAAGAGAACGCATGGTGAATGTGTGATCCTGGGCCAGCCTGGGTATTTATTCTCTCACTCAGAAGTTCTGATGAGATGTGTGACCTGCGTTCAAGGGGGTGGCTCAGCCATCAAAGTCGCGCGTCACTTTGAAGGTGTGCCAAGTGGGCACATAGAGTTTTGACAATGTACACGTAGTCTATAAGGACTGCAGTGGTGTTCTGACCTGAAATCTAAAGTTAAATTATGGCAAGGAGCTTGCTTGTAAAAGAACTCAGAAGATATTTTCTTTCTCAATTTGAGGTTAACTGTCATGAAATGAATTGCAAAATGTGATATATATATAAAAAATATATACATAAATATATATATGTATATTGACTTGGTTTGCAGCCCACCCACTGGGTGGCTCACAAGTGCCTATAAGTCTAGTTCCAGGGAACCTAATGTCCTCTGACCCCTTTGGGCACCTGCACACACGTGACATACACTTACACAGACACAAATAAAAATAAATAAAAAAAATAAATAAATGAAAAGGTTAATATTTTTAAAGAGTTGAACAAGATCAAAGAGATTTTAAAACCAGGGGTAAAAAAGACAGAAGGAAAGAAAAAGAAAATATTTTCCTTGTCGATGTTAAGTATGACAACTTCTGATTTGATCAGCTGCATGCCTGCCTTACCGTACGGAACAGGAGGAAGCAGCAGTTGCTCAGGGCCCTGCTACCCACAGCGTGTTCTTCAGAGCTGTCAAGTGCAGTGCTGAGGCACTGCAGATGAGTCAGCCTTTGATACCGGTGCTTCAGAGAATTAAGAGATGCCAACCCCCATCTGAAGGGCAGAAGCAAGGTGTTGTTGTCCAGAGGAGAGACATGGAAAGCACCAGAGGCAAGGAACGGGAAGGACAAAGCCTACCTGAGGCCCCAGGAATGGCAGCAGCTGGGGATGATCGGGGACTGTCTGCAAGGACATGCCTGCAACCACAGATCTCTTCTTACAGTCAGCACAGCTAAGCTGTCACCTACGGAAATGAGGAGGAAGAACAGTGCAAGAAGGTCATAGAGTCGCCAGAGTGTTCCACCTGACCAAGGTTCCCGCTCAGTCTCCTCT
Organism: Rattus norvegicus; assembly: GCF_021556685.1. Lineage (NCBI taxonomy): Eukaryota > Metazoa > Chordata > Mammalia > Rodentia > Muridae > Rattus > Rattus norvegicus. Next base: position 85,107,013 of record NC_141549.1, read on the forward strand.
CAGGTCTGCTGGGAACATGGAGCAAACCTTGCCTTCCTTTCTGTCTTGTAGCATTAGTGTCTGGAGAATTTGAGGTAAAAAGACACACGCACCTGGGGAAGAAAGAAAAACAGCCAAGTCCCCAAGGGCTTGCACGTATCACTTGGGGACTATAGCTGGGAGCTTTGAAGATCTTCCCTTGGCCATGGTCCTCTTCCTAGCCCTCTTCAGGAGCTGTGGGCCACTGTGGTCATGGACCATGCTGGTGTGGACAGACACTGCTGGATCCACCAGAGCCTGAGATATAAGGAGAAAGCTGGAGCGGGAGAAGAGAAGGAAGAGGAGGAAGAAAGGGCAAGGAAAAAGAGGAGGGAGAGGAGGAAGAGGAGGGGGAAGAAGAGGAGGAAGAGGATGAGAAGGAGGAAGAGGAGGAGGAAAAAGGGGAGGAAGAGAAGGAGGAGGAGGAAGAGAAGGGAGAGGAGGAAGAAGAGGAGAAAGAGGAGGAGGAAGAGGAGGAAGAGAAGGAAGAGGAGGAAAAGGAGGAAAAGGAGGGAGAGGAGGAGGAAGAGGAGGCAGAGGAGGAAGAGGAGGAAGAGAAGGGAGAGGAGGAAGAGGAGGAAGAGGAGGGGGAAGAAGAGGATGAGAAGGAGGAAGAGGAGGCAGAGAAGGAAGAGAAAGGAGAGGAGGAAGAGGAGGAGGAAGAGGAGGAAGAGGATGAGAAGGAGGAAGAGGAGGCAGAGAAGGAAAAGGAGGAAGAGAAAGGAGAGGAGGAAGAGAAAGAGGAGGAAGAGGAGGAGGAGGAGGGGGAGGAGGAGGAAGAGGAGGAGGCAGAGAAGGAAGAGGAGGAAAAGAAGGAAGAAAAGGATGAGAGGGAAGAAGAGGAGGCCCAGCGGGAGAGCGGGGGTGTGGGAAGGGACCACAGGGATTATCAACTGCCCATGAGGGACTCCCATCTCTCCTGGAGGCCCACTGCTTCCTTACCACTTCTTAGATGTCAGCTTCATAGTGGGTCCTCAGGCAGATGACTATGCCGTACTTGCTTGTCCTCAATGAAGACCGGTGACCCAGAAATTGGCTAAAAACAGGGGTGGAATGGGATGAGGGTAGAAGGAGTCTCGACTCAGAGCTTGGTCGGTGAGTCTGCACTGATGCTAGGCATTAACTAGTCGACTTTGCTCTGAGGCAGCCATAGTGAGGCTTGCTGGCAACCCAGTCTTGATGAGTTGATGAGCTCTCTTGCTGGCATAACTCGCGGTGACCTGAGGGGGAGCTGTGACCCTCACAGGAAGCACTGACTTCCACAGATTTCTGTACCCTTCTGAATTGACACCAACCCCTTTCTCCTTCCTCCCCCCTACCCTCCACTAGTCACTTTTGTCTTGTTCACTTGGCAGTGGTGTCAGACTCTTCCAGAAGCACAATCTGGTTACTAGGAGAGGTCACTCTGCCTGAAGCTGCGCTGGGCATGCAGAGCCAGGGAACCTTGATCAGCTGCTGCCCCGGGTGCTGTAAGACAAGTGGGATGAGCTCAGAGCAGTACCCCGGCCACAGTCCTTGTGTTGGCCTTGCAAGCAGGCCTCAGCATTTCTCTGCTCTGTGTGTGACTTTAGCCACAGAGTGTCACTTGTCAGCAGAACAGGAAATTGCTTTGTTATTATGCTAAAGCTGCCACCTTGTTTGGATAAGAAGAATGGTTAATGAAAAAAACGGTTGCTTTGTAGCATGCAGGAGACAAAGTGCTAAGAAATGCTCAGCCAACAGCCTACATAATTTGTGCGGTTATTAGGGACAATTTGTGACTTTTTAAAAGTCTATCGGGTCCAAATGTCAAAGGAAGAAAACATTAGCTAAAGCATCCAGGATTAACGAGGGTTGAGAAGAGAACCATCCGAAGAGGATTTCCGTTTTAATCATCCTGTCTCTTAGGCTGTATCTCCTTGCACCCCGGGGGTGCCTGCTGGTAGGCTCTCTTGCACAAAAGTCTTTCTGTTCAAATCAATGCGCCCAAAGGAAATCCTTTTCCAAAAGAAGGTGCCCTGGTCCTTAATTGTTCTTCGTTCTGCTAGAATTCGGCATTTCAGCAGAATAGTGCTTGAACATGTTTGGGGTGTCAAGCAGAAAGGTTTAGACAAGGGCGTAGAGGAATTAAACTTTTTCCTTTAGAAACAGACGTGAAGCAGAAGAGAGCTGAAGACCAAGGGCTTCGAAGTCAGGGGATCAGCTGGAAGATGGACTCTGTCCTTCACTTGTCATTGGTTCCCTGAAGAATAAAGGTAGTTATTATAATATACGATATAATGGTGGTTATAAGATCCCAGCCCAACCTCTCAGGGGCGACTTCAGTGTCCCAGCAGCCTATGCACAAGTCTACTTGCTACAATGGTCCAAATTATAAGTATTTGCGGAGCTAAAAGAAAAGCATGACCTTTGATTTCAATTCCAAATGACCATCGCCATTTCTTTAGGATGCCATGGATGGATCTGTCAGGGAGTTGGAATCTCTGGGTTCAAGGGGTAAGAGCACGGAGGCCGTGCTCTTAAGCTGTCCAAGGCTGAGATCTCACACAAATGTTGGCTCCCTGCTTCTGCACAGAGCTCAACCACCTGTAGGTGGAAAACCATGTCTCATTGTTCATGTACCACTGACTGATGGTGGGTTTTTTTTTTTTTTGGCCATTATTTGTTGAACAATACAGACCACTACTCACACAGTGCCTATGATACGTTAGTGATTACAAATAGTATAGGGCTGAATTAAAGCACATGGAAGTGTGTGCTTGGGTTGTGTGCAAACATTGGACACCTGTGGGGACTGGAATGTCCCCTTGGGTTACCCAGGGCTGGCTGGCTATACTTGGCTTTTATCAAAACCAATGCTCAGAGGGCAGCTTTGTGAAAAACATGATGTCACCAGAGGAATGGAGGTCTACCACACGGAGCTTTGGTGTACTGCAGCAGACTGCTCGTTCCTGGGACAAATATGGCTGCACGTCCCTTAAAAGTGGAAACAAACGTGGTGACCTGGGAGTGCACAGCGGCTCAAAGCTCAGGAAACTTCTTACTGATCTCACGCACCATTTTTGCTCTGACTGTGAGTTTGCTCTTAAATATCTTTGCTTCTCATTTTTTTTCTAGTAATTTGTTTTGTTTCACAAAGTAGAGCTGTCAACGGATTTGGTGTAAGAATACACTTGGTACTCTCTGAGTGGTAGCCAGAGGAACTCTGCCAGAACCAACAAGTGAATCAAAACTACATCAACAAACATAGGTCGGACACAAACACAGACGCTTTTCCAAATATGAGATTATAAGTGTGTGTAGCATTATGATTTAATCAACATAACTAAGTTTCTCCCCAGCCAGGGGTTGGGGGGCAGTGAACTTGTTTTGGCAAGATCTGGAGCATTTGTTTAATGTCTGGAAACATGGTGAAAAGGTTTTTGCATCGTATAGGAACATCGGTTTTATTGGATAAAATAATTGAGCATTGTACAGACCTGTCCCCTCCCTGTCGTCCCTCCCCCTACAGTTAGTACATCTCTTTCCCTCCCTCCACACTTTCGTTCTTTCCTCTTTTCCTCTCCTGTCTCTACATCCTTTCTTTTCAATTCTATAAATCTTGGGAGCAGATACTTAGCCCTGGTCTCCAGACTTTGAAATTCCTGTATTTCTACGTCATAACCTAAGGCTACCTTATCCCTAAAAGGCTAGGTCACCAGAGTAATTTTTACATCTCCATTGTATGTTTGGAACACGGGAGTTCATAGTCTTAAAATTAGCTTCAAAGACTGTTTAAGAAGAGAGAGAGAGAGAGAGAGAGAGAGAGAGAGAGAGAGAGAGAGAGAGACCAAACAAAACCCAGAGTGGTGAAACAATTGTTTCTTGTAGCAGTCACTAATTGGAGAGTATTGATGCTAGAGAAACTTGGAAATTAGAAACTTTTGCAGAATTTAGACTTGGCTTTGCCAGAAGGAATTATGCAGAGTGTAATTAATTTATCCCTGGCTTGCTGTGATGGCCCTTAATCTCTTCTGGTGCTGACCAGCGATGCGCAATGAGGCAGAGACGGAGAAAATTCTGAACCAGTAGCGCAGGGAGTGGATTCCTTTTATAAGGGGAAAAAAGTGTCTGGATTGTTACAAAGCTGTTTTCTGAAAGTGAAGTGTGTCGGAGAGCGGAGGGTGATGGAGGGGAGGAACCGAGCCCCTCTTGGATGCTCTGTGGAGGCAGGGGCTCCTCTCTGAAGAGGGCGCGTGGTTACTTCGCAGTTCCCAAATGTCTCTGTGGTTTCAGGGGCCGCAGGGGGGTGGAGCAGAGGGGGGATTCTGTGTCCTTTACTCTCTTCCCGAGACTCATGCTGCGGGGTAGGTTTTATGGTGCCTGGGAATGCCTGAGAATTGTAGGTTTTAAAAGTCCAGCCAGGCAGGAAAAACCTTCAAAATAAAGTGGAGACCCCCCCAGCCCCCACCTCCACTCATCCACTCCAGCTCCTGAACTCAGTGACAGCCTTTGAGTTCCAACAACCCAAGCAATGTTCTCCATATTTGGTGAGAAGTTTCTAGGTTCTTCAGGACCTTGGGCTCTTTTGCAACCAAGTTCTGTAAATTACAGTTAGAAAGGGTTTTGTTCCGATTCTATGAGCTTCAGAATCTTAACACCAGTAATAAGAGGAAATCAGAGAAGGCAGCCACATTCTGAAGTTGGCATTACGGGATTTTTGCATACTATGGAAAGTGGCTTGTTACTGCTTCCATTCTGTTGGAAATTTGTTTGTGTTTCATATTTAACATTTTTTTTAATGCCTGGACTGGGTGATGGCTCTTGTCTGTAATCTTAGGACTTGGGAGGTAAAGGTTTTGGGTTCAAGGTCCTCCTTGGTCACATGGCTAGCAGGAGGCCAGTCTGGGCTACAGAGAGCTCTTGTCTCAAACCAAACAACGACAGCAACAAACAAGAAATTAGCAAAACTTGGTTTACCACAGTTGCTCTGTTTTAGAAATTTTATACGGTTCAGTTCTGTGATAGAGTTCAAGTCTGGTTTTATCTTTTTAAGCTATGATACTTATGAGGTCAGAGGTAATTAAATAAAATTACCACATGCGATTTTTCACATTAAACACAAAACACTATTCTTTAGTTCAATGCAGAAATCTTGTCAATAAATAATATTAGTCACATTGAAATAAAATAATGAAAATACCAACCAAAACTTGGCACAATGGTGTAGACTTGTAATCTCAGCCCTTGGGAGGCTGAGGAAAGAGGATTGTCAGAAGTTCAGGACCAGCCTGGACTGCATAGTAAGCCCTGTTTCAAACAAAGCAAACCAAACCAAACCAAAACACAACAAAACACTCCAAACAAAAACCAATGGACCAAACAGACAAACAAAATAAACAACAAGTATGAAGTGGGCAGCTGCTCAGTCAATAGGGCACCACCACACAAGCGATTGAACCTGAGTCTGGATCCCTGGCACACCTGGAAAAGCACCAGACATTGTATCACAAGCTGTGATCTCAGGCTGCCGAGTCAGAAACAGGACCATTTCTGGGGCCCACTGGTCAGCCAGCCTGGCTGAATTGGAGAAATCTATATTCAATGAGAGGCCTTGTTTAAAATAGTAAGGTGGAAAAACTGAGGAAGAAACCCAACATTGCTTCTACATGCAAGCAGACATAACATGTGCACATGTTCACATAAATACATATAGCCAAAGTGTGTGTGCGCGCACACACACACACACACACGCGCGCGCGCGCGCGCGCGCGCGCGCGCGCGCGTACTTAAAACAGCAAAACCAAGAGAAATAGCAAGCAGTTTTGAAATCAGAAAGAAACAATAACTTATTGGGTAAGGTCGGTCATGAATTGCTGAGACCATCCAGAGCCATCCCAGCCCTGAGACAGGCCTCTCCATGACTTGTACCTGCACCTGCACCTGCACCTGCACCTGCACCTGCACCTGCACCTGCACCTGCACCTGCACCTGCACCTGCACCTGCACCTGCACCTGCACCTGCACCTGCACCTGCACCTGCACCTGCACCTGCACCTGCACCTGCACATGCTGAGTTACAGAGATTCTGGCTGGCAGGCAGCTTTGACTCAGACCTTCTCATAGCCTTAACTCTCCTCAAGAAGCTTTCTGATCAGAGTCCTGTCAGTTCTGCTAGCAGACCTTATTTGGCTATTGTACACTCTCAACAGTTCAATATCTGGTCAGGAAGATCTAAGAGAATGGAAGGGTCAGCATTCACCTCTCTCTTCATCAGACACAATGAAGGGCAATCATTTAATTTTTTTTTTAGAACTCTGACGTCTTAAGAATTGTTTGTTACCACAGCAAAACATGCTCTTATTCTGTCTAGTCTAGAAATTGGTACCAGAAGTGGGGTGCTACAGGTCAGAAAGGGTCAGGAAATATTTGTCATCATCTCAGCAGTCACTCAGTGGGATAGAAAGGAAAAGATTATCTGAGCTGAAGAAGTATGGATCTTTACTATACTAGATAAAGCTCCAGAAATAGATCTCAGTGAGTAATTTAGAGTTATCATTGTTGTGATAAAAGATCATGACTAAAGCAAAAGGTTTTATTTGGATTATATTTCTGCATCATTGTTCATCATCAAAAGAAGTCAGGGTAGGAACTCAAACAGGACAGGAACCTGAAGGCAGGAGCTGATGCAGAGGACAGGGAGGGATGCTGCTTACTGGCTTGCTCCCTTTGGCTTTCTCAACCTGTTTTCTTATGGAACCCAAGACCACCAACCCAGAGATGGAAACACTCACAATGGCTTGGCCCTCCCACATCAATCACTACATAAGAAAATGCCCCACAGGCTTGCCTACAACCCAGTCTTAAGGGATGAGGTTCCCATCTCAGAGTTGACCATAGATTGGGTCAAGCCCAGCTGGAGGATTAGGTTTTGACTACCATGTGGCTTTGGAAGAATAAGTCCCAAGCAATGTATTTGTACTGGGGTAGCCATAACCAAAACTACCATAACTGTCACTTGAAATAACAATATTTTGCCTTCAACAGTTTTGCAGGCTAGCAGATCAATGCGTCTGTGTGGGCAGCAAAGCTGCTGCCTGTGAAGGGCCTGGAGGACTCCCTTCCTCCAAGTAGGGAATCATCCCCGTAACTCTCAGCAACCATTGCTGTTGCTTGGTTTGTAGCCCATCACCCCTGTGTGTATCTCACTGTCACATGATGTTTCCCTGTTTCTGTCTGTCTCTTTTTATATGTCCTATTCCACCTTGATGTCTCTTATCCCAAGTTTACAGGGACTGCCGTGACGGGGTTAAGATCACTCACCCAGGATAAGCTCATTCTAACAAGAGTCCATCTCAAGACATTGTTCCTCAAATAGACCACATGCACAGACACGGAGAATTACAGTGTCCACATTTCCCTTTGAGAGGCCTGATTCTGCCTCGGCAGAGGGCATTGTCTGTGTTTGGCAAAGCAGTATGAGGGAGAGCCCAACTCAGAAAAGAACTGGCTCATTTGCAAGCACAGATCAAGGAGCGACCAATCCAGCCACTTGTCACATTAGAGAAGACAGTTGCTTCTCCACTGCAGCTTGCAAAAAGTAAACCAGAAAATGCTTTGCACCACAGCGACAGTTTGGACCTCAGCCTTCCAGCCCTGTCGCTCAAGGGTGTGGTCCTGGTACATGCTGTTGACACCTCTTACTAGATCAATGTGGAGGGACTAGGTTGCCTCAGGCAGTGGCCCCTTAGAGTGACAGACTGACCCCTTAGACAGATGAGGGATTGCTTTTCCAGCAGATGCACCACTGTGGGGAGGAGAGGCCAGAGTGTAAAGGAAGCAGCAGTCCCACTAGGAAGGCCAGAGGGTGACTGACTGGGTAGCACTTGGTAGGTTTGGCTCTGAAGGTCAGATGCGTGGACAAGTGGCTCAGAGACTGCCCACCTTGGCTTTGAGAAAGGGGGAGGAATGCTGGCACCCATCTTCCTTCACCTCTTGCTTTCTCTTTGTATTTAATTGGTGACCCTGACTGTGGGATGGTGTTGTTCACATTCATCAGGTCTTATCTCAGTTATTCTTGCCTGGAAACAAAGGTGTACCTCATTCATATCCCCAAAGTTCCTTGATCTTGTTGGGCTGACAACCACAGTAATCATCATGAAGATCCCTCCACATGACGTAGTAAAGGTGACCTTTGACCTTTCCGTCACTGACTGTTCCTATACAGTGGCTATGACAGCAAGGCTACCCTGATCTGATCAGGACAACCTCCAAGACCCAAGCTGAGGTTATCACAGAGAAAGGAGCCTCCCTTGAGAAAATGCTTCCATGAGACCCCAGCTGTAAGGCATTTTCTCAATTACTGATCAACGGGGAGAGCCCAGCCCATTGTGGGTGGTACTGCTCCTGGGCTGGTGGTCTTGGGTTCTATAAGAGAGCAAGCTGAGCAAGCCAGGGGAAGCAAGCCAGTAAGTAACATCCCTCCATAGCCTCTGCATCAGCTCCTGCTTCCTGACCTGCTTGAGTTCCAGTCCTGACTTCCTTTGGTGATGAACAGCAGTGTGGAAAGTGTAAGCTGAACAAACCCTTTCCTCCCCGGTTTGCTTCTTGGTCACGATGTTTTGTGCTGGAATACAAACCCTGACTAAGACAGAGTGTCTCCACTGCTTCTGATGAAACATCATGGGTGATGTTGCTGTCACAAGAGTCCAGTCTGAGACAGAAAGCAAGGCTGGTGCCTTGAGTGACTCTGGGCCAAGTGAGGAGCTTGGGGCTGTCTGTACTCAGGTGAGGTCGGGTGAAATCTTAGGACAGAGCCTGTGACTGGGCAGTGGAAAAAGAAGGCAGAACTGAGTTTTAGAGAGGGCACAGAGGGAGACAGACAGGAGGAGATGGAGAGCAGATGGAACTAGATCCACGTGGCCTAAAGAGCCACAGGTAGCTATGGATATCATAGAAGGACGATAGAGTAATGTAGGGTGCATTTACCCTATCTAGGTGTGTAGCTTGTATTTATATCAACAGAGTTTTGAGTTCTTTGTGTGGGCATTTTGGGGGTTGAAGATTTACTGTTATAAATCTGGCTGATAAATTACAAGCCTCTGGAGTTTTCGTTTTAAGGGGTTAGGGATTTAGAGCCAGTGGTTGCCAGTCTCACCCGGCTAGCCGCAGGGGACAGATGGCTTGGGAGGGCGGAGGGTGGAGCTTTTCAATGACAGGCTAATCTGTGAAGACCATGGGTCGTGGCTCCCAATGGGGAAGAGGAGACCGCAATGCCTGCACATAGTGGGCGTTAGCATAGATTTTTTTTAAATAATTATGCACAACAGGGGGCCAGTCAGGGAGAAGGCATAGAAGATGCCATTGGCTGGGGCTGTGCATAGTACATGACTGGAGGGCGTTCACCAAAGAATAATACAAACATTTATATTAGAAATTCCAGAAACTTCTTACTGAGGCGCAAGTCAGGGTCTTTCCAGGGTCTCTTCCCCTGTAGAGCTTGGGTGTGGCCACTGGAGGGCGTGGCCACTGGAGGGCGTGGTCATGGGAGGGCGTGGCCAGAGTGTGTTAGGAATAGGATCAGCACAGTCTGGCTTCATCTGGTCCTATCCTGAGTGGCAGTACAGGTGACTGAGCACACTTAGATGGTTGTCCTGTGACATGGTTGGCTCTAGTCACTAACTGTCTCTCCAGAGCCCCCTCCTCATCTGTCACAGAATGTTCCGTTGTTTTGGAGGGTAAGACATCCAAGAAGTTGTGAGGTACCCATCCGGCAAGGTGCCTTGGCTTATGATGAGGGTATGGAGTGGTTCAGTATTAGAGACCCTGGAGCAGGTCATCTGCCGCCAACACATCATGTTCCCACGCAGCCCACTTGTAGTGTGCTCTGTCTGTGGGGGCAGAGAGATGTCCTGTCTGTGATATATGGTCCTGTGCTTTCCTGTGACCCTGTCTTGCCACATCAGGTCTGAAAAGGACCTCACAGAGCTGGACTAAGCTCATGGAAAACAAAGTGGTGTTTCGTCCACTTGGTAGGAGAGCAACAAGGCTTGACTGGTCCACCGAGGGCACCTCTGGGCAAAACTGTTGAAATTCTGTTTCAAGCAGTTATCTCCGGGACCCAAGTTTCTTCCAAAAGCATAGAAGAGGATCCAGGTATGGTGGCTTATAATCCCACCCAGCTCTTCAGAGTCTGAGGCAGGAGGTTTGCTGTGAGCTCATGGCCAGGCTGAGCTACATAGCAAAACCCTGTTTCAAATAGAAAGGAAATAGATTGAACATAGAATTGTTTTGCCCCTACCTTTTGAAGACTGACTCATTAGCCACAGAGAACCTATACTCGCTGGGGCTTGCCTGGCTGCTGAAATTGAGGCTTTATCCTGGAATAGTACTCAAGGTAAAACAGGAAGTTTGTTGATTGACTTTTTCATTTGGATTCTTCTTCCTGATACAGTAGACGAGTCAATGAAACTATGTTTCAAATGTTCGTATTACTGGTGTGTGTTATGGCCAGCTTGGCTAAACCACTTCTGAACAGCTGGGTACACTGTCCCCACACCTCCCTTAGTAGGCAAACTCTTAATTTTAAAAATATTTGACTTATTGTTGTGTTCATGGCGGGGTGGAGTCAGTTCTCTCCTACCTTTATGTGGGACTTGGGATCAAACCTAGGCTGTCAGGCTTGTGAGGCGAGTTCTTCCCCCACCGAGTCATCTCACCAGCCAGAGACAAAATCAACCACTATTTACCAAGGAAGAAATTAGTCCTACAGTTCATGACTGTCACTCAGTCTCAAACACATTCCTGATCTGAAGATGTCTCAATGGTCCCCGTCTACCTGACCTAACCCGGCATATCTGAGCTCTAAGGAGAATCCGTCAGTTCCATGTTTTCGCACTCCTAGCTCTCAGCAAAGGGCTGTCACGTATTCGCTCACTGAGAGTTAAAACCATTCTATGCAACAGATAGCAAGTCCTCACTCCGAAAGTGAGGAGACTGCAAGAAAGGGGATTCCCTGGGGCCACATGGCAACAGGGTCACACGGTGAGGTGGTCTAAGACCAGTCCTGGAGAATCTATGTGTATTCCACTGTGGTTTGTCAAACCCACAGACAGCAACTTAAAGTCCATGGCCAGGATTGGGAATAAGCATGCATTTTGAGCATGAGGCAAACAAAATCATACATATATGTATACACACAAGTACATACGTGCACACATGAATGTACAGAAGCATATGTCTATATAAACAGGCATGCAGAGACATACGCTCATGCAGACACACAGGCACATACTCACATGCACATGTGAGTGTACACAGGCATATACACATGCCTGCACGCATGCCCCTAAATATATACATGCATATGCATGCACACAGACATAAAAGAATAGACACAGTCACAGACACATGCACAGTGCGATGCATGTAATCACACACACACATGCTCACACATACACTCACACGTGCCTTCAGTGAAGTTAGCTAATGTGTGCTAATGGCAGACTCTTGCTGACATGAGCATCAAGTCTTCAACATAGGAAGTCATAGCTTGTATGAGAAAAGAGCAGGAGGCTACAGTGTAGTTAACATCTGGAACATTTCTCACCTTGACAAAATGTGGTGAGGTATTATTTTTTACGGGATCTTGTTGGCTAGCATAGGCTAGTCCAGTGTAGGAGGTTTGCTAACACCTTAGAGTACTAAGACTCCAGGCAAACAGCACCAACTCAACTTGATCACGTTGTCTGTCTGTCTGTCTGTCTGTCTGTATGTATGTATGTATGTCTGTCTGTCTGTCTGTCTCTGTCTCTCTCTGTCTCTCTGTCTCTCTGTCTCTCTCTCTCTCTCTGTGTGTGTGTGTGTGTGTGTGTGTGTGTGCATGTGTGTGACGTGAGTGGAGGGCCTGGCACACTATAACCCCTCCAACCAAGGACTTCTCACTGAACCAGGCTCACATTGGTCCTTGTGAGCAATGTTACTCTGCTTCCAGGAGGGCTAAGAAGGCCAGTGTCTCCTGAGAACAGTGTCCCCACACCCTGGTTCTCTCTGCATCTGAGACTCAACAACTGAATTCAAAATATCCTGATGGGATTAGTGAGCACACACAGCTCACCACAGCAGGGACAGACAGACTATGGGAACCAGGGCTGGGAGGAGGACTGAAGATGATGGGTTGTAGGCCTTCAATGACTTGCTCAAGCCAAGCCAGAGGGTGAGGAGCCAGCCCACCCCATCAGGGGCACTCCCACTGACTTCCAGTGTGGGCTCAATCAGGGAGCAGGTATAGCAGTGTTGAGAGCAAGAGCCGGCCCCCCATACCTGGGAATAATGAGGTTATAGCTCGTGATGGTGGGGAATTTGACTTTGACATTATGAAACATGAAGCAATGAGAGAGAGAGAGAGAGAGAGAGAGAGAGAGAGAGAGAGAGAGAGAACGCAAAAGTGAGCACTGGTCATTCATATTAATTCCGCCACAGAAATGGACAGTTGTGATAAGGAAAATTGAATCTGAAATTAACATTCCAAGCAATGATTAATATTTCAGTCCTTGGGAAAGAAGGGTGCAAAAATACCATGAGCATTTCGGGAGACTATTTCCCTCATGTGAAGCTTATTCTTACAACATTACTGCATTTCAAAAAAATACAATTTTTGAAAAAAAAATGAACCATAGCTTTTTGCGGTGATAGGCGACAGGTCAGAAAAGCATTTCAGAATAATTTTACACCTTTTAACCTTAAAAAATACTTTGCTGACAATTGAGAAAAGGCCTTAAGAGAAGCTCTGATAGGCAGTCTCACAGCAGGTTGCCGCGTCCCATCACCGAGCCAGAGCTACTGCATAATGCATCCCATAATAAGGAGTGTACCGTGATCACAAAGGTTGAGTAGCAGTTTTACAAGAGCGATCCTTGCCAAGAGAGGCTATTAGTCATGACACTGAAAGTTTGTTACATAAAACTCTTGGGAAGGCACAAAGGCAGTAAACTGCTCAAAATTTTGATTTGAGCCAAGAAATAACTTTGTCATAGAATCTCGTCTGTATTTAAGGGCATATTTAGTATTCTCTGTTTTTCATTTCTGATCATGCTTGGACAGTTCTGTTAAATGAAAACTCTAGACTGTTTAGTTAGATGAATGGCGCCCCTCCCGTCGGAAATCGTTAGGAACTGTTACAGCAATTACTGTTGATGATTATGAATGCTAACACCGTGGCTGAGGTTCAAAGTTCCCCGGTGATAGATTCTGTTCTGGTTCAGGACTTCCAATGAGATATCACTGTAACAAAAATTAAAAAAACAAATCCATCCATTCCCTCTGAGTTCTTCTTTCCATGTGGGTTAGAACCAGTTAGAAGGGTGGACCCTGAGGGAAGAGAGGAGAGAGAGGAGTATCCTGGGGTTTCTTGTGATTTCAGCCAAAGGCTGACAAGGTAGAGGGAAACAAGACCAGAAAGTGTGTCTCTGGGCAAGTTTTCCCAGCCCAGAGAGGCTACAGTCTCACCCTCATGGGGAGCCCTGGTTCCCCACCCCACTGAGCTCACTGTCATCTAGAATAGAACTGGATGCTTCAGCCGTGGGCCTCAGGAGTGAGCTGAGGAAACCGTTGTCATGCTCCCCCTACAAGGATCTTTCTTAGAGGGGCACAGGAACAATGTACCTTCCATCTCCCTGCCCTCTCCTCTCTTCTCCCTCCCTCCCCCCCTCTTCTCCCCTCCCCACTTACCCTCTCCCCTCTTCCCTTCCCCCATCGTTTTCCGGTTTGGATGATGATGTCCGTCTGAAGCCATATAGAAGACAATCGAATTCTCTTCCTCTGGCCTCATGGGGGCACCGGGCACTCGCCGCTGGAAACTTCGTGTACTCTCAGACACTTTTGTAGGCTCTTCCCAAAATGAGTCTATCTCATGCCCAAATCAATCATATTGCAAATGATTATGTTCTAATATTCTCTATTACTAAGTTATAAAGTGTGGTCATGTGTCTCAGATTGTGACCCAGGAAGTTAAAGGACTGGACACTTCTAGCGGTGACAGGACTATGTTGGTACCATCCCACTGGGCAAGCTCTGGCCCTAAGGTAGGAACAGAAAGTGTCAATCACACAGAGCTCTCTTCAGACTCAGTGCTACTGTGGTTCAGGAATCATTGCCCACCTATTCTACTTGTACTGTTTGGAGACATCCACAGGTACACACAGGCTCAGGCAAATGTGTTCGCACATATATACGCAGTGGTGTATACATGCACACACACCTGCAGACATGATATCTGCACATACATAAACACAGGTAGGTCCTTCTTCATCCCTGTGACAGTACCTAACAGAAGTCACTTGGGGAGTGGGGGATCTCATGGTGGGAAGGGCACTGCAGCGAAGTGGTCCAGTGTGGCTTGTTTGCTGGCGCACAGGATGTAAAGAGGGAACTCTCTCTGTCCAGACCCAACCCAATGCTCATTCTTTGACAGTCTCCTTAAACGGAAACTGCTTTAGCTTGCTGGGCTACAGACCTGGAAATTTCACAGCTCCTCAGAGAAGTGTCCACAGCTGGCAGCCAAGTACTCAACACACGAGCCTGCAGGGAACATGTTCCACCCAAATCATCCTAGTGCACACACACACACACACACACACACACACACACACACACACACACACACACCACAGGTATGCACAAGCTCACGTCCTCCAAGATTCTGTGACTCCCATCAGAGCAGAGTTCGAAGCAGGCTTTTGAATGATATAATTCTTTTGCAAGGAATGGAAACTCTGCCTCGCACTGGGCAATTCCAGACACCAGAGCAGAGATCAGTCCTCATAGTTTGCCTCACAGCCAATATGCCCTCAGACAGGTCTGTGTTGTTGACAGACATAGTGGGGAGCCATCGGGCAGGTCCTCTCTCTGGCTAACCACAATGCACCAACATATGGACAAATAAAGCCAGCTCTGATTCCTTGATTGTTCTTCCTTAAATAAATCCCCACCTTACCGCAGCCCACTCTGGGTCCCCCATGTCCCTGTGAGAAAAGAGCCAGCTAGATTTGTTTTGTGATTTGGGGGACTCTTGGATTTCTGGGGAATGTTTTATTTGCTGGTAGCATGTAAACTTATCTGCACTGTTTTGCTGATTTTTTTTACTTCAGGGAGACTTTCCCAGTGGCCATACCAGTGCTATATCCAGTGAATTGGCTGTGTTTCTTATTCATCTCTCTTCTATTCCCTTCCTCATAATGCCTAGTCAACTGGGAACTTTCCGAAGTGTCAGTTTTTTTCAATTCTCATTCTCTCCTCTCTCTTCCTCTCCCTCTCCCCCTTCCTCTCCCTCTCCCTCCCGCCCCCCTGCCCTCTTCCTCCCCTCCCCCAACCCTTCCCCTACCCCATCCCTCTCCATCCCCCTCACTCCTTCCCCTTCCCCTCTCCATTTTCTCTCTCCTCCTCTGGTGTTTTCCCAAATATTTTTTAAAGGGCATCTCTTTTAGTTTCCAAGATTTTTAATTTAAAATTTTTCATGACAAGGCTGAGGATGTTGGTAGAGCATTTTCCTGCTGTGCTCAAAGCCCAGGATTCAGTGCCCAGCCCTTGATTAACTGAGTGTGGTACTGCACACCTATAATCCCTGCAGGAGGAGGATGGAGGCGGGAGGTAGGGTGGGGATCCAAATTCATCCACATAGAGAACTTAAAGCCAGCCTGGGATGTGTGAGGTTTTTTTTTAGAAAGTGGGCTCAGAAGTTTTCCTAAACCCACTTGTGTTTCTCAGTCCTGTCAGTAGGAGAGTCTTGGCGGCTCTCATCCTTGAAGATGTCTTAATGTCCACTCAATGTTTTCCCCAGCAGAGGGGCCCCACCCCTGCTGTTAGCCACACACTTGCTTAGAGCACATCTTGCTTTAAGTGACTTTTTAACCTAGGTTTTTTTTTTGTTGTTGTTGTTTTGTCTTGTTTTTTTGTTTTTGTTTGTTTGGTTGGTTTGGTCTGTTTTTTTTTTTTTTTCCTCCTCCAATCCCTCTCCTGAGGAAATTAGAAAGCACAGGATTTGGCCTCGGTGTCCTCATCTGTAAAGTGGGTGCATACCATTCCTCTCCGGGTAATATAGATGTGGACCCAAAATGGCTCCTGGCCTCCTCTTTCCGGGTTATCTGGAACCCCAGAGAAAACCTCCATGCAACTAAGAAAGAAGAGTCCAGGACAGTGTTTATGGAGCACAGACGAACCCTTGAGCATAGGTACCCATTTAACCATCAGAGAATACAGTGCACCCAGTGTAAATGCTCTTCAGTATGTGCCCAGATCCACACACTCGCAGTTCAAGGTGAGTGAGCCGGTGATCACCTGCAGGTACAGGTTTATATCAGTTACTTAAGGCCACACAGGTGGGTATGGGGCAGACAGTTGTAAGGACTTCCAGCACTTCAGTGGCTCTGGTATTGTCTGGGGTGGGAAAGGGAATCTAGGTGATAGGGAGAGGCTGGCCTTCAAGGAGCTGGGGAGCCCCAGACTACCCTGGCAGGATGGTAAGGTGTGTGGTGGGATCTCCTCTTTCCTTCCTGGATGGGGGCTGGGCTGGGGAAGGGAGAGGAGCTCAGACTGTATACTTACAGGGAGGGAACTATAACGGAGAACCGGTCTGAAGAAGTCATTCTAACCAGAGCCGCGTGGGTTGCACCAGCCTAACGGGTCCAAGGGAACAAGGCCACGCAGCGTGGTGCGCCCGACACCTGGGCGCTTTGTGGGACATCTGATCATGTCATTCATCGGAAATTGTGCTCCAATCAATGCTATTTACGCGTACCCCGAGCGCAGTCGAGGAAGGTGTCTGCGCCTTTACCAAGTGCGCCTGTGACGAGGGCTAATTATTGGTGGGTAAATGTCACCCTTTCATGCCGCAGAATCAGAGATTTCTGGGTCTCCGCGCCACATCCACACAGCTTTGTGCTGCAAGAAGAGCGATGATGGCGGGGAGTGGCTCCCTCTTCCTGAACTTGGGCTCAGGACCCCTTACACATAAAGTATGACTCACTGAGCCAGAGATTTCAGAATTAGCTGCCCGGTGATGGTCCCTGCTGTGGGCCACTCTCTAATCAGTTCACACCACCTACTCCCACGGAAGGCAGGAATGGACATCATGGGCCCCATAGGAGCAGGGCTAGGAGGAGGACAGATCCCATAACTATAGTGCCAAAGATGTCACCACCATCTCTGGCCTTCTGAATTATGTCAAAGAAAGAAATCACTCTCTGGGCATTGGGCACTTGTCCAGCCCAAAGCTTGGTTGTCAAAATTCCCCAGAAAGCATTTGAGCAGGACAACAGCTTCCTGAGCTGCTCAGGCTACTCGAACGGCACAATGTGAGATGCCGAGAGGTTTTCAGAGCTCCTGCTAAAGGCGCAAAGTAGGTGTGTTCCAGTTCGCAGCAGGCGGGAGCTGTCCTGTCCACAACGTCATGACTGAGAGAGGACTCAAGGGGCCGTGGGTGTGTGCACGGTGGGATGTCCGCAGCCTGTACTGAGGTATGGCTGCCAGACCATGCCCATGGGTTGAATGAGCTTGACACCTATCTGCTAAACAGACATTTGCTAAAACCATCGTATATCCTCCTCATTGGATGAAAGCACGCTGGGTACGATGGCTCTAAAAATACGCCAGGAGGCAACCGCTCAGGAGCAAAGCGGATGTGACTCACGTCTCCCTGAGTCTGCACATAGATGTGCCGTGATGAAAATGCGCACGGGGTAGTCGTGGGTTATGATTGTATGATTGTCATAGCAAAACTCAGCAGCCAGAGTAAAAGCAAAATGACTAAGCTACCTTAGTCCCAGTCATGAGGACTGGTGGGTAAAGTAGACTTGTATTCACATACGAGATACGCCAGAGGGCTGAGCAGTGCAGTCCCTACTGGGGCATGACCAGTATCACCGTTTGCACAGGAGACAGGGGATGCCGCATGAATGGGAATGTGGGGTTAGAAATAACAATAGCACGTTGAACTTCAAAGCCAGCTCGGACCACACAGAGAAACCTTGTTTCGAAAGAGAGAAGAAGAAGAAGAAGGAGGAGGAGGAGGAGGAGGAGGAGGAGGAGGAGGAGGAGAAGAAGAAAAAGAAGAAGGCGAAGAAGGAGAAAAAGAAGAAGAAGAAGGCGAAGAAGAAGAAGAAGAAGAAGAAGAAGAAGAAGAAGAAGAAGAAGAAGAAGAAGAAGAAGAAGAAGACGAAGACGACCAAACCAACCCTAGTTGCCAATGGCAGCAAACTCACAGACTATTCTAAGGTGGACAGACGGACAAAGATATTTTCCTTGTTGTCTCAAGACAGGGTTGTTTCTGGATGTGAACCTGGCTGTTCTGGAACTCATTCTGTGGACGAGTCTGACCTTAGACTCAGATATCTTTCTGCCTCTCCATCCAGAGCACCAGGATTAAAGGTGTGCACCACCACTTCTGACTGGGTCTTGAAGCACAGCTCGAATGGTCAGACTGCAGGTGTTGCCTCCTGAGGATTTCCATCTGAAGACAAGGTATATGATCTCTGTAGGCAGAACGCTGTGGTGTGTGAAATCTCTACTTGCTACTTTTGTGCTGCTGTGACCATGTGCCTGACAGAAACAGCCCGAGGAAAGGCTCATCTGGCTTACATTTTCAGAAGGTCCCTCTCTCCTCGGGGGTGGGGGGAAGGCACGGTGGAATTCATGCTGTTGGGAGTATGTGGTATAAGTTCCTTACCTCAGCATCACAGAGATCAGGAAAAATAGAGAGCGAAACCAAAATCTGAGGCCTCCATAGACCCTTCAATGCCTCACTAGAGACCTCACAGCCTTCTCAAATAGCCCAGCCGCACAGGAACAGACATTTAAAAAAAAATGAGCCTGTGGGGGACATTTTAGATTCCAAGCACAACAAGAATTTCCAAAATAACGAGGGAAGAGGATACGGTGAATGAGAAAGGCCCCCATGGGCTTATATGTTTGTCCCAGTTAGTGGAACTGTTTGGGAAGGATTAAAAGGTGTGGCCTTGTTGGAGAAGTATAACACTGGGGATGGACTTTGAGGTTTCCAAAGGTCAAGCCAGGTCAGACCTGTATTGATTTAAAAAAAAAATGTAGCGTGTACCTGGGCAGTCGCTCTCTCACTAGTTTCGGATTCGTCAGGCCATAGGAACTACCCATGCTGGCCCCCATGGTACTCTCTAACCCAGGCCGTCTGTGAGCCATTCCAGTGTGGCGCCTTGCCGCACTGTTTTGCTTTCACTCACAGTTCCCCTGGTGCGTTGTTACCACGCCAGGCTCACACATCCCGATTCTGTAGTGGGCTTGGTGCATCTGGCCACTGCACCTTCTCTTGAACTCAATTAAGTCACCACATGAAAGAACACACCACACAATATCCTCTGATCTAATGGATAAGATAGAATTTGCCCATCTAGACGGCACAAAATCCTGTACACACCCATCCCTTAAAAATAGTCATAACAACCCGTAACAATGAGCAGAGAAGAATGGTAACATCTGCCGCCATGTTCTCCCAGCTCCTCTTCCTTGCTCTGGCTTCTTCTTGCCTGTCTGAAACTTTTCTCCCACCCACCCTTCCTTCTCCTCCAATGACAGACCTCGTTCTATCTGTACCTGCCTTCCTGCATAAAGACATCAACTTACACTACCCCCACTTTTGTCTAAGTCTTTGTCTCTCTCTCTCTCTGTCTCTCTCTGTCTGTCTCTGTCTCTGTCTCTGTCTCTCTCTCTCTCTCCCCCTCCCTCCCTCCCTCTCTCCCTCCATCAACACCTAGGTCTTTCCAACTCTCCCCTTTCTAGAATTCCAGTCAGAACCTTCTGCTCCACTGCGACCTCCTCCCAGTCAGCCACCTCTGCTGAGTGCTGTGCACCCTGCAGCCACAGGCTGAGCTACCAGGCTTAGAGCCTCAGCAAATGCATTTTGGAGAGACTCGGTTCAACATTTAAGAGGAAGTGGACGTCCCCTTTTTGAATTGGTGGAGGTTAAAGAAAGACAGGCACCTATCTACGGTGTGACGTGGGCTTCCTTTCCGGGAGACGCCTCTAATCCTAGACCATAGCTGGAGCTAGAGCGTGTGTCTGGGCACACTCCTCCACAGGTATGAATGAGTCTCTGAGTGTGCCCTGTTTAACAGAGCTAACTTAACCATAGCTTCCCTTAAATCGCGTCAAGATACTTCCGCCCGTTTATGATCACTCGGTAACAAGTACCGTCTGGAGGGGCGGAAACTGGAGTTCCTGGGTTCTTGTGGCCCCACACAATGAACAGAGACATGAGGGTGGTTACAGGAGAGAGAGTTTGTGCAGGAGAGAATGCCCATGCTTTTCTTGTGAACGCCATCTTCCTTACGTGAAGTCCAGATGGGGACTACTTCCAGCCTTCTCTGAAAACCTACCTGAACATGCCCCATCTGTAGTAGAAAGCTGGGATGGAGGGGCTTCCAGTCTTACCCTACGGGTACCTTTCATGTTATTTCTTGAATTCACCTAATCCTCAAATTCCCTGACTGCAGCAGGAGCCCCCACGGGCTAGTCTGAGTCTCCCATCCACCAAGCTAGAAGGAAATTATTCAAAAGTGACCAGTGACCCCAAGTCCCTCTTCAGGATGAGGGGAGCTTTAGACTGAATAGAGGAGTCACAGCAGGGGACAAGGCTATGCATAATTAAGCAGTGCTGGTCAAGACTTGGTCCTGTTGTTCTGGGATACAACTTAGGTCAGAGACCTTCCTTGTCTCCTTCTACTCTCCAAAAGGTCTTCATCCTCCACTACCCTCCGGGCCAGTTGGGTAAGTGCCAAACACTGCAGTGTTTAAAAAAAAAACATTCTGCAAGTGTGGATAACTATAAAATAATTAAATTAAAATGTCAGAAGCTGTCGTAACCCCTAAACTGTGTTATCCACATCCACGAGTCTCTCAGGTAGTGTTAGAAGTCCCTGAGATGCTCTACCCAACTGTGTCTTTTGTTATCTCCTGGCTGGGTGAGCATAAAACTAGACTAGCAAAAGAGGGAGTGCTTTTCCCTTCAACAGACTGGCTCTGAGCTTCCCAACCATTGGCCTGTGGGTGGGATCTGGAATTCTGGGTGGGTTTCTTCTCTTCCCCCCGCAGGCAGGGCGTAAAACCAGCTTTCAACAACCGCAGTGAAATCTCAAGGCTCAGTTACTCAGAGCTCTGAAAAGCTGGGCGCTTTTCTCTCGGAGGCAGAAAGGTGCGTTTTTTGAGGAAACAAATCAGCCAGCGCCAGCATTTACATCTGAAAAGGAGAAAAACACGTGTGATTAATAAAAGACTCATCCAGCGTGGTGAATCTTACTGCTTACCTTTATTTTCCTATTTTTCTTTCTCTGTCTTTTAAAACATGTTTTCTCCTACAGAGTGAACATTCGCAAGCACTTTCTAACGGATCCTCTTTACAAAAAAAGAAAAAAAATCCAACACAAAAAAACCACAAGAAGCTGTGCAGTTCCAACTTAGAGTGTGCTGAAAGCCGTGTACGGCTTATCATCCCCCCCCCCATCATTTTAGATCAGTCTGAGAAATTACCTCTGGTGTTAGAAATAATGTAGATTAATTGATTTTTTTTTTGCAAAAGGAGAAATATGAACTGTGAACAACCTGTTTGTAAAACCTTCCAAAACTAGGTTCTGTTACAGAACAACACACCCCACATTTTACATTTTAAGCACCCCCAAAATATTGAGTAAAGTTTTACAGATCATTTTCTAGAAAATATGGTAGAAAATTGCCCTCCTTCTTTTATGAAAAAAAAAAAAAACCAGAGAAAGTGATTCAACAAAACCTTAAATATTTTCACAGTAGAAGAAGGGTTCTTGGAAAAGAACGTAGTATGAATCAGAATGGTGGTTTTTTTAGTTAAAACCTTCCTTCCATTCTATGTACAAATAAAAGTGCGAGCTGGAGGTCCGGCTGATCCGGACGCTCCCAGCACACAGCTGGAAGAAAACACCTTGCTTTTTCATAACTCAATTTCTGTCCAAATTGTACCCGAAAGCCGGGCGGCATTGTGCTGTTTATTAGCAACACAAAGAACGTCCCTCGCAGAGCTGGACGGCCCTTGAAGTGCGGCGACTCTCTGTGAGGAGCTGGGGTCTTACCGTTCCAGGGGAGTTGAATACTAATTACCCATTCGCTCCCGACCAGCTCCAGGCCCTGATTACTCTGCTCAGAAGCGCTGGGCCGGGGCTGGCTGGGCTTCTCATATTTTAAAATAAAACACAGCATAGTTTTTGTGTTTTCGGGGGGGGGGGGGGGAGGGAGAAGAACAGGTTGCTGTCGAACATGCAAAGAGCTGGATTAATCCAGAGGTTTTTATGGCTCTGCCCAAACATTTTTTTTTTAATTTACTCTCCCAAATGCACGGATACAAACACACAGATTGCTAGGTGAAGTCTGAATATACATTCCTGAACGCGGGAGCTACCCCACGAAGCAAAGGTGTGCGGAGCGGCCCCGCCTCTTCCCTGAAGTCTGCAGACAGGTGCTGCCCTCCGAGTGCTTCAGATTTCCGCACTGAGGCGTCCTGGCTGCCCTGCCCCTCTTGAAGGCTGGTCCCGGGCCAGCCCAAAGTCTCTGCCTGCTCACGCCTTGCTGAGCCAGCGCTGGAAGGAAAGGCTCTGCCTAGCTGGGAAAGCTCTCTCTAAAGCTGGGTGGGTCTTTCATTTATGGAGTTGTATATTCTCGTGGAAGAAATTTTATTACGAGTCAAATAAGTCTGTGGAATAAGTGGGAGTCTTAGCTGGGCAGCATGCATGTCATAACCGGGAGACACACGTGCTTCCAACCCACCTCTACCTTAATGTCAAGCAGGCCCGAGCACAACGGACTACTTGGGAAGAGATTCTTCCTTTCCGGCCACCTCAGCCCAGCGTTCCCAAGGCAAGCTCTAACACCGAAACACTTGCTTCTCAAATAAACATGGGCGAGCGTCCCGTTCTCGGCCAGGGGCGGCTCTGCTCCTGGACCCATTGTCCTCATTAGCAAAGCGTGCAGGGCTGAAGCCGGCTGGAGGTGTGCGATGATGTCAGAATATCCACAGCTGAAGAATGTCAACTCTCCTGCGGGTTGGGCCGGCGGGTGGCCCAGCGCAGGGCGGCCACTGGTGCTTCCTAACTCCGCCCTGCATTCTTCTGGTCCGGTTCCCACCGACAGACAGGGCGAGGGAGGTCAGAGTGGCCGGGACAAAAGAGACCCCCTGCTGCCGGGCTTGGCTGGGCTGTCAGCACCACTAATTCAGGAGTCCACCTTTCATCTCCTAGATCCATTAGGGGTTAAAGAGAGACCCATTTTACAGCTGACAGGCTTGAAGGGGCGGAGGAGGGGGAGGGGCGCAAAGCACCCTAAAATTTATAGCATTCAAGCCATCTGCTAAAAATAGATCCGTGCAGGTTCTCTTTTCATCCCTCCCCATATAATGGGATATGTATCTGTGAGACAGCATAATAAACAGGCAATTCTTGGTCTCGGGGTATTTTCATATTGTGTGGTGAGAGGAAACTGGGAGTATGAATGCAAAGCAGTGTCTCTTGCTCCCCAGAAGGGTGAGCAGCTAGGCTCTGCGGCTCACCTGCAAGCCGTCACCAGCCCTGTGGTCCAGATGAACCCCAGCGGCTTCACTATCTAGTGTGGAGAAAGATCTGTCTGGTGACATTGGACCAGTGTACTTGTGAGACACGTGTGCATGTGTGCAAGCTGACGGGAGGAAGAAGCACGACAGGTCTTTTAAGGAATCTTCATGTGTAGCGGGGATTTTTCCCTGGGGACCCCCAATCTATCTTCCCTGAAACCAGTCAATGAATTAAAATGAATTAACTTACAGCATTTCTCACCGATGATGGACAATATGTCTCCCCAAATAATTCAGCCTAATTTCCTTTTAATCAGCCTGACCGTCACCTTCTGTAAAGAAGAATTTGGAACTGCACTTAGGCGGTACTGAGGAGGAAGTCGGGAAGAGGTTTCTCTCCCACTGAAGTGATATTTGCAAATCAGAGAGGATCATGGTGCATGAGTTCTCTGCATGTGCACGTGTGCTTTGGTGTGCTCTGTCTGTGCATGCCTATGCACTTGTGTGTGGATGTGTGTCTGATCTGAGTGCGTTCTACTTGTACTTGCGAGTGATTATGTGGGTGGTGTGTGTGTACAATGATGCTTTGTGTGTATGCGTGCAGGCGTAAGCACGAGGCCCTTGTGAAGGTATAGCTGTGTGTGGAGGCACATGCACTTATGTGTTGCTATGTATACATGTGTTTGCCCTCACGGGAGTATCTGCATGTGTACATGTATGTGAATACATGTGCATGTGTTCCTGTGTGTTGGAATGGGCAGTTTTGCCCAGGGAAATATGGAAGGAATAAAGACAAACTGGGGTTTGCCATGGGCATGGGGTGCTATTGGAAGAGCAGCCTTCTGGGTGCTCTGCTGGTATGACCAGCTAAAGAAAGCAGCCCAGGGGCTGAGGAGGTGACTCAGTCAGGAAGAGTGATGGCATTGCAACTCTAAGGCCCTGAGTTTGAGTCCCACAACCCATATTAATAAAAAGTTGGGCAGACGGCACACTTGTAAGGCCAGCTCGGGGGAAGCAAAGATAGATCCCTGATGCTTGATGGGGACAGAGTGGCGGCTGAGTGAGTTCCACCCTAGTGAGAGACAAAAGGTCGAGAGCTCCCGAGGAAAGGCACTCAGCACTGTCTTCTGACCTCCAGAGGAATATACACATACGCACACTCACACACACACTCATACTCACACACACACATATACACATACTCACACACAAACACACACACAAACTCACACACATAAACATTCACACACTCACACTCACACACAAATTCACACTCACACACAAATTCACACTCACACACAAACACTCACACACTCACACACATATGCATACACTCACACACACTCACACTCACACATACATACACACACTCACACTCACACATACATACACTCACACACAAACACACACTCACACACAAACACACACTCACACACATACATACATTCACACGCACTCACACACACACTCACACTCACACACATACACACACTCACACAAACACACACACACAAACTCACACACATAAACATTCACACACTCACACTCACAGACTCACACACACTCACACTCACACACAAACTCACACTCACACACAAACACTCACACACTCACACTCACACATACTCACACTCACACATACATACACACACACTCACACTCACACATACATACACTCACACACAAACACACACAAACACTCACACACTCATACACATACACATAATACACTCACACACATACATACACTCACACACACTCACACACACTCACACACATACATACACTCACACACACTCACACACAAACACTCACACACTCATACACACACTCACACACATACATACACTCACACACACACTCACACATACTCACACTCACACACTCACACACACTCACACACACCTAGAGAGCTACACGCAGAGTCTAGTGTCTACTTCAAATCTTGTTTGGACGTGGGACTTTTTGTATGCTGTAGAGGCATTGCTGTTCATTCACCCTTGGTCATCTTGGCTTCACCCCCAGGACCTGAGTTACCTCAGGCTGGCCAGTGGTTAGTTGTTCTGTTTGCCTGAGTTCTGAGAGTCCAGAGGTCAGTGTTTCTGTTTTTGTTTTTGTTTTGTTTTGTTTTTCCGTTGTTGTTTGTTTTGGGAGGTGTCTCTTTTCTTTCTTTCTTTCTTTCTTTCTTTCTTTCTCTTTCTTTCTTTCTCTCTCTCTCTTTCTCTCTTTCTTTCTTTCTTTCTTTCTTTCTTTCTTTCTTTCTTTCTTTCTTTCTTTCTTTCTTTCTTTTTTGACAGAGAGCACAGGCTAGGAAGCACCGTAGGCTACTTCTCTACACACGGCATCCTCTCAGACCCAGCATCCTTTCTAAGCCTTGCCAGAAGCTTCTCCTCACTCTCCCATTGCAAGAGACTGCAGCTCATTCAGATCAGCTGCAGCAACCGGACAGTGGGCTTTCCTGTGAGGGCACACACATGCGTGTGCGCACACACACACATATACACTCATACGCATACACATACACACACTCACACACATACACACACACATACACATACTCACACACATACACACTCACACACATACACACACACTCACACACACATACACATACTCACACACACTCACACACATACACACTCACACACATACACACTCACACACATACACACACTCACACACACATACACATACTCACACACACTCACACACATACACACTCATACTCACATACACACTCACACACATACACACTCACACACATACACACTCATACTCACATACACACTCACACACATACACACTCACACACACTCACACACACACTCACACACTGGGAGGTGTGCTTGGTCACAGAAAAGGAATGAAGTGGAGGCCTTCCAGACCACGGCTGTGGCTGCCACACACAGGTCCTGATGTCCCCAGGTCCAATCCTGGCAGCTCCTCCAGCAGCTCCATTGTCCTGAAGGGACACCTTCCCTTGGCTGCCCCTCCTTTGGTGATCAGGAAGTCCACAGGGGTTGCTTAGAGAGGTTATCTTCAGGGGTGAGTGCCCAGGGCACAGATTTGGGAACTGGAGAGTGGAGATCAAAGAACCCCCTGCTGTGTGTATCTCCTACAGGAGTCCGAGGGTTAAAGTCCCACCTCCACTGCCCTCTCCGCACAGAGTTCTCAGGGCAGCCAAAGACAGCGCTGCTGGGGCCTGAGAGCCTCACCCACACATGCCCACCGAGGGGAAGCATCAAAGCTTAGGGACTGCTCCCCAGAGCTCAAAAAGACACGCAGAGCAAGACAGGCCGCTCACAGATTGGGGTGGGGCAGGTGGAACAAAGATAGGAGTGGTGAGGGTCCTAGGTGATAGGCAAGGATCCCCGCCCACTCTTCTCGGAGCTGGTGCCTCACGTGCTGTCCCTCTGTCTGTCCTGGGGATTTCTCTTAGCTTTGAAGCACTCTCTTGCTTGTGGTGACGACTGACTTCTTAGCCTGGTAAAGGGGTAGGCTCCTGGTTTTACAGGTAAAAAGGATTTTGGCTTTAGCACCTCACTCAGTGTGGCAGATGGGAAACCCAGAATCAGGGAAGTAAAGGCCTTAATCTCCCAGTCATTGAAAATGGGCTCCTGTATCCAAGCTGAGGTTCTCCCTCAGAGAGCACCTTCCCTGAAGAGCATCAGGTAAAAGACAACAGAAACCCATCACAAAATCAAGGACATGGCCTCCTCTGTTGCAAACACAGGAAGAGGGCTAAACTTCCCTCCGTTGGTTCTGGGATTTTTACATGGTTCATTGACCCTAGGGAGATGTTCATTGGGGCAGATGGATGGATAAGCCACAGGAAGGGACGTGAGCATGGATATACCCGGTCATCTGCAAGAGCAGCTAAGGAGCAGCCTGGTCCCTGCCGGGAAGGGAAGAGTCCATGTCATTCACTCCCAGCCAAACAGGAGCTTCCTAGTTAAAGGCAGCCTCTGCCTTCCGAAACCCAAGGAGAAGCCGCTGAGACCAGGTGTGACAAGTATTAAAAGGCAGGGCCTTGGGGGGAAGTGATTGAGTGCTTAAGTTTCCCTGCTGTGTCTCTTCGGAGACTGATGGACACACCCTTCCTCCCTCGCCATTCTGAGGACTCAGCAACGGGAAACAGACTGAGCCTTCGGGAGGCCACCGCACTGCACTGCTGGCTCGTGTTCCCGGGCCTCTCCAACCCCGAGGAACGCGTTTACAAGCCTCCCTGCCTGGACACTGTTACTGTGAAACAGGAGATACCTCATCCCTTGTCCTGACTGCCAATGAAAGCTGAGCTGCTAGGAGACCCTGTACGGTCCCTCTGAGGGGGGTATACGGCCTAGACTGGGCACACGCAGAGTCAGTCAGGACAGTACGGGGTCTCTTGCCAGGCTCTTCTAGAACAATAATGGTTTCCTAAGGCCCAGGGCTCGAGTAGGTCACTGCACGCAAGGATTTCTTTCTAAGGGAATTCTGGAATGCACTTTCTAAAAGCACCTCCCCCTCTCTCTCCCCCTCCCCTTGCCTTTCCTCTTCCCTCCCCCTTTCCCTTCCCCTCTCTGCAATCTCTCTATTTTCACATACATTTACAAACCACTGCTGGTAAACTCTGCGGGCTGCAACCTTTGGAACTGAACGTGCTTGGCAGTCCCGGGGACCCTAAGTGAAATCAGAGGAGGGGCTGGGGCCTCTGGAAGCTCTTAGTTCCAGACATCATGAACAGCCAGCTCTGAGCTCCACCACCAGCTAGTGGTTGCCCAGACTCGGGGGCCTGTTCTTATAGAGAACCCATGACCTGTGGTTGGAAGTGAGGTCGATGGACAGCATCTCCTATGAGTTTTATTTTGCGGCCCTCCAGGATTGTGAGCCAGGCAGTCTCGAAGCAATTGTTCGGTTTATTGACACCTCCCTGACAGGAAAAAGACTACTTGATTCCCATTTGTTTCCGTTGCCAAAACAATGATAATGAGGACCGTGGTGAATGTTTGTATTAATCCCACCGCTCCTCTTTAATGAGAGGAGGAAAAGCAGGGGTGGAGGGGACAACAGAGCTACCTAGAACTGAGTGGAAGGAAGGAGGGGCAGCCACAGAGCTACAGGTCCAGGGCGAGCAGGGGTTAATAGTAGGGAGGAAGAGAAGGAAGGAGAGAAAAGGGGGAGGAAGGAAAGAGAGAAGGGAGGGGGAGAGGAAGAGGGAAGGAGAGAGGAAGGGGCAGAGGGAGGGAGAGAGGAAGAAGGGGAGAAAGAGGGAGGAAGGAAGAGGGGAAGGGAGGGAGAAGGGAAGAAGAGAGGGAGAGAGGGAGGGAGGGAGAAAGGAAGGGAGAAAGGAAGAGATGAGAGGTGAGAGAGGAAGGAAGGAAGAGGGGAAGGGAGGGAGAAGGGAAGTGAGGGAGAGGGAGGAAGGGAGAGAAAGAGAAAAGGGAGACAAAGGGATCTAGGGTAGGAGGAAAGAGGAAGACAAGGAGGAATAGAAGGAGAAGGAAGGGAAAGGGAGGGAGGGAGGGAGGGAGGGAGGGAGGGAGGGAGGGAGGGAGGGAGGGACAAGTGAAACTTTTTTTCCCAGTGTGTTCTACCAGTACTCTGCAAAGTGGGAGGACACTGGAGGGCAGGAAGTACAGGGAAGGAAGGAAGGAAGGAAGGAAGGAAGGAAGGAAGGAAGGAAGGAAGGAAAGAGCCATTCATTTCTGAGAGGGCCAGGCTGAGGGGAGTGAGGAGGTCTGGAATGGATGGAAACTGCAGAAAATTAGGAGAGAAGAGATAACCCCACCCCCCACCCCCCACCCCCGCTCAGCCCCGTCTTCCTGGGAGTGGGGACCCACTTTTGGGTAGAGACTTATTTTCAGGGGTCACAGCATACCTCATGTTTCCCATGTCTGCCCCCAACACGCACAGGGAAACTGGGATGGTATCCTCGCTCATTTCACCACTGGATCATGCAGTCCAGTTTTAAGAATAGGGACAGATGTGGACATGAAGGATCACAGCCATCTTGGGGTCAAGGTCTCTGGCACCAAGATGCTCAGGGTGCCCCACCCCCCTTTTTGTACCGGGTTTAAAAAGTCTTTCAGCGCTCGATTGTGCAGGAGCGTCCTCTGATTCCTACTGATTCTCCTTCAAGTGAAATAATATCCACTTAGAAA
Organism: Rattus norvegicus; assembly: GCF_021556685.1. Classification (NCBI taxonomy): domain Eukaryota; kingdom Metazoa; phylum Chordata; class Mammalia; order Rodentia; family Muridae; genus Rattus; species Rattus norvegicus. The sequence continues at coordinate 85,136,719 of NC_141549.1, forward strand.
AAAAGCCAGATGGAAAGCCTCGGACCCCCTGCTGTCTTCGAGAAGCAGGCTCTTCAGTCGGAGTCTGGGCTCTGGAGTGGGGGTGGTGGTGAGTCACCGTCCACAGCCAGCCAGGGCCACAAGGCAGCAAGGTGACCACAGGGCTGCAGTGTGCAGGGCAAGGCCAGTCGAAGGACGCCTTCTTTAGGCAAGATCCACTCTCCCGTTGAAGCCACGGGGTGTGTATATAAATCAGAAGGGGCCAGGATGGTAAGGCTGTGGATTCCACCGCGTTTTGGAGGGGCGTGAAGATAACGATTAATTTCTAACTCTGCTAAGATGAATACGTATTAGAAAATTCTAGAATAAGCATAGACTGGATCTCATGATGCCCATGCTTAGGAAAGAAATGAGCTAATGGAAGCTGGGCTCCTTGGTCATTCCTGAAGCAAGGTAGAGAGGAGGATGGCCCTAAGTGCTGCTCACCAACCCAAATAGCTGGACACACAGGCTTGATCCTCGGCTGTGGGCAGCCACTTCCAGTTGCACTTTAAATGCCTGTGACACCAGCACCTGGGAGACTGAGTAGGCATGTAAGACCCTGACCCTAGGCCAGTGGTACTTACTTCCAGATGCCCCGGAGCGAGACACCGAGACGCAGACTGATGCAAAAGAAGACCCCATCCCGGCCGCATCAGGGTTGACCCTCAATCAGCCCCTCATGGCGAGTGACTAGAAGGCAACCCAAAATGGCTATTAAAAGCAGATTTTATACTATTTAGGGGCACAGGTTACCTCAGCAAGGTTACAGTTCAAACTTACTGGCCTTTAAATCTATGGGCTAGCAAGCATCAGTCAGCACATTCTGAGAATTTTCTACTAAAGAATGTTCCTGTGGGTGGAGAATGGAACCTGGCCTAGCCTTGCCCTGAGGCTGGTGGGTGTAAGGCTGGTGAAAGTCCCTAGGGTCCTTCAGGACTGCCACAAGAGTGAGGCCAGCCTGGACTACACACACACACACACACACACACACACACACGCACGCACGCACGCACGCACGCACGCACGCACGCACGCACGCACGCACAAACTTACACGCACATGAGGAAGAGATCCTGTCTCTAAATAAATAAACTTAATTAAAAACGTGAGTATAGGCTCCTTGTGAAAAGCACACCTCTGAATATTGATGTCACTGAGGAAAGGGAACTAAGAAACAACAGGAATATGTGACCGTGTGAGCTACTTTGTGGTGCGTTTTGTGGTATGACTATTCCACAGCTCATCCCTCACCCAGCTTTCCCAGCTGGCCGGGATACTAATATCTAGGAGACAGGTGAGTTTCTGGTTGTCAGCCAGCTTGGGTTAAATATCAAGATTAAGACACACACACACACACACACACACACACACACACACACACACACACACATCCCAGCACATGTGTGCACACACATAGCCAACAGACTGCCATGAAGCGAAAGAGAGGGAACACAGGCTTCCATTGAGTAATGTTTAGAGTGAATTATCAACTTGACAATATCTAGGATCCCCTGGGAGAGGGGCCTCTGGGCACATCTATATGGGGTTACCTTGATTCTGTTAGTTGAGGTGGGAAGACCTGTCCACTGTGGGTGGCACTGTTCCCTAGATTGGAGATTCTGGAGGAAGCAGGCAGAGTGAAATCCTTCACTTTCTGTTTCTGATTACGGATGCCACGTGACGAGCTCCCTCAAGCTCTGGCCACTGTGATTTCCTGCAGTGATGGACAGGAGCCTGGAACTAAGAGCAGAGAGTCCATGGGCATTTTTGTTGGGGGTATTTCATCACCTAACAAGAAAGGAAACTAAGGCATGCTGATCATGGACACAGAGATGGGGAGTCGCTTCATTCTCTAGCATGTGTGCAGCTGACTTGTTAAGACACCGCCACACATTGGGATCCGAGGACAGACCAGAGTCCAACCTGGTGAACCAATGAGCTTATTATGGTTATTTACAGGAGCAGAAATGACTCAGAGAGCTGCATCACCAAAGCCTACCCCCCGCACAGGGGGCAGCTCATAAGATCTGGGGGCCCAAAGTACCCTGAACAGCAGCAGTTGGCAGGCATCTCAGCAGGTCAGAGAGTAACCTTTCCAAGTGTCTCAGTTGACCTTTCTTCCAGGAAGCTCCTCTGCTTTCTGCTTCTTCCTGGCAGCTAGTCTGGTCAGAGCCTTCTTTGCAGTTTGGCTCCTCTGAGAGTGACTCTCAGCAGCCTTTTTTGTTTACTCTTGGAAGGGGGGTGGGTGCCTTGTGAATCTGGTCAGTTTCAGGGACTTCCTGAACTGATTTTGAGTGGCTTTATCTTGTCTATCCTGTTTCTCTGTGTGGACTGTTCTGTTGACCAGGCCTGTTCTTGAACTCAGAAATGCACATGCTTCTGCCTCCACCTTGGGAGGTTTGTGATTAAAACATGAGTGCTGTTTGCCTGTTGTCTTAAAGCTCTTCCCTGCAGGACCAAATGTTCAATTTTAGAGGAAACTGCTACACAACACCCCTGACTTCCCTGGATTGCAACCTCGAGATTCTCCCCATCTTAAGAGCCCTGACTGAGGTACAGGTTCTCTTGCACACAGTGTATATGGGGGATGAGGGGAACGGGGCTTGGGGTGGGGGGTGGGGTTGAGAGTTCCTTCTTCTCCTTGACCCCTGGGCAGATTTCCTTGGCCCTCCCCCTGCTGCTGTTCTCCCATGCCCCTTCCTTCTCAGCCTGTCAGGGAGATACCCAGCCTCCAGAAGCCAGCCATCCTCTGAGTTGAATGTCATCTCCTGAGCTGGGTCCCCTTGTTCCAGATGTCATTTTCACAGATGCAGGACCCTCCAGGGTGTTGTCTCCCCATTTCTACTACCTGGTTATACACAGCTCTGGACTCTCTTCAGTCAACGACAATGGGCATGGGGAGGGGGACAATTACAGAACTGGCAATGCTCCCCACAGGGAGCAGGGTTAGGAGGGACAGCTGTCCCCTTGGGGAAGGTTTAAGTGGAAGTGGGGACAAACAACTGAAATGGCAGCAGTCACGCAGCGACTGGGTCCTTGGGTGATATGAACACTGCAGACGCCAAAGGCTGTGACTGATAGTTTCTTGTGTTGTGAGAAGGGACTTCACCATAGAGCCAGGTATCGAGTGAGCAGTTAAGGAGGTCTTGGCAGCAGACCTGTGTGGCCTGAGCCTGTCTGTAGGTGGATTCCAGATGCTCAGGTCACCCGCTGGTGTTGGTGTCAGTTCTGTTTAGACAGCTGCTAAGTTCCTGGAAACTGGGCCCCTTTGCTCCAGAGTCTAGCCCAGGCTCTCTTCCCTGTGGCTCCATTTCCCAACTAGCTCCTTGAAGAAGCTTTTCTTCAGGGGCTAGGGTAAGGAGTGAAGATTTGTCGAGTGTGGTCTCCAAACACACCAGCACACAGACTTGAAGCTCAGCCCCTCCAGCACCCTCTTGCTGCATTGCAGTGGTGCACAGACCTCAGTCACGGAGGTCACAGCACCTGCTCTAGTAACAGGCACCATGTTTATGACTTACTTGAAAGTTGAGATGTCTTCTTAAGACATGCCCCAGCGGTGGCACCAGCAAGGGAGAGATGTCCTCCCCGGCTTCACCCCATACCATCTGCTGCTGTCAGGTGACCTGGCCCTGGGGTCATGAGAGCAGGGGAGCTGTTCATGTCCCTCTCTAGTTGCAGCACTCAGGAGAGCAGCCGCTGCCCCAGCTCAGGCAACATAGTGGAGCTGACCCTGCTGGTAAAGGATTGTCCCCTAGGACATAAAAGCAGGAGAGGTGACCCTGCCCCTTGCCAGCTGTGGCATTGGCTGAGCTAGTCAGGGCAGCAGAGGAGAGCTGGTGAGCTGACCAACTCAGCTACCTCCAAGCCCAGGTCCAGGGCTCTGAGTTGGGCTACTGGCAGCATCTACTCCATCTACAGGGCCAGCCCTCAGATCCAAAGCAGCATGACACAGGCAACAGCAGGATATCTGAAAGGAGTCCCTCTGAGGACCCAGTATAGACAGCGTAGCAGAAGCCGGAGGGATCACGCCAGGCCAATGAGTGATTGCAGTGAACGTTTGTAAGTAAAGGTGTGTGAACAAAAGGGTGTATCTGATACATGGACTCTTACAGCTTTTCTCCGTCTTCTCTTTTAATTTTATTTGAGGGGGGCAGGACGGAGGTTTCAGGAGCAGAGGGTAAATATGAAGGGATGGGGAGATGAGTGGAATTGGGGGGCATGGTGTGAAATCACAAAGAATCAATAAAAAGCTAAAAATAAAAATAAAAAAAACTAAAAACAAAACAAAACAAACAAACAAAAACCAAACTGCCCCAATAAAGAGTAAAACTGTGAACGGGCTTGACGAGATGACTCAGTGGGTAAAGCCTCTCGCTGTGGCTGTGTGACAACCTGAGTTTGGTTCTCAGAACCCATATAAAGGGAGAGAGGAACAAGCAACTCCTCAAAGTTGTCCTCTGACCTCTGGATGTGCATGGTGGCCTGTGCACTCACACACAACAGCAAAAATGGTGATGTCATCTGTGAACGTGTAAGGAAAATAAACACTGGGAACAGAAGATGGTGCTAGGAGAGGGAGAAACCAAGACGGAGGTTTTCAAGCATCTTGCATGACCGTCGGCAGTGAGAAGGGGGATGCCACATGTTTACACCCCCCTAGGCAGATGTTTGCAGTTACAGTCACCCCTCTTCCGATTGGTCTAGTTATATTCTATTATATAAGGAAAGACATCGGATAAAGTGACTATGAATAGTAGTAGTTTGCTTGCCTGCTTTACAGACACAGAACAGGTTAGCGGAAGAACACACACATGCCCACCCATGTACACATGCATGCACACACATGCTGACTTAGCTACAAAACCCATCACCACTTTGCCAGAATGAGGTAGCACAAGGATGAATCCGGTCCTTGGCTTTGACTGTCAACCTGACATAACCTGACACAATCTGGGAGAAGAATTTCAGTTGAGATTCTAGACCAACCAGACTGTGGGCACATAGGTGGTTGTCTTCATAGTTAATTGATGTATGAGGGCCCAGCCCACTGTGGGTAGCACCATTCCCTAGGCAGATACTCCTGCCTGCCGGCCAGCAAGTGGCATTCTCTGTGGTGCCTGCCTCAACTCTCCAGGTTTGAAGAGAGTTTCTTGGTTGACAGTACAAACCAAAAGCACAAGCCAATAAGAAAATGCCACTTAACCCATGGATTTTAGTTCTCGTCAGCGCCCACAGCTGAGGGTTCAGCGACTGAGCAATAAGTACATAATATATATAGGAATAAATGAGTCCCACGTGGGACAGACAGTTCCTGTCTGTATTCGCTGAGGATCTTGGGTGAGGACTGTTCAGGGGATGCTTATCCTGTGTTGAGATCTGAGGCAGTAGAGCTGCTGTTAGCTTCTGTGTGGCGTGGGTTCCAACCCTCTTAGGAACAAGCCAACAGCTCTGTAGCTAGTGAGGCCATGCAGGAACCAGGGCAGTGTGGTAATACCTGTCTGTGGTGCCTGCCAAAGCCTCCAGCATGGCCCAGACTTCACATGGGACTCAGGGGAGGACCTGCAGATAGGAGAGTATGAGAGCGGTGGGGGAAGATTCTTTTCTGGAAGGGCTTGGCCCCTGTGTGAAAAAATCCCTCACCTTAAAGGAATAGTATTTCATCATTACTATGTGCACGTGTGTATGTGTGACGCACGTCTGTGGGTATGATGCCAAGCTTGGGTGTAGAGATCAGAGGTCGACCATATGGAATTGGTTCCCTCTTGTCATCTCGTGTGTGGGTTCTGGGAAGCATCTCAAGACGTTCAGCTAGTGTGGGGAGGGTCTTTACCTGTTGAGTCATCTTGCCGGTCTTCCCATCAACAATCACACACGTTCACACCCATCCCCGTTCTCACCCTATGCAAGGTCACGGTCATACACCGGCCCTTCTCATAATTTCTGCTCACACCGTACCCCAATTCACACATCCACCATTCACACCCCACACCTCCCACCCCGTTTATACACTTTAGCCCTGGTTACACACCCTCTCCCCAACCATTCAATCGCTGCCTACACCTCACTACCATTTGTGCCCCGCTGCTGCTCACACCGCACCCCTGCTCACACTTTAACCCATCCACACCCCCACCCTCTTCACACCACAGCTCCACTCACATAGAATCCCCGTTCACACCGCGTGCACATTTACAGCACACCCCACTCGCGCCCCCATCTCGTCATACACCAAGTAGCCGGCGTTCAGCCAAGACAGGGCATGGAGAAGCATGGAGTGCACAGGGCTCCAGAGAACCCGTGTAAATCCCAGCCATGGGGAACCACAGTGAAGGAGGAGGTGGTGAGACAGACTGGAGATATGGAGCTGACCAAGACATAGGAAGACAGGCTTGCTGTTCATGAGCCCCACCTCCCTTCCCCACCAGCTCCCTTCACATCAGCTCATGCTTTTAGTTCCTAAATCTTTGTGTGGAAGCTACAGCCCAACGCATGGGCACAAAAGACTCTCACAAAGCAGGCTGCAGGCTCCTTGCGTCTTGGGGCTGCTTCCTCTTGGCTGTTGGCCCGAAAGTTATTTATAATCTGATAAAATGAGCAGGATTCAGGAGGAACTGATGTACTCACTCCATCAATAATATCGATTCTTGTTCCTTCTGGAAATTCTGAATATAGAGCTCTTCCCTCTACCAAGAACCTGATATGCTCACAGCCAGGGGTGAAGCCTCTTCTGTGGAGACCCTGGCATCTTTATGGATAGGTGTGAACCCTCCTCTATGGCGACCCTGGCATCTTTATGGATAGGTGTGAACCTTCCTCTATGGAGACCCTGGCATCTTTATGGATAGGTGTGAACCCTCCTCTATGGCGACCCTGGCATCTTTATGGATAGGTGTGAACCCTCCTCTATGGCGACCCTGGCATCTTTATGGATAGGTGTGAACCCTCCTCTATGGAGACCCTGGCATCTTTATGGATAGGTGTGAACCCTCATCTATGGAGACCCTGGCATCTTTATGCGTAGGTGTGAACCTTCCTCTATGGAGACCCTGGCATCTTTATGGGTAGGTGTGAATCCTCCTCTATGGCGACCCTGGCATCTTTATGGATAGATGTGAATCCTCCTCTATGGAGACCCTGGCATCTTTATGGATAGGTGTGAACCCTCCTCTTTGGCGACCCTGGCATCTTTATGGGTAGGTGTGAACCTTCCTCTATGGAGACCCTGGCATCTTTATGGGTAGGTGTGAATCCTCCTCTATGGAGACCTTGGCATCTTTATGGATAGGTGTGAACCCTCCTCTATGGAGACCCTGGCATCTTTATGGATAGGTGTGAACCCTCCTCTATGGCGACCCTGGCATGCTCATAGATGTGGAACCCTTCCCTCTACAGGGAACCTGGCATGCTCACAGCTACAAGGGGGCCCATTTTTATCCAGCATTTCATGGTCTAACCCAGCACCATGTCTAGAACATGGAGCAACCCTAGCAAGCATTCTCAAAATAAAACATAGTGAGCAAGCTGACGGGTAATGCTTGCACTGCACTGGAGGCATGGTCCCTCCTAAGCAGAGTGAGAGCTCCCAGGCATCTCATGGAAGAAACGCCTATGATTGTGATAATGCTGTGAGAGGACCGAGGTCCTGGGTTTTCTGAGGGCAGGCCTTCTGCTTTCTTTCAAACAAGCTGTCCCCAGTCTCTTCAGCAACATTTATCCTGTCATTCATATTCACTCTCTCACTCACTAACTCATTCATTCACTCACTCATTCATTCATTCATTCATTCATCCATTCATTCATACCGATTCATTCCCACTGCTCCTTACGTCCTGGAAGACATTCATCGCCCTGCAAAGCACACGGAATAAACACGCACAAGTACAAACCAGGCTGTGTTTCATTCACAACCCTTAAGAAGACAATTCACGCAGTAAAAACCTTCACAAGATGAAGTCAGAGCAGTGGCTTCAAACAGTGTGTCCCACTTCTATACATTACGGCTCTCAGAACAAAACAGCACAACACGCAGCGTGGGCAGAGGAAGCTGATCTGGCTCTGGGCTCCCAACACAGAGATGAGGGAATCCATAGCTTCAACCACTGGAGATCAGTCTTTGGGATGGACTGTGTGCACAGTGGGGTGGGGTGAGTAACTGGTTCCTGGGACATGTAGGGCTAACAGGTCCCCAGGTACTCATAGGGATGACTGCTCCCTGGGCATACATGGGGGTGACTTACCTCATATGGGGATGATTGGTCCCTGGGGACCTATAGGGTGGCAAGTTTCTAAGACATATGGGAGTGACCATTCCATATTAATTATATCTGTGACAATGCTTGAGCAAACCTTAGTCCCTTTCCCTGTTGCTGGGCTAGACACCCTGACAAAAGCAACGTAAGGGAGAAGGGGTTTATTTCAGCTCACTGTTCAAGGACTCAGTCTGTCATGGTGGGCAGTCAGGGCAGCAGGAAGATGTTGGTCACATGACATCCACATAACAGAGAGTGATGAAGGCACGCTGCCCCTTACCTCCCCCCCTCCATTATACAGTGCAGGGTCCCAGCCAGGGAAGGAGCCATCCACAGTGGATGGTCATCCCACCCCAGTTAAACCACAGGCATCCTCAGAGGCCAGTGATTCTAGATCCTGTCAAGTTGACTGCCAATCCTGCCACATCAACTTCAGGGAAGACATTTGTGGCCTATGATTTGAGAGGTCTTGGTCTACAATCTCTTGGCTCTATGGTTGGAGGCCTGTGGGAAGCAGCAGCTTACAAATGAAAGGGGTGACAGAAAATCTGCTTAGCCCATGGCACAGGAAGCTGCAGTGTGTGAAGAGACCAGGGACAAGAGAGTGGTCCAGAGTGTGTCAACAGCAACCAGCGTCTTCCCGCCAAGTGCTGAGTCCTAGTTTCTGCCCCTCTTAATAGTCCAGTGAACCCCTTGATGGACCAATCTACTGATAGCACCAGGAGCTTTCGATCCCTTTCCAAGCTTATGAGCTCTGAACCAAGCCTTCAGCACACAGGAGCCTTAAGATCCAAAGGGTAACATTCTGCCCTACGGTCCATACAAGGTCATATCTACTTGTGATATGTATCTGTTTAAATTTAACTAATATTTATACCCAGAGTGAAGCAGGAGGGTGTAAACGAAGGTTAAAAAAAAACTTGCTAGTTCAGCGAGGTAACTTTATTTTCTGAAGTATATACAAAGTATCTGTTTACAAGTGTGACCCTAGGCTAAACTGCCAACTCTTTAGAATTCTCTGTGTCAATCTGTCCAGCGAGTCTCCCTTTCTCTCCAGCTCCTCCAAACCCAAGAGGGCTCCTTAGCTCTCTTTCCCAGAATACTGCCTCTCTGTGATTCCTGCAAACCCAATGAGAAAATCCCTATCTCTTACCCAGATCTTCTCCCACGAAGGCTCCTCCAAGCAAAAAGAGATCTATCAAAGGTCCACTCTTACAGAAGAAGTCTCTAGCCTCTCCCCTACACCCTTGGCAGGCTGAACCGTGTCATTGTTATGGTCCAAGCCAAGTCAGTAGGGACCAAACGATGTCACCTTTACGGTGAGGTAGCTTTAGCATGATATCTATGGAGGCACACCCAAACTTCATGTCTTCAGGACACACATAACGGTTCCTGACTTCTAGTTAAGCTTGCGTTTTGTCAGCAAGTGGGTTTTCTGTGTACAATAATCACATAGCCGACTACAGTATACTGAGAGTTGGGACTTCAGTAAGAATAGATGACAACCATTAGACCAGTGAAGCAATCCAGTTAGAACATAGGAAGTGAGGACTGGCCAGATGGCTCAGCAGTTGTTCCTTGTGCCAGCTGGTTTATTTATTTATTTATTTATTTATTTATTTATTTATTTATTTATTGGTAGAAATTGAGAAAATGCCTCCTCCAGACTGGGCTTTGAGTGAGCGGGTGGCATATTGTCTCCATTGATGTTTGATGTGGGAGGGCTCAGCTCACTGTGAGCAGTACCACCCCTGGGCTGGAGGTCTTGGACGCTGTAAGAAAGCACGCTAGTGGGGCCAGAGAGATGGCTCAGCAGTTAAGAGCACGTGTTGCTCTTGTGGAAGACCTAGGTGAGACTCCCAGGCCCCCATGAGGTGGTTCACAGTCATCTGTAACTCTAGTTCCAGGGTCCCCTCTTCTGATCTCTTCAGGAGCCAGGATTTTATGTGGTACACACACATGCAGGCTGAAGGCTCACACACATAAAAAAAATAAAATAAACAAAAATATTTAAAAGAGCAAGCAAGCAAACAGGGTAAGAAAGCAGAGAGGGACAGGGCCTTAAGCAGCACCATCCTTGGCTTCTGTGGCAGGCTCCTCCCGTTTGAATCTCGGTGATGGCCTGTGATCTGACATAAATCCTTTCCTCCTTGTCTTAGGGTTTCCATTGCTGCAAGCAGACACCATGACCACGGCAACTCTTATAAAATGAAAACATTTTGTCAGGGCTGGCTTACAGTTTCAGAGGTTCAGTCGGTTACCATCATGGCGGGAAGCATGGCAGCACACAGGCAGATATGGTCCAAAAGAACCCGAGAGTCCTAATCTTGATCCCAAGGTAGCCAGGAGATTGTTTCTTCCACACTGGGCAGAGCTTGAGCATCAAGGCTCATCCCCCTGGTGACACATTTCCTCCAACAAGGCCACACCTATTCTAACAAGGCCACATCTCCTAATAGTGTTACTCTCTGTGGGCCAAGCATTCAAACACAGGAGTCTATGGGAACCAAACTTATTCAAACTTGTTGCTGTAAAATTATAAAAATGCTGTCTTTCCCTCCACTAGGTCCGGCACCGCAGGGCCCCAAGATATCTGGTAGACATCTTAATCTCAGTCAACAAAGTCTCTCACCTGCTTTGCTCCATTCCATATCACACTGCTGATGGCTTCTCTCTGAGCCCGGCAGCAATCTCTCTACCCATCTAGTTCCCAAGGCAGGCTGCCACCATGCCAGAAACACACATCCCAACTCCGTGGTGGCCCAGTGTCTCTAGCTGCCTCACACTGTCTTAAACTTAAATTGCCACATGAAAGAACACACAACACAATAACCTCTGATCCGATTGATAAGATGTAATTGCCCACCTACACACAAAGCCCTGTACACATCCATCCCTTAAGAATATTCATAAAACCCTGTAAATACAGAGTGGAAACTTAACGTCAGCCTCCACGTTCTCTCTGAAGTTTCCTTTCTTTCCCATTCCAGTCTCCTCCTCTTCCCTCAAACTTTTCTCCCGCCCATCCTTCCTTCTCATCCAATGACAGGCCTCGTTCTATCTTGTACCTGCCTTCACCTGCATAATGACATCATCCCACACAAACCACCACACTTCTCAAAAGAATCATAACCTTCTTGGGGAGGACTGAAGCTTACAGCCCATAACCACCTCTAACTTCAGGTCCAGGGGGTAGGTATGGTGTCCTTTTCTGGAGTCTATGGGGACCAGCACTCACATGTACTCAGACCTATACAGAGATACATGTATTCAAAGGATTAAGAAATACAAATAAACTTTAAAAGGGGAAAGTAAAATTCAGGAAATTGATTCTGTGAAGACTCACAAGGACTGTCTTAAGACTGGGTCTCATGTAGACCACATGGGGCTAGAGCAGGCTGAGGCTACCTGTACTCTCTGATTACTGTGTCAACTTGACACAAACTGGAGTTATCACGGGGAAAGCAGCCTCAGCTGAGGAAATGCCTCCATGAGACACAGCTGGAAGGCATTTTCTCAATTAGTGATAATTAATGGACAAAGGGCCCAGCCCATTGTGGATGGTGCCATCCCTGGCCTGGTGGTCGTGGGTTCTATAAGAAAGCAAGCTGAGCAAGCCAGGGGAAGCAAGCCAGTAAGAAACACCCCTCCAGGCCTCTGCATCAGCTCCTGCTTCCTGACCTGCTTGAGTTCCAGTCCTGACTTCCTTGGATGATGAACAGCAATGTGGAAGTGTGAGCTGAATAAACCTTTCCTCCCCAGCTTGCTTCTTGGTCATGAGGTCCATTCATCGCAGCATCAGAAACCCAAACTAAGACGCTAAGGATGAGCTTCCGGTCCCAGTTATTACCTGTTGGCTGGGATTACATTACAGGCCCATGTGGCTTGTACCACCTCATTTTAGACGGTGCTGCGGTCAAACTCGGAGTCCCTGGTGTGCTAGGCCGGCCTTCTACTCATCAAGCCATATTCCTGAATTGAAGAGTTTGAAAGCCCATCTTCCAGCGCTTTGGCTTACGTCCCTCATGTCCTTGCTGCTCCTCCTCTCCTCGCCCTTCCAGTGTGTGTGTAGAGCTTGGATTACACTGGCTCATTTTCTCTGGGTTTTATATTGCATCCGCTACACCCGCTACAGCAGAGGCCTTGGCTCCAATGCTCTCTGCTCCTTGGGGAGTTCGTTCTTGCCATTCTGCATCTCCCTCAGTGCCTTGTTAAGAGAAGCACACACATCAATCATACCATGGTTCTTCTGGGTTTGAGCACCCTGGCTGCTTTAGGACCCTCACACTCAGACACCCACAGAGCAATACTCCATCTTCTTCTTCTTCTTTTTTTTTTTCTGTCCCGGAGACCTAGCTAATGCTTTGTCACAGATTTTTCGCTTTTTTAAAGACGGAGATAGGTTTTAGCTGTTGGTCAAACCCAGGGTGTGGTGATGAATCCTTGGGTGGCTTCTAGGGCACTGTGGTTGGTCTGTCGCAGTGACGTGAGGGAAGCCGCGTGAGCTGTCCCTAAAGTCCCCTGTGTCCATCTGTCCTTCCCTCCTGGCATCCCCTCACCTTCAACATTGTTGCTTCCTCCCGTGTCTCAGAGGGTGAGTCACTCTCTGATGTCCAGCTAGCTGATAGCCCCTGCAATGACTCTTGTCTTTGCAGAGCTTGTACTGCTGGTCTGGTCTTGTCCCCGATTATATTCAGAGACTCGCCTTGCTTTGGGGGGAATTAACAGAAGGAAGTGGCTCTTTAGCAAATTATGCTGTCCTTGTCCTTGCAGCCATGTTTTCGAGAACCCCTTTCTTCTCAGCGTGAGTGATGGAGAAGTGGTTAATTAAAAGCCTTTTTTGTTCGCCCTCCATCTACGGGGTTTGGCCCTTCTTGTAGAAATGCTGGCAGTCCTAGCGGAACCTCCCCCAAAGACTGAGATTCATTTCCATTGTAAAGGACGCTTCTCCGCTCCACATCCGCATCGCAACACGGGCTGGGTGGAGAACGCGGATCCAGCTGTTCTCGCCGCGCGCGCATGCACGCGAGCCTCTATTCCTGAGCCGGTGGATGCATTTTGAGCAATTATCTAGCCTGTGTTTTTGTTTTAATGAGCTCCTGGTCGCTCCTTGGGCATTTTTTCCTCCGTTAATTGCTTGCTTCTCCTCCCGTTTATCCAGCACGTCAGTGGGTGGTGCCCTCTAGAGCCACCTGTCCGAGCGGCCTTGTAGTGAGGGCATTCCTTAAGACAGGAGAGGGGCACTGTCTGGCAGCCTTGACTACTGGTTCCGCCTCTCTGCCCTGAGACTGTGAAGTCTTGGCGGCTCGTTCTCCCTAGCACCCACCCCCTCAGTCAGCCCTTTCCTTCTCCACAAGGACACAAAGGTGGCCGGAATACCTCAGCCACGCTGACCTCGTATGAACCCGAGGCAGATCAGGAGTAGGGGAGACAGGGCAGTTCTTTGTCGCTTATGTAAGGAGTCAGTGGTGTGTGGGTTCTCTCAGGAGTCACGTCACAGATGCACCCTGCACCTCTGGCCTGTCCCTTTGCCCTTGAGTTGCCTGGCAGGATGGCAGCCTCTTTGGCCATGTGAGCTGGCGAAGCCAGGGCTCGTCTCTCTGTGTGGTCCTTTTATTGTCTGTCTGCCCGGGAAAGAATCCAAATCTCAACTGTAGCCCAAGATGTCCAAAGTCCAGAACGCTGGCTGATCCAGGCAGCCGAGGAAGTAAACAGTTTTTCATGGGCATCACAATGGGCCCAAACAAGGGCTCTGCGGCCCCATCGAGCCTCCGAGTATGTTCTGCAAGAGCATCTGCTCTGCGGTCCTGGCAGAGAGAAACTGGGAGCTTTGTCTCCCTTTTGAATAACCCAAAACATTAGCCTCTAAAAAGCAGATTGGATCGTGCCCCGCACCAAAGTGGGCTGAAGTCCTACAACCCCAGCTTCTCCAGTGAGTGACCTTATTTGGTGATGGGTCACTCACTGCAGATGGACCTGGCAAAGCCAAAATGAGGCCACATTGGAGTGGGGGGGCTTATCCACTACAAGTGGTGGATGAATGGGGGGCTCTGGATGCAGGCTGGAGAGCAGAGAGAGAGGGAGGCAGAGATAGAGAGAGGGGTGCAGAAAAGGAAAGAGAGAGACAGGAGGCAGAGGTAGTGTTCAGGCTTGGGACAGATTCCCTCAGAGAGAGACCTAGTGTGGCACCCATGGGCAGTGTCTTGGTCCTAGAGACTTGTTTTTGCTGCCAAGGTTACCTAGGGTGCTGCACTTGAGGACAACTCCAGGACATGGATCCGAGTAGACTGCAGTGGAGCAAATGATCGAACGAACTGCTTTCCTTTCGGCTCCCGAGACACAGACTCGTCTCCACACAGCTACTTCTCTACCCTACCCTCTCATTCTGCCTCTTCTGCTGCCCTGCTGAACCATTTCCCGGGCTTTTAAAAGCGCCCCAATCCGTGCTCACCTCAGTCCTCCATCCTGAGAGAGTGCAAACTCTCTTGCTGAGTGTTTTAAGGATGTAAATGATGCACAGAGAGCAAAGAGAAAGACAGCAAGAGTTTCTTAAACAGGAAAGTCCTCAGCGCTAAAGGAGGACCTTGAAGCTGGCAACAGGAGAGAAGCTTTGCCCAGGGATTTTTTTAAGTGGGTTTTAAAAGAAGAAGTGGGTTTTTGACTGTTTCTTGTATATATTAGTTGAGAGCGTAAGGACCAACCAGGAGACAGTATTCTCAATTAAGTCTTGATGTTGCCAAGGATGGAGGTTGGGGGGGTGGTGGTGTGTGTACGCAAAGAGCGTGTCCCTTTGGGTCTTACTTACCCTAGAGTGTCTGTCTACCCTCTGCCTGTCCTCAGTATCTCCTCCAGCTTCACACACCGCCCTTCTGCTGAAATATTTTCTCCACCTCTGACAAAGTAAGCATTTTGGCTGTCTTGATTGGAACCTTCTAGAAGGAAACCTCATGTGCCGGTCCTGAAGGCAGATCTTCTTGGCACACTTCAGTCTTGGAGGAATTTTCCTTCATGATGGAGCTGCTCCTGAGGCTTTAGAACCCTAACTGGCTCTAGCTGGGTGGCCCGGAGGGGCTGAGAAAATCTCCCATCACCCTTTGCTCTAACAGGACGTGGGAGAGTATCCTTGTCCTGCCTGCCCATCAAGGGCCATGCTGAAGGACCATAGTGTGTCACCTCGTAGGAATCAATGTCCCCTTGAAGGGACATCTTTACTGTTCTTCTCGGAGGTTGTCTAAGCTAGATTCCTGTTAGGGTCTCCATTCTTCAATGTTTGGCTGTTTCAGAGGAATCATGTGACTAACGAGGCCAGCACATGGTAGGCTTCCCATTGCTCCCTTAGCCATACTAACAGCACAACACAGCTGCCTACATGTTGTGGACAGGTGACTTAGCGTGTCACACTGTGTGTGTTCTACAGACAGATGCAATGGAGGAGTTCTCTTCCCGTGTGTTTCCTCCATTTTACCCCTATGCTCTACCAGGGACTCCTTTTGGGCTTCCCCTTCCTCAAGCCATACCTCAGCCCTGGGCTTTTCCAACTTGAGCCTAGTTTCTCCAGGCTACCATATTGCCTGGGAGAGGAATGTGATTCCTAAGACAGTTTCTGAAGGTGGCCTTTATCAGACGCTCTCCAATCCAAGGATTCCAGTGTAGGGGTGCAGCTTATGAGCCCTAAGTAAGTCTGGGTATAGCATAGGAGACCCCAGAGAGATGCTGTTGTGGGAACAACTTTGTGAACCTGGGCACTCAAGTCTTTATGCCTTCAGGAAGCCAAATTTGGGTAAAGGAAGTGACGGCCCACTTCCTTTGCACATGTACATATGCACATATACATGTAGAGGACAGAGTTGATATTGGGGGTCTTCTTCAATTGCTCTCCCTTGGCTTTTGAGGCCGTATGTTGCACTAAACCCAAAGCTTACTGAGTTTCTAGGCTGGCTGGCCAGCGACTTCACAGAACCTGCCTCACACCACCCCCTAGCTCTCAGATAACACATTCATACCGCATACCCAGCTTTTCACGTGGGTGCCGGGGGATCAAACCCCTGTCCTCCTGCTTCAGTAGCAAACACTTTACCAAAGGGGCCATCTCTCCGGCCCTGAGCATCTTTAAAATGAACATTTTGTATCCTTGGGTTAAACTAGTCTTCTGGGACGACCTAGAGGGAGATAGGGACTGAGGGAAAGGATGGTGCCAGTGAGCTTGGGGGTCAAGGCACTTAAGTCCAACATAAGCATCTTAGGACTGGAAGACACCCTCTCAGATGCCAAGAACAGAACAAGGCCCTGGAAGTCTGTGGGCAAGGTCATAATGGCTGGTGGTTCACAGTCATGAAGCCTAGTAGGGAATGGCAGAGAGGAGTACACACAATGACTTTTGCCCCCTCTCGGAAAAGGTCAAACTCTGTCGCATGCCCCACCCCCAGTCGTGTAGTAAAAGAAGATGGCAGCCTGTGTCTTTCAGTATTAGTATTTACATGCTAGCGCAGAAGAAAGAAAACCCTATGTATTAAGCACATAGAGGCCTTTTCAGTCAGATCTTGGAGAACTAATTTCAAATAATTATACAAACAGTTCTCACTTCACCTGGCAACTGGGAGGGGTGTTCCCCTCCTCACCCGATGAACTCTCCATGACCCCTCCTTGTTTTCTCCTTGCGTGGAGAGCTGCGGGTGGGGGAGGCACATCTGAGCGCTTTCTGCATCCACAAGGCTACAGAGGACTGAATCCTTAGCCAGGCTGGAGATGGGTCCGATTTCACGTGGTCCTCGGGGTTTGCTGAAGGGAACGCATGGGCAGATAGAGTGTGGACAGGCAGACCCGAGCTGGCTCGGGCAAACCAATGTCTATCTATGGTTGGAAGACGGCATCCCAAGGCCCCAGAAGATAGATGCTTAGACCCAGGAACTGTGTGGATTCCTGTGTGGGCTAGGCTTTTCCTATATGTGTGTTCTATGTTGAAGTTTAACTGATCATCTAGGCACAATGGCAGATTAGTAGTGGCAACAGCATAACTGTAACAACATCCTACAGAAAGGTCTCCAGCTCTGTCTCTCTCCATCTCTCCCGCTTTTCCCAGCTTTCTCTCAGAGGAAGCACGCTACCGCTCCACTTTGCCACATCTACATTAACAGGTTAGCACAGCAGCCCAGTTAAGATAAGGGTCGCTAGGTAGCTACTGAGTGACCTCTAGGTGGACAGAATGCCCAGCGTGGGCCTGCTGGATTGAGGAAAGGCTCACACAGCAACGACTGGGATGGACGGAACCCTGAAGTTTGCTATGCCATTCAATGGAAAACTTGGAATTTCTACAGTTTTTCTACTTGACACTTTTGGAAACTGTGAGGAGGTCTCTCAGGAAAGGAGACTACAGTATAAGTTAAGACCCCAAAGTAGAAAACCCTGTAAGAAAATGCTAACGGACGTTTGCTGGGATGGGTCTTCCTTCTCCCACCGCTCATGCTGTGCTCCTAGTAACTTCCATTTGCTTGCAGACGTATTGGAGTCTTTATTGACCATCCGAGATGCCACCTGTTAACCTCCCCAGCGATTGGACAACTCCTCTGGAGCACATAGGGAGGAGATCTCAGAATGGAGCCCTCTGAGGAACAGGAGGCCTTCAGTCACCTTAGCGTAGGAACCTCGACCCTCCATGTGAGCTTGCTCTTGGAGAGCCACTTCCAGCATTCTGTGGAACACCGGGTCAGGCTTCTGTATGTAGCCTGATCTCACAGAGGGTCAAAGAGAGAAACAGACAGAGGCTGAGAGACAAAACAGAGAGCAGGGCCAATTTCCCTCAAACATTTCTACTCGGCTCTGCAGTCTGCACCTCGAGCTGAAATCCAGCAGATCTCACAGCCCACGTTCACTGCTATGTTCGCGGTGCCGTGAGGCCCTTTCAGCTAAGCGAACCAGTGACACGTGAAATCTAATTAAAGGGCAATTTATACATTTGCAGCTTTTCACATTCCGTGCGGACAATGATCGTTCGCAAGCCACACAGTTAACTACAGTTTGCATTAAAGTCCCCCCCCACGGGGGGGGGACGACATGTGACTAATTATTGTACTCATTTCCGTTAATATGCATGCCTAGCCTTTTGTGTCATGCAAATGTGATACCAAGCCAGCAAGAGGAAGTTACCGGAAATCACTGACAGACAAAGGCAAGCCGTTGTGATCGCATTTCATTTTGAGCACAGAGACCCTCAACTTTTCAAACTGCTGTGCCCCCAAAGTCTGCCTTCCCTGGAGAGGCTCAGAGCAGTAGTTCTGAGGATCATTCTGGAAACCAGGGCTCTGAGGGGTGCTAAGCTGGAAGGCCATGCCTGTGGCCCTCACTAAGACTTCCGTAAGAACAGTGTGTTTACGGCTCTCTAAGTCTTCTCTTTCCACTGGAGCTATTCTAGCCTATCTTTTCCCCTTGTGTGAACATTTTTTTTCCCACAGTAAAAACTATCTCTCATGACTTTGAGCTAGTGCTAAGTGAGGCATTATCTATCGGAGCTGTCTTCCCTCCAGCAGGAAAACACCATTATCATCCCCATTTTGCAGATAATAAAAAAAGGAGCGTGGTAAAATAAAATGTAGAGAGGAAAAACTGAGAAATTTAATGCAATATTTGTCTCTAGCTCAAATACACAATTGTTGTCCTACCCTCCCCCCCCCAACCCCTGAAGTTTTCTTAAATCCAGGTGGAGGTTTTTCCACAGCTTCTGTCTGAGATGAGTTTATTTTACTTAACATTTAAAGGTTAAAATTGCTGGTCCAACAACACCCAGAGATTATAGAATCCAAGAACAGTGAACCCCACACTCTGTGTCCAGAACCTATTCCTGATGACTCTTTCAGTGTGGAGGGACATTTAGGATGGTTTGCCAGGCCTCCTTCTAATGGTCATTTCTCCATTTTTGGAAGGCAGAAACATCCTGGCTTCTGTTGACAGGGATGCCACGCTGAGTAGTCTCCATAGGTCCCCACTTACTGGATGGCTTCATGAAGCCAGCATAGGACATGTCTGGAAAAGTGAATCACTCAATAAAAGGCTACTTGCTCTATTCTACGGCAGCCTTCACAGTCATTTACAAGTTGAACATGATTCCTGAAATTATTGCTTAACAAAGCAGTTAGCATCAGTCAAAAACCACACAACTTCCTGAAATTGAGGCGCTACTCGGCACGCTTGGCACTCGGTGGTACTGGTTTTCATACAGAACCCTAGAACCCCTGGGGAGTTTACCAGCCACATTTGCCTGTACCCCTAAGCCCCAGCAGCTGTGTGAAGTGATGGTCTCACGAAACACTCTAAGTATATAGTGTGCTTGCTTTCCGCTCTGGGAGGGAGTAGTTGTGCCTTCCTGTGGTTCGAATCTGTGCTTTCTCAGTTATGGCCCTTCCTGTTGGCCCTTCCTCCTGGTTGCTTTCTATGTTCTGCTGTGGATAGCTAGATCCATCATTTTTCTGCCTCTGTGGAGTATGTGGGGTCCAAACCGACCTGGCCTCTGCAGTTCGCCATCCCAGGGTAAGACAGAGATGGCATAGAAGCTTTTGCGCCTTGGGTGAGACATAGGGCAAAGAATATGTTATTGGAGACTTAGGGGTGTCATATGGGTGCCACGTGTTGTCAGAGTTCTTGGTCTCAGTAGTAAAAGAACTTAAGAATGGGCTCAGAAGGAGACTCCGGGGCAATTTTACTTGAGCTTAAAGGAAAAACCACAGGGTAGACAAGCTGTGAGGATGGAGAGAAAAAAGGGAGAAAACCATGTTGTAAGCAGCCACACGGTAAAAGGAGATGGACCCAGGGACTAACTTATTAGAAAAAGAGAGAGCTCGAGGTGTTTAGAAAAGCGTAATCCAGGCTTTGGCAAATATTCAAAACAAGGAAAGGGAGATACGCAGGAGGAAAAAAAGCAAGAGTTACACTCTTCTGGATAATTCAGAGAAGTCATCAGGGTTAACCTAGATGCATGGCTGCAACTCCACAAACCATGGTGGGAACACAAGGGCTCTGGAAGGAAAGTACATGATTTTATTAAGGGTTAATTATCCCTCCCATCTCTTTAGGATTATTTAAGGTGAATCCACTTTCCTGAGCAGACTGGATTATCTCGTTAGTGAGTCAGCAAGGACACCCATCCATCCAGGGGTACTCTACATGAGCTGGCAATGGTGTCTGTCCATCCTGAGTTAGTCTACCCTTTTGGCCAGGAAGAAACAGTTTTCCTTTAAGGGCCATCGATGCTGCTGTGATAAGTGGGTTTGTCTTCTCCTCAACTACTGTGTCTATAAGCCTGTGACCTAGCTTCTCCTGTAAGAGACTTGTGCTCAGGGAAACTCACAAGCACCCAATGTCTAGGGAAGAGAGAACAGCACAACATTCAGCTCAGAAGAAGGGGAACTCAGATTAAGACTCAGGCTGCATGCTGGAGCTCAGTGCATCCAACATGGCTTCTTACAGGAGCTTGCCCCCTCAGTCAGGTCAGCTTCCAGCAAAAGGGCCCCACTCCAAAACCTTAGGATACTCACTCATCCCTGGCACCTCCTGTCCTGAAATTTGCAACCTAAAAGTACTGCAGATGACTGGCTATTTGGGCACTCACCAGCCTGCAGCAGAGTCCCTGCTGGATACGGGGATATGGCTTGAGGTTCAAAAGTGCAGGTCAGGTTGGGACAGTCTGAGGGTCAGGAGCTCTTCTTTCTGTCCCCCGTGTGGCTTATGAAAGCCTTCCCTATATCTCTGTAATTTACATGACCACCTACGCCCTGCATGTGCACACACTCATGTCCCTTGCTAACTGGAAGGTCTTTTTTTTTTTTTAAATAATAAATTTCTTACGGTCATTTTGTTCTTTTTTTCTTTTTCTCTTAAAGAAGTTTTATATATAAGTGAGAGTTGAACTTTTCTTAAAAAATCAGAGGGGTGGGACAACATACTGAATTATAAAACTAGCATTCTTATTTTTGGAGGGTCCCCCCCTTTCACTCCTCCCTCCAGCAAGTGACGTAGGTACGGGTGGGAACACCTTGTAGCACTGAGCCTCCTGAGTCTTGGGTTTGGGGTGGGAGGGTGCAAAGCGCACAGGTCTTGAATCCACATCCATAAACCTGACATCTGAGGAACTTGTTTCCCAAAAACGTCCGAAATCTGTCATAATCTGCTCCCGTGGGACAATACAAAAATGGTTCCTGGCCCTGAATCGCGATCTGTTTCCAGATACAGGTTATCCGATTATAGTCAATATAGAATTTTCAAATTTCGAAACATTTCATTATTACAGTGATGGCTATTACCTTTTATTTTATTTATTTATTTTTTTACTGACACCCTATCAGAAGGCTTAAAAAATGTATGCTTTGGTTCATGAAGGGGGGAGAAAAAAGGTCAAAACTTTTAAAATGTCACTTCTTCTGCAGTTTTTGCATAGAAAATACACCGGAGCAGTGGGAGGCCTCCTTGCCCATAGAAACGGCGGCAGGAAAGAATGTCTCCCCGCGGCTGAGTTTCCACTTTCGCCGCAGCTGCGGGCTGCGCAGAAAAGCGCGGTGGGAGCCCATTGTTACCCAGCTGGGTAACAGTTTTCTTATTTTACAGTCTGCATCCGAGGGGGGTTGGGTGTCTCCTAAAGTGCCTGAAAAAATAATCTATCTGCTGCAAATAGATCGCGTTCTCACTCCTCCCGGAGGAGCGGAGATCTATAAATTGCGTCCTTCATTTGGACCTAGCCGTGTAATTAAACATGGCAAGCGAAAGCCACCCCGAAAGCGAGGCGCTGGTTCCGCGAGCTTTTCCTAACTGTCCTGGGATTTCGGAAACGGCGTTTGCAGGGGCCGCGAGCTTGGTGGCAACAATTGCGCACTCCGCCTACCGTCAGCCAACTGTTCCGTACTTGAAGGTCACTTGCCAAGAGACTGAAGAGCGAGAAACTAAAAATTTAATTTCAAGGGTTTGCAGCAGGCAGAGTCCCAGGCAGCGGTTCTCCGGGCCATCCGAATCCAGCCATTGTTTCCTGTGCCCAGTTTGTTCAAACCTATGATCGGTGGTGCAGCTCGCCCGTGGCTCAGGAGAGCGTACTCGGTGGCCTCTGGCTTATTTTCTTTTGTTGTTTTGTTTTGAACTGTGAATTGTCCATCAGGTTTGTGTTACCATGGAAACTCACTTTTTAAAGGTGAAAAGTCAGAGACCTTTGCCTCTCTGGCAGGTGAAGCAGTGACGTCTCCACGTGACTCTAATCTCCAGGCTAGACCGCACAAGTGATTAGCTGCACTCAGTAAAACCGAGTCGCACGCATATCGACAGTTTCTAAATTAGCTTGGTGTAGAGACCAGAGGAAGTTGTGCTGCAGTCAGATCAACGTGGCCTGACCGTGAATTGCTTGCTGGGAATCTGGAAGCAGATCCCCTGGGGCGCAATGGTGAGCAATCCAGTGATGAACCGGCAGGTGCGAGTCAAGAACCCAAGTTGGGATGGTTCTTCTGATTATCCAGAGTAAGCCTCGCCTGGGTATGGCTCGGTGGCATGGTGCTTGCCTGGGTAGCAGGAGGACCTATTCTATCCAAAGCTTGCCGCTTACTCTCCTCAGGGAAATTTGGAGCTGCCTTCAAAGTGCCTAGCTGGGAACACACCAAGTGCCGACAGAGCAGCTGCTCTTTTATGAAGAGGAGCCTAGTGTATGTGCTGCTATGGAGGCTTGGGGACACTTGGGTGACTGTCTTAGGGTTTCTATTGCTGTGATGAAATACCATGACCCAAAGCAACTTGGGAAGGAAAGGGTTTCTCTGGCTCACATTTCCGTATTGTAGTCCATCACCGAAGGAAGTCAGGACAGGAACTCAGACGGGACAGGAACCTGGAGGCAGGAGCTCATACAGAGGCCATGGAGGATGCTGTCTACTGACTTGCTCATCGTGGCTTGCTCAGACCGCTCAGGTCCTCAAGCCTAGGGATGACACCACCCACAGTGGGTTGGTCCTTCCCCCATCAGTTACTAACTAAGAAAATGCCCTTCAGTTGGATCTTATGGAGGCGTTTTCTCAGTTGAGGTTCCCTCCTTTCAGATGATTCTAGCTTCTGTCAAGTTGACATAAAGTTAGCCAGGACACTGCCCCTTGCTTGTGTTCTCTATTCTCACGCTTGTTTTGTGATTGCTTGACATTGTGGATCCAAAGAAACAAAATGAAACAAAGAAAAAGTAAAATCCTCCCCCCCCCTTTTTTTTTTTGGAAACAGCATCTGACATAACCCGGCTGGTCCCAAATGTTGCCAAATGCGACCTCCAGAAATTCCTGATCCTTCCGTGTCCACTTCCTGAGTGCTGGGTTTGCATGCACACTCTGTTATTCTGGGATTGCTTCATTATGCTAGGCTGGAGCCCAAGGCCTTTGTACATGTCAGGTCCGCATGTTACCGCCTGAACTCCATGCCCAGCCTGGCCACATGAGGGATAACTAGGGCAAAGTGAACGTGAGTGTGGATGAGCTGAGAGGCTCAGCTTTTCTAGAATATCTCGCAGGTCTTGGAAGGACCAAAGGAATGAACTTGTCCCAAGAAAGACCTTGGAGACGAGAGCAGCTTCCACTAGATACCAGCGTTTCAGGACGTAGAGCTGTGATTTTCCCCACCCATCCTGGGATGTGGGAGAGAAGATGACATTGACTTTTGACCTGGATGTGATGCTCTCTAGGCACAATCCTGGATGCAAATAGTGAGGTACCTGGTGCTAGCTACACATATCCTGATGCATGGGGTCTCATTGCCCAATGTGGCTCAGGGAAGAGCTGGGACACAGCCCAGATGAGGGAAGAGATGCTGGGATTTTGATGGCAGCACCTTCAGATGGTGTGGGCTCTGAACCCTACGAAGATTCTCTCATCCAGGTTCCAGCTTTACTCACAAATGCTTGGTTAATACATAATGTGCTAGGAGAATTGGGGCACTCAGTCTACTTGGAACTCTTGGGAGATGAAGAGAAGTCTGGGGACCTCTTTCCCAGAGGTCCACCATATCTTGCCCCACTCTTCTTCTCCCCACCCTAGTCCACTCACTGGCAGTTACTAAAGACACACAGAGAATATGAAAGATGACCCTCCTGAGAAACTGACAAAAGGGAATGAGTGATTTCAAAGACACTTGATGTTCCTTTTCTACTGGGTTTTCTATTATGTTTCCCGAGAAGCAACATCTGCATGGCATTCTTCTGCATGTTCACATCTGGATGGCAGCCTCTTTTATTGACATTTACCTCCAAGTTATCCTCTTAGACAAAAATGAGAGGCTCTTGGTCACCCAGGAAACTGAAACATCGGGAACCTGAGGGGTGAAGGCAGGAAACTGAATTTTGCCTCCCCAGTCTGACAAGTAGAACAGGAACGGTGCTAAGGTTAGGATGTTTGCTATTCCTGACTCATGGCTACCATAGCTATGCTAGAACAATTACAAGGTGTTATTCTTCTGTCCCAGGACTTCCTGGGTTAGTCTCTAGGTCTCTAGGACATATTTCTTCTTTGGCTTCTTCAGCTCAGGGAAGATACTAGACATTACATCCCACCCTCAGCCCAAGTCTGACATGTCAGGTAACCTGGAATTAAAAACATATTTAGCTGATGGACACTGCCTTAAGAAATTTGTCCCAAGGAATAAGGATAAAAATACTGGTAACAAAACCTGGTCTAGCGTGAGGCTAGGGCAAGGCCAACAGAGATGCCGACATAGACCTTTGGATGAAGGATACCCCTGAGATACAGTGAGCTGGACAGACTCCAGCTACTCTTCTCACAATGCCCCCCATTGGCCAGATCCAAGTGTTTCATCTCACCTTCATTAGTAATAAAATAGCACCCACACTGCTACTTAGAGAATGAGTGTCAGTCTTCCTCCTGTTGCCAATGCAAACGGTAAAGCCAAAGAAGAAATATAGATATCAGTAAGCTTTGGGACGGATTCATTGCAAATTAAAAAACAATGAAATTGAAAATTTGCAATGAGAGTCTGACTGTGGTGCTTTAAGAGGAATAGAGCACATGCGAATGGGAGGTTTAAGCAGTCCTCTGAGCTGGGAATGCTGAAAAAGCTTCTCTTGACTGGGAGTTAAAGGGGAGGCCACCAGAGGTGCAGGCTGCTACTTTGTATCAGGGAACATCCAGGCAGAAGAGAACCCAGCTCTTTGGTTTCATTTCATGATTAAATGCCTGTGTTACTAGTGTGAGTAGCCACCAGTTACCAGGGGAAAAATGAGGAAATGCAAAGTGAATAAAGAAAACAGAAATAAATGACAACAAGCTCAAACTATACAAAGATACAGTGTAACAAATAATAACCAGAGGGTAAGACAGGGAAGAAGTTTAGACCCATCAGTTATTCACTAAATGTAAACAGGATAAATTTCTCAGTTAAATTCAAGAGGTTGTCAGACAGATTTTAAAAAACTACACACTCATGCTCTCATTTTAAATTTCCTTCTACTGGTGCTGAGAAAAGCTATCAATGACTGAATAGGCAAATGGATATGAACAAATGGAAACAGAAGCATAATGATGCTCAGAGTAAAGACCTCAGTGGCTGTGGCTCGGAACAGCAGCATCAAGCAGACAACGCAGTCATGAAACTCGGTTTGTCAAGACGGGTCAGTAACTAAGGACACATGGATGTAGCAACAAAGCAGAAACAAAGATGGTAGAGTAACAGGATGACAATTTCCACTGAGAAACTCAAGCACCCCCAGCACAAGAAACAATGTACAGTTTGTAAATAGGGTTGAGAGATTTCATAGACTAACTACAACTTTGGAAAATGTTCCTCCCATCCCGGTGCCTAGAAATCAACCATCTTAGACATTAGTTACCATGGGAAATACCCAATATTAATAGATGTTCCAGGCAGCTCATTCTGCAAGAGACCCATTCTCTGGCTGACTTGCTCAAGGTAAGCCCAGAGAGGTGTCCTGTTGAAAGACTGGCCAGAAGGTCCCTAAACCTTAGAGCAATTTCTCCTGCTTATGAGAGAAAAGCTGGCCACCAGTAGTCATATTCTTAAAAAAGTGCTGAGTTCTTTGTCTCAGTAGACATTCCTTGCCTTCATGTACAGTCATGCTTGTGAGTTTTATGTAAATGAAATCCCATTTTCCAGTTGACTAGCTGGCCACTTCTATTTGTGTTTTTCCTTTTTTGATTGATTCTCCACTGACAGTGGAGCTTACACTTCAGCTCTAAGTCTCTTCTTAGCCTTTCTACGGAAGCATTAACTATCACTAAACAAGTGATTAGCTCCACTTGGAGACAGCAGCTTAAAGCAACTTCGGTGAGTCCTGTGACACACCCTTTGTCAAGAGAAGGCTGCTTCACTGTCAGCAGCAACCCATAATTTACCTGCTTGGGCAGTGTGATGCTGTCTCTTCTGGAAAATACTACTTCCTTCACTCCTCGTCCTGAATTCTTGGAGTTCACTTCAGACACCACCCAGGAGACCAAGGCAGTGACACCAGATCCATTCCTGGCACCAAGGACCCTAGTAGCTGAGCCTGGATACTTCTCTAGAGTCAAGTTGATTCCCTGACCTTGGTGTCTGGGAAGACGGAACTGCTTACCACATCATATGGTTACCGCAACAAACCCTGAGAGATCAGTGTGCTATACATCTCACACAGTTTTGAGTTAAGCATTGAGTGTCTTGGGAGCCTCAGGTGAATGTGTATTCAGCCCTAGGTCCCCAGGGCCAGCAATTCCCAAAGTGTGACAACTGTCTGCAGATGGCACCTCATGAACAAGTTCAGTCTGACACAGCTTGTAACTGAGATGTCTACCATGATGCTCCCCTACTGAAGGTCTACTTTGGGAAAAGTACCCTATCCCTAGGGAGAACCCTCAAGCCAGCAAACCCTCAGTGTTTGATTCTAGGGGATGGGGATGAGTTCCTAACTGGCCACAGACAGGAGCATCTCCTGCTTCCTCCTTTGGGTTAATTTGTCCTCAAAAGACGGTGTCATTGTCCTCTATCTGGGGGGCAAGTTAGATGCCCTGGGAATGTTCTTTTGTGTGAGATGGAAAAAGTCCCATTAGAGATTCTGATCCAACTGGCCTGAGATGGGACCTCATAGTCAGAGTTTTTAAAGTCTGTAGGTAAGGCTGATACACAGCCATATCTGAAGACCCTAGGTTCAGGAGAGACTAGTGGCTTTCCCAATGGCTGAAACCTTCCTTGATTCCAAACTCACCTTTATGGCTAAATCTCTCAGCAATTAGACTGTGACTTTTCTAGTTACCATGAAATATGCCTGACAAAAGCATGTTTTGTTTTGTTTTGTTTTGGGGGTTGTTTGTCTTTCAAGACAGGGTTTCTCTATGTAACAGCCCACGGCTGTCCTAGAACTCGATTTGTAAACCAAGCTGACCTTGAACTCACAGAGATCCACATGTTTCTGCATCTTAAGTGCTGGGATTAAAGGCTTGTGCCACCTTGCTGGTTGGAAAGATTTACTTGGCTTGCGATGACAGTTCATTTTGCTGGGGCAGTCATGGTGACAGAGACAGCTGGTCACATTGCATCAAGAAGCAGAGAGAGATGACTGCTTAGTGCCAATCTGGGTTCCTCCTTGTTCCTTTGTGCTCAGTCCAAGACGGCAGCAGTCCACGGGATGGCACTACCCACCTTCACAAAGAGTTCTTCCCCTCCTCGGAGGACTGTCTCCTGGGTAATCGCAAACCCAGTCAAACTGACAGTGAAGACTGATCCTCACAGCAATGTTTCTCTATTTATTCATTCACGGTGCTATTTGTGTAACACAGGAGAGAGCTCCTTGGAGAGGACACAGCGCTGCAGGTAACACACCAGCACAGAGCACAGCAGGGGCGCACACTAGGCATGGAAGCTGAGAGGAGAAACGGACTATGTTTCTGTGGAGTAGGCTTGGTAGACCCAGGTCATGCTGAGTTACATTAGACCATGCCAGCATTAGTAAATGACAGGCCAAAGCTTCCTGGAGCAGGGATGACATGAGTTTGGAGAGATTTGTACATCTTGTGACTGTGGGCATCATGGAATTGACCACGTGAGGGTGGAAATGCAACTCCACAGGGTGCTCGGAAACACATATACTTCATCTTCTGAGTTTGACTTTATGCCCCATCAAGCTTATCTGGGAACACACAGAACCCCAGAGAAGGCAGCCAAGCCTTCTCCCTTCCTGCCATGTTAGACGTCTCTGATTCTCCTCTCACAAGGATGCTATCACTCCAGATGGTTCAAAGGTGGGGATACCTTAGTGGTCCCCTGCATATCTAGGTGGCTCTTGACATACCCTGGTAGCCCTTTGGTCCTTTGGTGACCATTAGCATATGTTAGTGACTCTTGGTATCCTTTGCCAACTTTTGACACTCTGGTGGTATCCACTGGTCGCTAGTGGTGTCCCTTGATGACATTTGTGTCCATTGAAGACCTTTGTCATCCCCTTGGTGACATTAGTGTCCTTAAGAAACCTATGGTGTCTCTTGGAGTCCCTTGGTGGTCTTTGGCAACTCTTGGAGTCCCTTGACTTCCCATAGAGACCATGGTGGCTCTTGGGAATCTGTAGCTACAGCATTCCACCCAGCTTGTGTCATTGCATAGCATTTTCTTTTTGTCTGTTTCTTCTTATAAAATACCATCTTGGACTAGAACCCTTATTCCACATCTACCATAAACCCATTTCCAAATAAGACTGCTATGGTCTGGGTTGCACTGTTTTAGAGTGACAGAGTTGGGACCTCAGCATTCTGGAAAGCTGAGTTTTCAACCGGCCTCTCTCTTCTTTAGGTCTGGCATTTGCCATAAAGCTTCTCAGTTACTACAGCAGGGAGGAGATTCCTGAGGGTAAAAATCTGCTGCCTGCCTGGCCGGAGGTCACCAGTACCAACTCCTCCTGCCAGAGGCTGAGATGACTCTGAACATCCAGTTTTCAGTCTGTTCTTGGTGGACATAGGAATGGACATTGCCTAGAAAGACAAACTTTTGGACAATGTTCCAAGGAATTCAAGGACCAATGACACTTAGGGCAAAGTGCTGGACTTGGCATTTTCTTGCCTCAGTACCAGAGTGTGATGGCCAGGCCGTGTGGGGTGAGGAGAGAGCATCAGGCACGTAAGAGGTATTTCCAGCTCTTCCATTACCTTGTTGGTAACCTTGTGAAAGCCCCTCCCCCACGCTGATCTCATCTTCATCTTAAAGTGCAGGTGGCTGTCACATATATTTGTTTGATTTTGTAAATCTCATCTCGGCTGAAAAGTGCCACACAGCTGTGGGGCATTGTCTTATTAATAACCTCGCTTTGGCACATGCTCACCCACGTCTCATCTTCCCAATTAATATTCCACTGCAGGGACTAGGTACAGCCACAGTATGTCTGCTCTCCTCTGTCTTCTCTGGGTGAAGTTGACAAGGTGGTCACTCTGTCCCAAGGCAGCACAACGTTCCTCCTTCCAGATCAGCGTCTGATCCTGACTGTGACATCGTGTCTGGATTCACCCTGCTATAGCCATGCAAAGCCAGTTGCCGTAGTCAGCTTGGGACTGAGGGCTCAAAACACAGGCATTTATTCTACAGATCCCCACCTTGGAAGTCTGTAACCAGGGCTTCAGCCCAATGCGCTCCTGCTAAGGACTTTCTTTCTAGCTGAAAGAGCTATCTTATTGTGTCTCCGTGTGGCAGAGAGAGTGCCAGAGAGACAGAAAGACAAGTGGCAAACTCTGTGTTGTCTCTTCTTATAATGACATGAACTCCATCAGGATGACCCCTACACATGAGACCTCATCCCAGACCTTTTAGGGTGTGTGTGTGTGTGTGCAGACATCCCATCAGTGATAGATATTTTCTAAGCATAGGATTGTTTCTGCACCGACCTCCCACTGGCGGTGGCCTGGGGTCTCAGAGGCAGACATGCAGGTTATTGTTCCCTGCGCTTGTATAGTTCCTAGGGTTGGACATCCTGTGTGGATACAGCACAGAGCACTGGGGTCCAGTACTGAACAGAGAAAGAGCTAGGCCTGTCTGTGTTTGGGTTGCCTGGCTTATCAAGTAGAATTCTCAACTCACCAGGTGCTGTGAGATATCCTGGCTGGATGAACAAAAGGCCCTGGGCCTTCTGTCTGGGCCTATTCTGAGTTAGAGTGGGATGGGTGGGTAGGTATTGCACTCTTCCTTGGCTTCTGAGATCCCAAGCACAGGCAGGTCTCTGGAGGCAGCCAGCACACTCCCTCATACCAACACCCTTGTCTCACTTATGTTCTTCACACAGCTTTCTTGCAGTCTTGGGAGAAAACAAAACCATCTTGCACCAAGGCCAAGCTTGTTGACTGTATCCTAGAACCTTATGCCCTTGTGAGGACAGCAGCCTCAGGACCCTTCCTTGCTAGTCACAAAATACCTGCAGTCAGCATCCTGGTTCCTGCAGTACACAGGTGCTGCTGACCTCTGTCACTCAGTCAACTAGACCTCTCAAACCCCGTGCTCCCCACTTTCCAGTGATGAGAGCACTGAGATGTGCAGGCGCACTCTGGAATCCCCTTCCCCAATAAGAAGCAGATGGTTGCCCGACTCCCATCTTCAATATTGTATTCTTTCTACAGCTGCCTACCCCATCGTGAGGAACCCTGAGGGGCTGTTCTTCCACCCTTAAAGTCTGAGAGCGTTTAGTGCTCGAAGTTGGATCTCTTGGACAAGATCAAATGCAACAGAGTTGCGAAGTTGGGTCTCTTGGAGAAAATCAAATGCAACAGAGTTGCAAAGAGTATCTGATGTCTCGGGAACTTTTCGGAATAGAAGTGTGCCCCAACCTCCCCATCCCCAAACTCAGTCAATAAGTCACCCAGCCTGGTGCTCCCCGGCCCTTGCAGAACATTAAATGGTGCTTGGTGCTAATGAACTTTATGTTATGAGAACCCAGCTTTGTACCCCAGAAGATACAGAATGGCCCTGGAAAAGCTTTGGCTCTGGGAACTGGAGCTCCCCCACCACACAGCCCAGCGTCAGAGAAGCAGGTGGCTCTTTAAAATAAGTGTGATGTTCCCAGGGAAGGGGCTCAAGGGTTAATTTGGTGGTTGACCCGTTGAATCCACTGGCTGCAAGGAGAACCGTGCACTGAACACATGATTATTCTCACAAGAGCAGTGGCTGAAAGCCGATCTGGCCCACCAGGTAATCAGGGGAAGCCGCAGCCTGGAGGAGCAGAGCGGCTCCATGAGATTCTATTACTAGTCGTCTTTCAAGCATTATAATGAGATTATAGTAACCCTAAACTGATTGAAAACAGAAATCTGGCCGGCTGTCAAGTTCACTGTGTGTGGCTGTGTCACAATCCAGATCCAGTTGCCCTGAACCTGCGGCATTAATGTGGGAAGAAGGTTTCGAAGAACCCCTGACAATCTCTGGGTTGAGCTCTTTCCTGAACACTGTCTTCTGACCACTGTGCCCTGGTACTTGGAGAGCCTTTCGAGGCTCATTCCTTGTTGTGATTGACTCAGAATCTTGTCACATAATGTTACTATGGTTCTTCTATCCCCCCTGTCAGCAGTAGGCTTTCCATGTGTCAAGGAAGCACAATATTTGTTCTGAGATTGTGACTCTCATAGTAGCAGTTTGCACACTCACAACTGGCCTGTGAAACGACCTGGGGAAGCCCCGGTTCCAAATGGTGACACAGAAAACCCTCTTGATCCTTTTTGTAGATTTATTTATTTTAGTTTTATTTCTAGTTGCACGTCAGTAAGGGTCTTCTGCATGTGGGTGTGTGCATGCGATTGTGGGCGCCTCCAGAGGCCAGAGGCTATGTATTCCCCAGTGCTGGAGTCAGAGTCACCAACAGTTGTGAGCTGCTGGGCAGGGTGTGCTGTGAAGAGAGCTCAGGTCGTCTGGAAGAGCAGCAAGGACCACTCTTTCCTTGAGCTGTCTCTCCAGCTCCTTCTTACCTCTTAAAGAAATCGTCTGTCCCACTGGGAAGCTGTCTTTCTCCTCGTTTCATGGAAAGCCAATTGGGCACTGGTTTGCGTGGCTGACCCAGTGAATCCGCTGACTTCGAGGAGAACTGCGCACATTGGTCGACTTACGTTGAAGATGCTCCTTCACCCGCAGTTCCCTCTAACATTGCCTGAGCATAAACTGGTGCTGCTTCCTCGACTTTCTCTTGCGTCTGTATCAAATGTGCCCTCGGGGCTGCAGAAAATAAGGAAAGAGGCTCCCCAAATTCCTGTGCCCAGCAGGGACTCCTGGGCCTGCCTCAGCCCCAGCTGGCACTCAGCATGCCGCTCCACTGTGACAGGGCTTCTGGGGGCTCATTCTTCCTTCACCTGAGGAGACTCTTCTCCTCAACCAGGTGGTGCTTTAGAGCAGCAAGCAGGAACAAATGAAAAATCTCTTACTCGTTAGACACTAGGCACATAACCTCTGACCTCTGCTTCCAGAGACATCTCCTCAGAGATATAACACCTTCAAGTCATTTTAGTTCAGGGACTGTTTATTAATTTACACGCAGAGTGAACAAGCCACGAGTCTTATCGTGTCCCCTGGTCCTTGTCATCTTGCTAGATAGCCAGCTCTTCGAAGGAGACAGACAGTGTGCTGGAGGAGCCACACAGCCTGACAGGATCTGGGCACACAGGACCACAGCAGGACACATGTCCGTTAACCTCGTTGGTGCTTGATTCTGTTGCTGAACCAGAGGGATTGATTCCAGGCTCGGAGCAAGCGTCACAGCAACTGATTGAAGGTCACTGACTCTTCTAGTGGGAGGGTGAGGCTGGCTTGGGAGGGTGCAGCCCTGACACTCAGCAGCTCACTGCCTAGGCAGGGGAGGTGAGGAGTGTGGTAGGGCACAGCGAGGTGTGATGTCTGCTTGGGTTTACCTCTATCCCTTTTGTCCCTTGGCAAGGCCATCCACAGGTCAGATGATGACTGCTCTCTGGTTTCCTTGCCCAGCTTTCTTCACCCCTGTGTCTGAAGGTCTGAATCACTTTTACTGGCGTCTGTGTTTCCATCCTCTGCTAATGCAGCATGGTGGACAGAAGCCTAGGGGAGCCTCCTTCCATGTGAGGACGAGTGGGGTCTGCAGAGGGATAGGTTCCCCTTCCTCAGTCATCTATCTGCAAGGTGAGATGCCCACGGTTTGCCCACTGTTATGCCCAGCTGGTCTGATCCTCAGCCCGCAGAAGTCCTTCGCCCCACACTTCGACTTAATTGATGCCCTATTATCACCCAGAGCAACAACAGTAATTTCGGTGGTGTCTTAGTCAGGGTTTCTATTCCTGCACAAACATCATGAGCAAGAAGCAAGTTGGGGAGAAAAGGGTTTATCCAGCTTACACTTTCACGTTGCTGTTCATCACCAAAGGAAGTCAGGGCTGGAACTCAAGCAGGTCAGGAAGCAGGAGCTGATGCAGAGGCCGTGGAGGGATGTTACTTACTGGCTTGCTCCCCCTGGCTTGCTCAGCTTGCTCTCTTATAGAACCCAGGACCACCAGCCCAGGGATGGCACCATCCACAATGGGCTGGGTCCTCTCCCCTTGAACACTAATTGAGAAAATGCCTTACAGCTGGATCTCACAGAGGCATTTCCTCAAGGGAGGCTCCTTTCTCTGTGATAACTCCAGCTTGTGTCAAGTTGACACACAGAACCAGCCAGTACAGGTGGCTTTCTCACATCTCTGCCCCTCCCCCAGCAGTATCACCACAACTCTGTCTCCTCTGAGGAGCAAAGGCGCCTTGTAAATGTGGCACCATGAAATTATCTACAGAGCTGTTAACAGCAGAAATCCAGGGATGACTGGCCAGGTTTCCTTTTCTACTTAGAGTTGTGCACTGTCAAGCGAGGACATGGCCACTCATGCTGAGCAAAGCCCAGGTGACTGCCATCCAGGAGCCAGAGGAGAGTCCCTTGGGTGTGTGGCATAGTTGGGTAACTCTACTGTCTCCACAGCGGAGAGGGCATCACATCCTGATGCAAACTTAGCCGTCTGCACAGTGGGTGGTATCGTGACCTACAGCAGAAATTAAGTGCCCACAAATACCCAGTATAGGATACAGCACCCCCACCCCACTCCAGCTATGGGGAGGAGCCTCAGGGAGTATGATGGGGTGGTGGTCATTGTTGTGAGGGGTCCTGGACAGGATGGATGTGCAGAGATGTGGGATGTGGGCTTTGTGAGGGAGGCTGAACAGTGTGAAGGTGGGCTGTTTAGGAATCT
The DNA here is from genome assembly GCF_021556685.1 of Rattus norvegicus. Lineage (NCBI taxonomy): Eukaryota > Metazoa > Chordata > Mammalia > Rodentia > Muridae > Rattus > Rattus norvegicus. The sequence continues at coordinate 85,171,187 of NC_141549.1, forward strand.
GCTGTCTGGGGAACGAAGCTATGGAGCATCTGAGGGGTGGGGGAGAACAGAAGGTAGGTCCGAAGGTTGCTTGGAGAACCGAGACTACATGTTCATAAGGTTTCATAGCAAGGTAGTCTGTAGAGCTGGCATGGCCTACCTAGCCAGTCGCCTTTCTGGCCGACATGGCCAGCCTGTGTCTGCCAGTCTCTTATCCCTATCCCATTGATAAGCCCACGACCTGGCAGGCATCATTCAGAAGCAGCCGCTGAGCGTCCACGAGAGCCTTCCTGTAGACAGCATCCACCCTGGGAGTTTCTTCCCAATGAATTTTCCTCACTCTGAGGTCACCCATGGGGTCATCTCCCATGAGCCAAGGATGTAGGTGTAGCAGAACACTATGGGAAGGTTGCCTTAGATCCATAAGGCTTTGGGCATCCAAACGTCAGAAGCTAGCACTTGGACATAGCATCTGGCTCGTTAAAATCCTGTGACCTTAAGTTAGTCACAGAAGTACCAAGCTAGATGAAACCGCTTTACTCTGTTGGCAACGCATCCAACTGACTGAAGCTTCCGTTGCGTTGATTTGGAGGAACTTACTCTTTAGATGCTGGAATCAGCATTCCTACAGCCCATTTGGTGACAAGAGGTAGATGCCACCTTGTGTGAGCTTTCTATTGGAGTCTTCATACAGGAAGGTAACTACAGATATACGTATCTGCATGTAGGCATGGTGGGCACCTGGGCCAGACTGCAGTATCAGACACGACTCAACTAAACCGAGCCAGATTTCTTGGAGATGTAGTTCTTTGAGGCTGGAGGTAGACAACCATAGTAGCGGTATGTCTGTCCCACCTCCAGGGTGACAGACAGACATGGGCAAGCTTCTGATGGCCAGGAGCAGACAATTTGATCATCAGAGTATAACAGCAGCAATTGCAACTCAATGCATCTGCTTAAGCCCATGAGTTCTTAATTAAACTGAAAAATAATTGGTGCCAGTGAAGATGCTAATGAATGATTCATTATCTTAACAACTAGTAAATAAAAAGAGGGGATTGGGCACTTATCCCGCCTCCCCAATATAAACTGCACAACTCGTAACCAGACTTAAAATATCAGGAACATTTTCTTCGAAGAGATGTGTCCAGCTGGTAAGTGGAGGAGAGAGGGTGTTGGCCTCAGGGTCTGGCCTTGATGAAACCCAGAATGTATTCATATGTCTCTTGAAATACTGAGCATCAGGACTCCTGTAGTACAAAAAGGGGAATGGGTGTCTTAGGACCATTAGAAAGTCCACCCCAAACAGAATCTGGCTAGTCCCCAGATCTAGTTACAGCCCAAAGAAAACGCAGAGGAGATGGCCAGACCAGCTGGGTATAACAGTGGGCAAACTGTGGGCACCTCACCTTGCAGATAGAAGACTGATGGGCAGGTAGTGGCTGCCCCAGGAATAAATCACAGGGACTGAGGAAAAGTGAAGGGTGGTGAGAGAGACCTGAAAGTCAAAAGCCAGGAAAAACATTTGAAACCACAGTTGTGCGAGTCAAACATAAGGTATAAGGCAAATTGAAAAACAGAACCTATATCGACTCTGTAACAGTTAATTGAGAAATAAGCTGGTCTATAATTAGGTCTTTTATGGTGTTAATGACTTAGCTTAATTTTCACATAATCCTACTTTTAAAAAAGAATCCTTCTTTGAAAATTCATTCTTGAATGTTTACATACAACTTTACACGTTCGGGCTTTGCTGGTGGTGAGGTATGGAATGAGTAAGACTCTGAGAACTGCTAATTGTTGGTACTGCACAGTGGGTGTCAGACAGTTCATCAGAACCCCCTTCTCTGTTGCAGGTTTGACACGAAACACACACATATGCGTGTGCACAGGAACACACATGTATGTATACGCAGGCACCCACAGGCTCACATGCTCAGACACAGATTACCTCCAGCATTGAAACACAGGTCTTTCTGTGTATGCAGCTCCTTTGAGAGCACACATACAGTATACATACATAATACATACATACATACATACATACATACATACATACAGTATAAACACACATAGGTATAGAGTCTGCTGGGGTCCTTAGGCTCATTATGCTCTCAGACAATGAGACTCACATTATAACTGCTCTCCCTGGTGGAGAGAACACACTCAGGAGCGAGTGAGTAAAAACATGAACCAGGAAGTTGGCTACAAAGTTTAGGAAACTTTTGGAGGTTACATTTTGACACGCTCGGATCTTGCCTTTAACAATGACAGAATGCTACACAAAAACACAGCACTTCCTCCGGTATGGTTCTTTATCTTATCTTGACAGATTATTGCTGGTTAAATTGTAGCGCTGACTTAAAGGCAGGACTCTTCAAGGGAGTCAGAAATTAAGGCTTCACCAAATGGTAATAAAGCTATTAAAAATGCAAACAGCAAACAGCTACCCTGTGCAGGTTAGACAGCTAATCCAAACTAGCAGTTTAAAAAGCAGAGCAATTACACTTTTATTTAAATGCAAGGAATATGAGCAAGAATAGAATGAGGAGCCTTGTTTAAATGCATTCTTTTGAATATTTATTAGAAATAATACATGTAGTTAAGCCACTTATCTGATTTCAGCGAACAAGTAAAATGCAAAAGATCAATTTTCATAATTATAGCAAAGAAGCCTGTCTTTCATAAAAATCTCATTAATAACACCATTATTACTGAAAAAATATCTCGGTATTATTATTGTTATTCTAATTATCAGCAAAATGCTACTGATAATGTTGTCATAAAATTTCCTTTTAGTATCCTATTAAGAGAGATCGACTAAGTAGTGGTTTAAGTTCAATCTAGACCCTAAGTGGTGGCATAAAGATATTCTTTGTGTGTTTGGGAAAATACATTCTGTGTATAATTACAGAAATCACGATGAGTTTGGCAAACAGGGCTCATGAGGAGATATATGTCCGAAGGTGGTTGTGTAGCCAAACCCATCTGTAGATGCACACACCCACAGTGTCCTGCAGGACAGCAGTGGTGTTTGTGGAGTCCACGCACACATTCATTAACAAGATATCCCTGCTTAGTGGCTGAGAGTGGAACACTGCCTTTAAAGTTGGCGCATGTGGGAGTTTTAGCTTCACCATCAGGCCATGCCTCTGCCTCGCCAGCATCTTTACGAGGGGAGGACCTTTTCTTGATGGTGCTGGGGAACTTCTATGGCTGGCTATAGAAATACCTTGCTCCTGTGACCCAGGCTTGCCTCTCAGAAACTGCACTGGAGGAGGCTTCTTCCTGACCGATTAGCTGAAGTGTGACGATGGCTAACCCAAATCTGGGCAAGCATTGTTTCAACAGTGCAAAATGTAGCAGAAAGATTCTGAGACTTTCGTGTGCATAATAAACAGTATTAAAGAATGAAAGATGGGAGGCAAAATTAACTAGGCAGTTATTGTTGAGACTGTTCTCAGTTCCCATTTAAAACACACACACACACACACACACACACACACACACACACACACACACACACACAAAACATGATTCCGCAAACTCTCAGTGTCTTTGTCTTCTCCCATCCCAGCTCTCGCCTGCAGGAGAAGGGGACAGAGCAGTGCACAGCCCTGCCTCTTGACAGGACTACATTCTCCCTGTCTGGAGACCCACAAAGAAGCTGCTGCTGCCTCCCGTGCTCGCCGGCACCAGGAGATGATACAGATGACTGATTAAACAAACAAAAAGTAAAGCACTTAATTTAATACCTGTGTGTGAGCATATTTAAATATCACAGTGCTAGCATGAATAAAGGCTTATGAATACGTAAAGCGGCCAAATGCTGAGCCTTGTTTAGAATCAAAGCTAAGGGATTGCTTTGAATTGGAACAAATAATATTTTTTGACAATGTAAAGGAAATACTCACAATGAAGTAAAGCCTTATTTTTAACTTTCCTTATTTGTGTGTCATCTCACAGCTGAATGCATTTTTTAAAAAAAGTTTGGATGGAAGAGGTCACCTTGGACTCCCTAGTGGCCTGTCATGGTCACTCCAAGTGTGGTGGGAAGACAGCAGCAGAGGGCTAACCTTTGGGAGATGTGTGCACTTCTGGAATCTACTTGGCTGTGGCCGCAGGGGTCATTCTTCTCTAGAGGGAGGCAGCCCATTTCCCAGAAGCTTCTGCAACTGTCTTTGTCAGTAGGAGCAGAAGGGACCCCAGTGGGTGAGGCAAGGGTCCTTACTCCTAGCTCAATGACGTCTTGAGGGCAGCCTTCCACTCCCTAAAGCATGCCCCTTCACAGAACGGCTGCAAGGAGCCCTAGGCACCATGGGCAGCTTGATGGTGAGGTAAAGATCACCTTAATCCCAAGGGGAAGCAGGTGCCCTCCTGTACACCAGTGACCCCAGATCAATCAATCATCCACCAGAACCACCCAGATCCATGACTCATGACCTCTGGAAACACATTCTCTGTGTGTCTTCTGTTCTATAGGAAAAGCTCCCATCTCTGCTAGGAGGAAAGAGACACGTGGATGCTATAAACAGTGCAGGAGACAAGTTCTGAGCTGGGGGATCTGGACAGATAGATACAATAAGAAGGAAAGAATAGAGGTCAGGTAAGTCCTGAGGGATGAAGAGACAGCTGGATTTGAGGAAAGGGAGCCTAAAGCACACAGGAAGTCTGTCTTCCCAGAAGACCCCCCTCCTGGTCTGTCCCATAGAAAAACGTGTGAGGAGACTGAGGTGTGCAGGTGAGGTGACCAGGAGGTGTGAAGGTTGCAGAAACCAGACTGAGGGAGAATGGCTGATGTGAGCATCCCACAGGCTGAGGCTGAGGTGAGGGAAGGGTGAGTTGAGACTCCTAGAGAAGGAGCTCAGGATGAAGTTTGATTGTATTTCCGGAAACATGGACCGCACAGTGAGTGAGTGAGTGAGTGAGGCTTAGGGAGGCCTCCCTAACTTCACTGTTAACATGCCCACGGAGAAGAACTCCATATCTTCACACCTGACACTAGATGGGCACTCTTATGTAGCTTCTGAGGCTATGGCTTCTACATCCGGCAGGAACGGAAAGATGGCTTTCTCATGGCTCTCTGCCACTCTCACCAGGTGGATATGGGTCTTTGGGACAGTTTTTTTAGTTAGTCCCAGATGGTGGCACCCAAGATGGCAGCAAAGTGTTTGGGAAAGGGCTGGAGCTTTCCGTGGTGCCTTGAAGGAACGTTGCCCAAGCAAAGGTGGAAGGGGGTTTCTCTCTGAGGTAGACCCAGCTGCTCAAGGTTTGGGGCCTCGGGATGTTGCTATCAGCAGTAGGCACAATCGTTAAGAGGAAGTGTCCATGACTGGTGAGATGGCTCAGGGGTTAAGAGCACTGGCTGCTCATCCAGATGTCCTGACTTCAATTCCCATCATTCACATGGTGGCTCACAGCCGTCTGTAATGGGATCCAACACCCTCTTTTGCTGTGTCTGAAACAGTGTGTTCATATACATAAAATAAATAAATAAATCTTAAAAAAAAGAGGCAGCGTCCAACAGGAGGTCTTAAGTCATTAGGAGTATGTCCTCAAGGGAGATGTTGGAAACCCAGGCTTTCTCTTCTGGTTTCCTGGCACCATGAGGTGAGCGGCTCTGCTCAGCTGAATGCTCTGGCCAGGACAGTTTTTGCCTTGCCTGAATTCCAAAGCAGTAAGCCAAGTGACCATGGGCCAATCCCTCTGAAACTGTGGGCCAGGACAAGCCCTTTAGCTGATTCTCTCAAGTGCTCTGTGTCCCAGGAAAGGTAACAAATGCCCTCCTCTCATCTGCTTCTAAAAATAGCGTTAAAACCATTTGCGACCATTTCTGCTGAACCGTGTCTGGGGTCTACTGCCCCAGTTCCCAAGGAAGACAAATTACTAAAAATAGCAGAAGCGACCCAAGCTTGGCTGTCTTTATCAGGAGAGTCAGGATATACTGTGTAGGTTTATTTCCATTTTTTTAGGGAATTGTGTAGACATCTGGAGTTCTCAGTGTCTGAGGCTGCCTTCACTTGGGTCCTTAACATGGCCGAACTCATGTCAAGCACATGTATTCACTCAGGACTTCATCAGCTCTCCACAACATTCTCTCCTGTAAACAAGGTCCTTGGAAGTCTAGCTCCTTTTCTTGCATGTGTGACAGACACACACCTCTCTCCAAGCAATGCAACGAGTGAGCTTGGACACCTGCCCTACTTATTCTGGCTACTTATGTACTTCTCTTGGGTTATAGCGAGAGTTTATTCGTTCCTAATGGTCATCAAGCTCAGTGTTCATTCAAATATATTCTCACTGTATTCATGTCTGAAGAGTGGAAGGATCCGTCTAGCCTGTGTGTGCAGAAAGACAAACCATCCTTAACATACGAAGAATTCCCCATTTGCCATCTCATGACTAGCACAGTTGGTTGTACATGCCAATTGAAATCAGATGCATTATGGGAAAGTTCAGTCAGGGAGAACAAAGGCCGATACAATCTAAACTCGACAAGCAAAATGGGGAACCCAGTCAGTGAGATGGCTCGGCACATACAAAAGTGTCTGCTGCCAAGTCTGATGACCTGATTTGGATCCTTGGAACCCGCATGGTCGAAGAAGAGAACAGAATCCTGCAACTTACTTGTCTTTTGACTTCTACATCCTTGTGGTATCACACACAAACCCTAACATAGTACAATAAATAAATGTAAAGGAAGATCTATTAAAAACAAACAAACAAACAATTCCCCCTTCTTTTAAACCTCATAAAAGGAAACCCCAAATAGTGATCAGGGACCTGGAATATCCCCGCTCACATGCACACTGCTCATACAGCAGTGGCTTCTGAACTATTTTGTGGATTTGCTCTAAAATAAAATTTTCTTTCTACTTTTGCAAATCCAAATCCATTTGTGTTCTTTGGGGAAAACCTGGAAACACCCACCTGAAACAGAAATATCAAGAGAGAAGCCTTTGAAAACACTTACATCCACTTTAAAACGGGCTTTACTTTATTTCCTCTGTTCTCATGAACAAGGAGATCCCTAAGCATCTCCTGGCCCACCAGCGGGATCTCCCAAAAAGATCTTGAAGAAATGTTTTTAAGTCTATAGGATCAAGAGAGTTTGGGATCCCCTTATAGGACAGGGTTCTCTGGCTGCTACTGCAGTTATAGCTGCTGCTTCCTCCCTGTCCCCCCTCCCCCTCCCTCCCTCTTACTCCTCCCCTACCCCTCCTCTTCTCCTTCTCACCACCCCTGCTATTTGGGGTCCCACAGAGCTGCGGCCCAGTCACATTAGTTTGCACACCTTCTCTGTCCCAGTTCTGCGTCTATTGGTAAGACCGTGTGCTTGAACGAGGGACTTTCTTTGCACAGGAAGGTAGCACTGAGGCAGGGAACCATGGTGGTATGGCTGGTTTTACTGAGCATCCTGGCTGACCATGGAAAGACCAGTGCTGCAAACAGCCGGTGTGTCCATGGTAACAAGCGGTTCAACATTAACTTTTCAGGGTCTGAAGGAGGTAATTACCTTCTTCTCTACATTTGTATAGTTCATAATAGCAGTAATGCTGTCCCACCCCCGGGTCAGACAACTCCTGGTGACTAATGACCAAGTGGCCATTTTCATTTATGTGTTTTTCTCTTAAGGGCCTTTGATTTCACCCCAGGGTTTTAAACTCCTCTGGCCACTTGCTAACTGCCAGAAAATGTCCCCATGGGTCACAGGCTGCCTCCACACTCTGGGTTTTAAAACAAAGAGCATCCTGCTGTGTGGTCCATGCCTGCTCCCCGGTGTTTATGAGAACTGACTTAAGCACCTCTGTGAGACAGCCGGTGATGTAACAGACAAAGGAATAGGTCCTATTAACACAATACTCACATTGCAGTGATGGTCAGCCCTCGGAAACCAGGAACGCCTTCTCAAGGCTCCCTTCTCAAGAGACCACGCTTCACTATCAGGCGTGGGCCAAGTATGGAGCCCCAGGGATACCGCCCTTCATCGAGAAGTCTTTGTACCACGATGGAGGCCCTCGCTCCTCTGCAATCTGGGCACGTTGCGTGGACATGCCTGGGCACGCCTGGTACTTGCAGTCTGTGGAAGGATTGCAAGGGACAGGCTGGCATCCGTACAGACAGACGCACGGATCGTGAGGCTGACCGGATGTTTTTTATCTCCACTGCTGTATCACACACTGTAGCTCACACTGCCCTCCCTGCTTCTGCTCTCTCACCACTACCTCAGGCGCCTTAAGTTGCTTGAAAGGTCAGGCTTGCTGTCTGCTTGCAGATAAGCCTTGACGAAGCTAGAATAGAACTCTGGGAGATTTGCTGGTCTTATGTTTTCATTAAAATAAATAGATAAGTTAATTAATTGATTAATTAATTAATAAGGCAAGCCTACACTATTGGGCTGACGGTTTTGTGGGCCAGATGAACTCCCAGTGGGGATTTGAGATGAAATCATTCCTCACCAGCTCGGGAACTGAATGCTTAGTTGCCAGCTGTGGCACTGTTTTGGGAGGTGATTGTTAGAATAAGGCAGCTAAAGGTACCTTGATGGAAGGCCTGGTGTCATGGTTTGGCTATGCTCGTCCCAGGGAGTGGCACTGTTGGAGGTGTGGCCTGTTGGAGTAGGTGTGTCATTGGGGGTGGGCAGTATTCTGCTAGCAGCCTTCAGATAAAGATGTAGAGCTCTCAGCTCCTCCTGCACCATGCCTGCCTGGATGCTGCCGTGTTCCCACCTTGATGATGATGGACTGAACCTCTGAACCTGTAGGCAAGCCCCAATTAGATGTTGTCCTTTATAAGAGTTGCCTTGGTCATGGCATCTGTTCACAGCAGTAAAACCCTAAGACGCCTAGTATCAGGACTTTCAAATGAAACCAGAAGGGGAAAAATCATGCTTGAAACCTCACCCAAGGGAGATGGTCAGACGACCTTTGTCAGAGACTCAGGGAAGCATTTACATTGACTGAAAGGGAGAACTTACCAATTGCGGGTGAAAGATAGGATGCTCAGTGATGGGTGGAGGTGAGGACTGCAGATAAGAAATTCCTAGTGTGGCTCAGATCACAGGTGGGTGGCACACAAGTGCCAGGAAAGCCACTGTAATGACTATTCCTGGTTGCCAACTTGACTATACCTGGGATGAACTACAATCCAGAATTGGAGGGCACACCTGTGACCCAGAGCTTGAGGTTGAAAGGCTCACATTTCTGACCTGGATCTTGGCATGGAGATCTTGAGACATAGTGGCCATGAAAAACTTAGGCCCAGGCAAGCAGTACAGGCCATTAATCCCAGGAGATTGAGGCAAGGAGATATCTGAGTTCAAAGTCAACCTGGGACAAAGTAAGTCCCAGATCCAGGCATGGTGGTACACACCTTTAATCTGGGCCACACCTTCTGCAGGAGGCCTACAAAAGAACACTGGAAGAAGGAAGACTCACTCTTCTTTACCTGCTTACTTGCCAGCACATCTGTTGGAACCTACTTCTACAGAAGACCAGCTGACACAGCTAGCCTCATGGGCCTGAGCAACTACTAGATTCTTGGACTTCCTATTCACAGCTGACCATTGTTGGGTTAGTTGGACTACATTAACTCATCACAATACATTTCCTCAATATAGACGTTCCATAAATTCTGTGACTCCAGAGAACCCTGACTAATATGCCTGCCGAGTCTTTGTTAGTCTTGCTAGGGTAAAACAGGGTGAAACATACGCTTGGCAGGTTGGGAGTAAGGTGTGCTACCCTGTGGGAGATCTAACACAAGAGGTTTATTTGGGGAGGGGGAGAGCAAAAGGCTGTCTTCAGGTTGAGATGTAAGAGCTAGAGACAGATTGATAGAGACGGGGAGACAGAGAATGAACAAGTCAGAGAGAGTGATCTGGGCTGGCTGGGTCTTCACAGCAACTGATACTACAAATACAAGTTCCCCTAAATGTGGTTGACAACTTACAGCAACTTACAGTCCTAAATACAAACATTCCAAAGTCAACTTCACAAGCACAGCATACCCTTGTACTAAAACAACAACTCTGGTTCTCTCATTACACCCCAGGTTTCCAAGAGTACAGAATATTGACAGGGTTGACAGCACCAGATGTGGAACAGGATGAAATCCAACTGGAAAGAACTGGTTACACCCCTAGCAGTCATGCCACTATTGTATCCGTAGATACAATGTTTCATGCTGATAATACAGCATGCAAGATCTGCAGCCGAGTGGGACTGCTTTTAAAAAATTCTCCACCAGTAGCTTATTTAATGCCTTCTAGTGAAGCAAAACCTAGACAGCAAGGAGGAAGCTTCCAGTTCCATCCCAACTTGACCTCTCAGGTCTACAACCAACATATGCGGGTGTGTTCAGCAGTAGAGCCTAGCTATCTAGTCTGTGGGCAAGAAGTCCCAGGGGGCCTCTTTGGCCCACAACAGTTACGAAGTAGTCCATCTCCGACATTGGGACCTTGGCTTCTGGAGGTGTCTTTTTTAACCTACCCAGGGTGCTTTCCTTCAAACTCCTGAACCATTGCTCTGTTTACAGGCACAGGCAGGCTGTTGTTAGAGCATTTCTCTCATTCTTTTATGTGTTATCATCTGTGCCTTACCTAAGCATGAAACTCCAAGAACTTTGTAGCTATGCCTGGCCACAGCAGCCTGTCTGATTCCCCAACCCTGTTCCTTCTGGGTTCTTGCAAACCTCTCAGGTGCCTTTCTAACCCTGAAGGGCACAGTATAGGGCAGCATTGCAACATTTTGTAAGGACATTTTTATACAAAGGGTGGCAGGTGGTAACTGGTCTCTGGAGTCCTCTGCTAAGAGTCTGTTAAAAGAAGCATTAGCAAGATCCAATACAGTGTGAAAAGCTTGTATCAATTGTTTCTTTAAAAGGTCATTTACTATTCATGGAGGGAGTGTTGGTGGGTTCCTTAGATCACTCAGGAGGCAGGGCAAACAGGCTTCTGTGAGTTCAAGGCCAGCTAGGGCTACCTAGAGAGAGCCTGTCTCAAAATGAACCAACCAAGCAAACAAATCAATGTTTAGCACAGCAACAAGGATAGGAGGTGCGGCTTCTTTAGTTACCCTTCCTGTCTGTCCATTCTTCACAATCTCCAGGAGACCCAATAACAATCTTTGAGAAGATTTATTTTGTGTGTGTGGGTGTTTTTCCTGCTTGTGTGTAAGAACGCCACGTGCATGCCTAGTGCCCCCAGAGCCCAGAAGGGGACACCTGATGCCTGGGAAGTTATAGATGTCTGTGAGCTGCTATACAGGTGCAGGTAATTGGTCCTCTGCAGGAGAAGCAAGCGCTCTCAACCCCTGGACCATCTCTCTAGTCCTCAAAATAAACCAGATCTGGATGCTTGCTGACTCCAGTACAGTGTTCTGAGCACTAGATACTGCTCCCTCCTGAACTTCAACACAGAGAAACCGAGTTTGCACGAAGTAAGTAGCTTTTACTCAGCGCAGTTGACTACCTGTGCACACTCAGAAAGGGGCCCTGTCTTATTAGGGTCTACTGCTGTGGACCGACACCATGACCAAGGCAACTCTTTTTTTTTTTTTCTTTTTTTTTCGGAGCCGGGGACCGAACCCAGGGCCTTGCGCTTCCTAGGCAAGCGCTCTACCACCGAGCTAAATCCCCAGCCGACCAAGGCAACTCTTACAAGGACAATATTTAATTGGGGCTGGCTTGCAGGTTCAGAGGTTCAGTCCATTTTCATTAAGGCAGGAGCACGGCAGTGTCCAGGGCAGGCATGGTGCAGGAGAGGCTGAGAGTTCCACCTCTTGTTCCAAAGGCAAGCAGGAAAAGATTGGTTTCTGGGCAGCTAGGACAAGGGTCTTACGCCTACATCCGTAGTGACGCATCTACTCCAAGAAGGCCACGCCTCCTAATAGTGCCACTCCCTGGCCCAAACATATACAAACCATCACACCTGTGAACTGCTTTTCTGGATGCTGTAGCAGTCTGTTTTAATTCTTCACTGGACTACATGTATGGTATTTTCTACAGTAGCAGTCTGCATTCTGCTAACTGTGGTCAAGCGTTCCCTCCCCCATCCCCCACAGCTCCTGTTCTGCCTCCATGATCTCCTTATTCCCTAGAGAACACTTTGTGTATTAGAATGTGTTTTAGGTCATTCATAAGCCATGCCAGTTGGTTTGAATGAGAGATTGGAGACCAGACTAGAGAATCTGTATCAGGCAGTGTGGTGGTGGTGGTGCCGGTGGTGGTGGTGGTGGTGATGGTGGGGGGGGCAGTAGGAGCAGGGAATACATTTGGAGAAAAGAAAAGAGGTTAGAGAAGGCATAGAGGAAGGAGAGAGACTGGCACAGGACAAGGAAGGCAAGGAAGCAGAAGGAAAATGAAAGGCATGCAAGACAGTCACTCATCAATGGCCTAGCTGATCCCATCACATCTGGAGACCTCATGGTCCAGCTCAGTACCATAACAAACTGCAGGACTATATACCTTACTATTGGATGGCTTACTATTAGAGGAACTGGAAGGGAAACAGAAAGGGTGAGTGGGTGGGAATGTTCTTGCCCACATCAAGGCCTCTTGCTCTATGTCCTGTTGCTCAAGGTTAAGCTGGGTGTTTGAGACCTCCTCATCCCAGGTCTTTGTGGGGCCAGGGTGCCGAGATGAAGTGTAGCATGTCATGGAGCCAGCACTGTCCTAGTAACCACAGCACCATGTGTGCGCTCCAAGAATGTACTCCACATCCAGTTGTCAGGCAGGATTGACTGAGAAAGGAAGACCCACCCTGAGTGAGATCAGAGCCATCTGGGGTCCTAAAGTAGAAAAAGGTGAGGAGGTCAGCTGCACCCCACCGTCTGTCTCTCCCTGCCTCCTGACCAAGGATGTGCCGAGGCCCGCAGCCCACTTCCCACCACTGTGGGCTCCCTACCATGAAATTCTTATGTGAGCCAAGATGGATTCTCTTTCCTTACATTGTCTTTGTTGGGTACTTGGTCAGAGCAGTGAGAAAAAGTGCTAATATAGGTGAGAACTGGATGAAAGGGTAGAAGGGAAGGGAAGATTCTTGGGTGTCTTTTTATAAAATGTTTTATTAGTGTGTCTGTGTCTGTGTGTGAGTGTGTGTGTGTCTGTGTGTCAGTGTCTGTGTGTGTCTGTGTGTGTGAGTGTGTGTGTGTGTGTGTGTGTGTGTGTATGTGTGTGTATGCATCGGTGACTACAAAAAATGAACACTGTTGTCTTTGTGGAGGCTCAGGAAGCCCTTGGCCAAATACACCGAACTACTATGAAAACCCCAGTAAACTAGGAATGTTTACCCAACAGAGCCAGTCTCTACCACAAGCCTGAGCCTTTCCTACTGCAGGCACTGGGGGAAGGGTAGCTGCTTCTCTATTAACACTGGGAATGAGCAGGACACAGTAGCACATGCCTGTAATGTCAGCATGAGAGAAGCCAGAGAAGGAGGATCGCTGTGTGTTCAACGCCAGCCTGGGCTGTACATAAAGAACCTGTCTTAAAGAAAAACAAAACAAAAGCAAAGAAAGAAGCCAGACCAAGGTAAGACATTCAACCATTTCCGGTTTTATCCAATATCACATAAGAGAGGTTTCCTTTAAGCATAGACAAGGGAAAGAGAAAAATTACATGAGTCGTGAAGGAAAACAAACGTCCATCTCTTCACGAGCGATGTCATCAACACACACAGATCCTGCAGAACCCACATATCTATGCTAAGACCGACACGTGCATTAACAAGAGTGTAATACAGCAACATGGAAGGACATGTATGTATATATGCATTCCCAACAAGCAACTGGGAATTAACTTCTAAATATTCTTCCAACTGAATCACAAAAATGAAACATTCAGGTGTTTATATCATGGAATAGAGGACAGAACATATTAAAAGTCATAGGATGATTGGAAAAGCCTGCACACACAGGGCAGTACCCGTGCACACACAGGGCAGTACCCATGCACACACAGGGCAGTACCTCAGGCATGCATACGAAGGTAATATTAGCTTGTCGATTCTTTGGAAATCCATCTGCAGATATGAAGCTGGTCCTAATCAAGCCCTAGCAGGATTCTTTTGTAACAGACAAGCCGGCTCAAAAATTTACGTAGAAAGACAAGTTACTGGAATCATACAAAAAACAATTTTGAAAAGGCACAAAATTAAGACTACCTAATTCCCAAACTCAGTCTACAGCTGTAACGATCAAGACAATGCCGTATTGGCAAAAAGACAGACAGGGATCAATACAGGAGGATGGAGTCCAGAAATAGACCCACACGATTGATTTTTGACAAGAGTACAAAGATAATTCAATGGAGAAAAGACAGTCCTGTCAGCCAGTGGCACTGCAGCCACTGGACGCCATACGAAAAACAAACCTTCTGTCTATAGCTAAAAATTGACCTCAGATATAAACGTAAAATTCAAAACTGTAGCAGAGACACTTGGAAGAAATGTAGGAAAAAGAACATTGCATTGCTTGTACAAATTGTTCTTAAATATGATGTGAAAAACAGATCTATAGAGGAAAACATGAATTTATCCAAATTAAAAGTTGGGCTGTGTCCAGATCACTATAAATCACTATAAATTATAAAGGTCAAAGGTGTAGATTATTCCGGGATGCTTTTAAATTACTACCTCACAAAGACCCTATGCAAGGTATAGAGAGAATTGTCAAAAACCCATCAGTAAGATTAACCTGCCTGGCTGGGAAGTTGCCTAACTCTGTGAAGAGACACTTTACCAAAGAAGAGTCTGACAGAAGCCACACCCACAGAGCGCCCAGAAGTCATGCCCACAGAGCGCCCAGACTCATGGCTCACTAGTGAAATCCTGTGTTTGAAGCTCTTACTCCACTTCCTGAGGGCTAGCTTTGCCGATTTAAGTGTTGGTGGACTTGCAAAGTGACCAGAACTCTCAAGGCAAAATGGCCATACGTGTGTGTGTGTGTGTGTGTGTGTGTGTGTGTGTGTGTGTGTGTGTGTGTGTGTGTGTATTTCCTCTGAGATAAAACATTCCGCCTTGGAGGGAAGCTCTTGAGACTCAGGATGTTTTAAAGTTGTTGACTCAGGGAGTAAACAACTTAGAAGTCTCAGAAAGTCCCTAAAACTGACCAGTTCTGATATACTGGAATCTCCCCAAGCTTATCTACAAAGTAAGGATTGCTTAAAGACACCATCAGATAAACCCAGATGCATGGAAGGTTCACTCTCCAACCTGTTCTGTTGGGTTGCCTGCAAATCGTGCAGTGAGTTCCAGCTTTCTTGAGCTGTCATTCATGGTTTGGTGATGTGTCACTTCTGCTCCTGTAACTAACCCACCACCTATGCATCTGTTAATAAGCCCAATAAACACATTGGTTCACCAAGTTGGGTCTTGTTGTTTCTAATGCCTTGGTCTGTCATTAGTTCCTGTCCTACTTCTCTCTCTATTGCTGTGACAGACATGACCTAAATCAACTTGAGGAAAGGGTTTATTTCAGCTTACAATTTGTAGCCCACCATGAAGGAAAGCCATGGCAGAAGCACAAGGCAGGAACTGAAGCAGATGTCATGGAGGAACTCTGATTACTACCTTGGTGCCCGTGGATTGCTCAGCTTGCTCTTATACCTCCTGGGGCTATCTGCCCACATGTGGCACCACCCACAATGGGCTGGGACTTACCACAGCAATCATTAATCAAGAAAATGCCTCATAGATTTGCCTCCATGCCAATCTGATTGGGGCGATTTCTTAGTTGTGTTTCTCTCTTCCCGAGTATGTCAAGTTGACAAGAACCAAACAGCACACTTTCCTATTTGAGATGCTCACATCTCCCCAGGAAATGTCCTCCAAGAGTCTTAATGCCATTGTGACACATGTGATCACACATTGCACACTTGCAGAAATATGTGTAAGCTGGCACACTCCATTGTTCTAATATTAACCTCACCACACATTCATGCACACACTTGCTCCAGCATAGAACATAGCTCAGGTTTGGGTATTATGATGGTTTGCATATGCTTGGCCCAGAGAGTGGCACTATTAGAAGGTGTAACCTTGTTGGAGGAGTGTGTCACTATAGGGGTAGGCTTGGATACCCTCCTCCTAGCTTCCTGGGGATGCTAAGACTGTTCCTGGCATCCTTCCGGTGAAGATGTAGCTGCCTGGATGCTGCCATGGTCCTGCCTTGATGATAATGGATTGAACCTCTGAACCTGTAAAGCCAGCCCCAATTAAATGTTGTCCTTTATAAAACTTACATTGGTCATGGTGTCTGTTCACAGCAATAAGACCTTAACTAAGACAGAAGTTGGTACCAGGAGTGGGGTATTGCTGTGATAGGCCTGACCATGCTTTTGTTTGTAAGACTGAATTTTGGGACTTTGGATTTGGAAAGCAGTGGAATGCTTTAAATGGGGCTTAATGGGCTATCCTAGTAGGAATGCAGAAGTCTTTGTTACTAAGAGTGATTTGAATTCTGCAGGCCAGGCCCAAGAGATTTCAGATCAGAAGAACTTTGGTATGTGCTATAAAGACTGCTTTTCTGGTACTTTGGTGAAGAATGTGGCTGCTTTTTAACCTTGTCTGAAGAGTCTGCCTGAGGCTAAGGTGAAAAGACTCATATTAATTGCATTGACAAAGGAAGTCTCAGAAATGCCCATCATAGATTTTGTTCTGTGGTTAAGTCTCTTGAAGAGCAATTTAATGAAAAAAGGGAAGTTGCAAAAGGAAAAAAAAAACCCAAAATATATAGTTTGAGTATTAAAGGGACACCAGGAAGTAAAATGGAGCTGAATTCTGTGTTCAAGGATATTAAATTGAATGAAGGAAGTAATGACCTTGGGGCAAGATCCACCCAGCTATGTTAGCCCCAGGCAACTTAGTACAAACCTTTAATCCCAGGAGACAGGCATACAGATCTCTAAATTCAAGGTCAATCTACAGAGTAAGGTCCAGGTGAAAGAGTTAGAAAAGAGGAAGCTGGTGACAATGTAATAGAACGAGGGGGCTCAGCCGCTTCAGCCATGTGTCTGTGGCTTTATATTCAAGAGGAGGAGACTACTGGGACAATTGATGCTGGTCAGCTGGAGCTAAGAAATTAGTGGTGATTAAGAAAAGACCAAAATCATTGAGGTGAAACCTCTGGGAAGTGTTTCTGAGAGCACAAAGAGGCTGTGTTCCAGAGATAGCCAACCAAGGTTGTACTTTGTGCTGTGGCTGGACTTGGTAATGTGTAAGAGACACCTAGGTAGTACTGGTTTTGAAGGCATGAAGGGGTCAAGAAAAGCAGCTGAGGCTGGGCACTGTGAGAGGCCATAGAAGACCATTGGTGAAAGTGCAGCCCCAGTTGCAGTTGATGGCCCAGGACTGAAGGTGTCATGGAAAGGAGCTGAGGCTTGGCACCATGAAGAGAGACTGTGAGAGGCTACTGGTGAAGCCTAGTTGCAACAGAAGACCCCAGTGCATTGGAGATGCCAGTACCATGGGATGATCACCAAGAACAGCTGAGTCAGTGGAGTGGATCAACCTGAGAGTTACAGAGGGAGAAGTGAAGCCAGCCCTTTGGAGGATCATGTGTGGATCTCAGACACTGAAGCTGTCTTGGAGACCCAAGGATGTTAGAGATGCCAGATGCTAACAGGGAGTGGAACAAGCCCAGGAGAAAGAAATTTGCTGTAGTCAACAAGGATGAAAAAGGAGTTGACTATCTGAAGACCGCGTGACATCAGACATGGAGATGGCAGATGTTGAAGTTTGCCCAGCTGGTTGCCTGTCTTAATTTGGGAATTACAGCTGAGTGATTAGATGGATCTTGGAAGAGACTTTGATCTTTGGAATTTTAACTTTGTTGACACTGCTATAGACTATGGGGACTTCGGAAGTTGAACTAAATGTACTTTTTTTTTTAAAAATTATACTCTGTTTAGGAATGGCCTCCATAGACTCATGTGTTTAAACAAGCCTGTGGAGGCCAGGGAATGGAATGTGATGGTTTGCATATGCTTGGCCCAGGGAGTGGCACTATTAGAAGGTGAAGACTTGTTGGAGGAAGTGTGTCACTGTGGGGGTGGGATTGGAGACCCTCCTCCTAGCTGCCTGGGGATGCTAAGACTGTTCTTGGCTTCCTTTGGGTGAAGATGTAGCTGCCTGGATGCTGCCATGGTCCTGCCTTGATGATAATGAACTGAACCTCTGAACCTGTAAGCCAGCCCCAATTAAATGTTGTCCTTTATAAAACTTACATTGGTCATGGTGTCTGTTCACAGCAATAAGACCCTAAGACAGGTATCCATAGAAGAGCAGCCATTCCTTTTACCCCTTCCTACTTCCTCAATGCAAATATTCAGAAGACATCAGTAATCACGATGCAACTCTAACTGCTTCAGAGTGTGGTCTTAGTCAGGGTTTTTACTCCTGCACAAACATCACGTCCAAGAAGCAAGCTGGGGAGGAAAAGGTTTATTCAGCTTACACTTCCACATTGCTGTTCATCACCAAAGGAAGTCAGGACAGGAACTCAAGCAGGTCAGGAAGCAGAAGCTGATGCAGAGGCCATGGAGGGATATTACTTACTGGGTTGCTTCCCCTGGCTTGCTCAGCTTGCTTTCTTATAGAACCCAAGACCACCAGCCCAGGGATGGCACCACCCACAAGGGGCTGCCCCCAAACCCCCATCACTAGTTGAGAAAATGCCTTATAACTGGGTCTCATGGAGGCATTTCCTCTATGGAGTCTCCTTTCTCTGTGTCAAGTTGACACATAGAACCAGCCAGTACAAGTGTGTGTGGCCACAGAGCCCTGTGGTGCTATTTCTTCTTAAGTGACTCTTTCCAGGGAATCTAACAGTGCCTGTGCAAATCTTTGCACTGGAGGTTTCTAAAATGCCCCCAGTACCTCTAGTACCCATGTGGCATACAACAGCAGCTGGTGTCTGAACATGCAGAAAGAGATGTCAGTGGGGAGTGGGGACCTCTAGAAAACCATCAAATCCTCAGACCCATTCATCCCAAAAGTCTTTGGCTATGAACACCATTCCCACACTTCCCGAAAAGCCCGTATCCTCTACACACAAGAGTAAAATGACCTTTTCTCCCCAGTCACAAAAGCTCTTTGCTCACACCTTCGCAGTGCTGCAGCTCAGGACCTACGCTGAGATGTTAGGGGCTAGAGAGATGACTCAGTGCTTCTTAAGTGCAGCTGCTGCTCTTCTAGAGGACCCAGCCCCATGACAGCTCACAGCCATGTACAACTCTAGTTCCTTGCTGCCTGACACCCACTTCTGACCTTCCTGGACATGAGGCAAGCGCATGGTGCACATACATTTGTGCGAGCAAATACACAACAAATAAATCTAATTTGTTTTTTACTTGAGACTTTATAGCTCTTGACAGCAGAGCCTCCAGTCAAGTTCACACGTATGCAGGTCCGTGCATGAAAGGAAAGTTCATCTTTTTGTAAACATTGTCAAAAGCAATGTACTGCTTTTCTGAGTTCACATACCCTGTGTCTGTCTGTCTGTGTCTGTCTGTGTGCCTGGATAACTAGGCTTAAAGCAGGCTCGCACACATCCTGTGGTCGCAGGTGGTCCCCTTGGAGCATTACCCCTAAAGTAAGATTTGCTCTTTCTTTCTTGGAGCATGCAACTGAGGAAGGATGAGACATAAGGGTGACACTAATGTTAGGAGCTCTCAGGGTTGTGCTTACAGCCCTGGCAGCTGGCATTGGCCACTGGGGGAGGAGGTGCATCTGTAAGGTGTTGGGTGTGGCTTGCAGAAACTGCCCTTCATGAGGCACTGGGTGGTGAGGGCAGACCAATGTATGCTGCTGCTTCCAAGGCCCCAATACCTGAGTCCCTGTAGTGCCACCTGGAAAAGAGCTCCGTCCCTCTCCCTCTCCCTCTCCCTCTCCCTCTCCCTTCTCCTCTCTCCCTCCAACAGTGCAAGCCAGAGATCAAAGCCACCATAGGCATATTTGGAATTTAGCTTCATTTCCACATTTCGCTTTCTTTGGTTTCCTTCCCTATCTCCCCTCTTCCCTCTCTCCTTCCCCCTCCTCTCCTTTTATTTTCCCTTCCCCTTCCTTCTTCCCCCTCCTCCCTTCTCCACTCCTCCCTTCTTTCTCCCTCCTCTCTTTTCTCCTCCCTTCTCTCTCCCTCCTCCCTTCTCTCCTTCTCTCTCTTCCTCCTTGCCCCTCTTCAGTTCTCTCTCCCTCTTACCCTCTCAGCCAACTCCACCATGTACAGAGCACTACCCTCACTATAGGATACACAGGTCACTAGGACAGGGGTTCTGCTTTAAAGGGTGAAAGAGACAAAGAAAAACATGTTTGCTCAGCTGGGGGGGGGGAGGGGGAGCTGTCAGGATCCTCTAAACGGGTCAAGTGGGAACCAGAATCAACATTCAGGAAGAAGACAGGTTACACAGCCCTGGCCATCACAGACAGGAGCAGGGCCCATAGGCCATGTGGTCTGCTCCCCAAAGTCACCCGTGCCACTCGAGCTCCCCCATCCAGATTGCCCATTTTGAAGCGTGTCGCCACAGATCTATTTAAAGTCCTGCCGCTGCGCAGCTCGCATTTGATATACGAGGAATTTTGATTTCGTGTCTCATTTATTAGCCTTCATATTCAAATTCAGAATGTGTGATTTTACTCAGAGATCTGCAGAGGACGGTGGGGACGCTGGGGACGCTGGGGGACGCCTCTCACCTCAGGTGGTGTCCCAGTCTGAACCCGTTTGAAGGCCAAGCAGATGTGGCCAGCAGCAGCCCCTAGGCCTTGCACCCAGCCCTGATCCCATGGTGTCAGCTGAGTCTTGAGTCTGGCTGATGTTGAGCTCATTAAGAACCCTGAGGCCATCCTGGTCTCCCCTGCAATCTCAGGAAGGGGCAGCTTCCCAAGAGGACCCTGATTGGGGCTGGCGGGACCCAGCAGGGGTCCAGCAGCTCAGTGAGACAATGCAGGGGCTTCTCTGCCTCTCAGCTCTGTGAGTGGCAGTAGCCAGTGTTGCGGGGCTCCGGAGGACTCCAAGGTGGGGCTACCCATGATGCAGTTCTGAATCTCACCTCCTGTCGCCTGATTGGCAATTACCCTGCCCTGCTTGCTGCAATCAGATCTGAAATCAGCTCGGCCTGTCTCTGAGTTGCCTTGCACCCCTGGAGCAGCAGCCTGAGATGCACCAGAACTGAGAGGTTAGAATAGGTGGCCCATTCTGTCCAATTTATTTTAAAGACCCCAGCCCACCGCCAAGGAAAGATGACAAGGTAGGAGGGTCAGGAGCCTTTCCTGTTGGCTCAGGGGACAAGGAAAAGGGTGCTGATGTTATGTGTATAAATGCAAATACGGTAAACACTGAAGTGGTTGACGTCCCTCCCTCCCTTTCTATCTTTCCCTCCCTCTCTTCCTTCCCTCATGTATCCCAGGATGGCCTAGAACTTGTTATGTAGCTGAAGGTGACCTTGAACTCCTGGGATTTCAAGTGTGTATCCCCTGATTCTAGGCAGTGCTGAGCCCAGGGCTTTGTGCCTACCGGAGTAAGGATTGAGCTCCCTCCAGTTCCAGCATCTGCCTGTGCAGAGCGTCCTGATGCCTCTGGAACCATGGGCTGCAGAGACCTCACTGCTTCCAGATCCATGTGCTCATAGCACCCAGGGTGCTGCTGCTGCTGCTGGTGGTGGTCCGTTCTCCCTAGCTCACTTACACAGCCTGCTAAATGCTTCTCCTCAAAGGTAAACTGGGGATCACTGTCTATGTCCCCCAGGGGATCACCTAAGTGTAGTTGGCACGGGAGTGTACCCTGGATCATCACCGCAGGAACTTCAGACTTGATCTGCCTCTCACCTAGTAGCTAAGGACACCAGTACACCTGAGATCTCCCTGTCCTAGAACCTCAACCAGGTGTGATATAGGGGACACGTATGTCCCTGGCAGGTTGTAGGGGTGGAACCAGCTGTCCACTTCCTGCCAACCCACTTCGCTCAGGCACAGCTCC
The DNA here is from genome assembly GCF_021556685.1 of Rattus norvegicus. Taxonomy (NCBI): domain Eukaryota; kingdom Metazoa; phylum Chordata; class Mammalia; order Rodentia; family Muridae; genus Rattus; species Rattus norvegicus. Next base: position 85,193,134 of record NC_141549.1, read on the forward strand.
CTTCTACCCTGGGACCTGCTCTGGGCATTGAGTGTTCCACCCCTGACTCCAGCCCTGGAGACCATGCTTACGCCAGCCTGTTCCTCTTAGGGGCTCTGAGTCAGTGTCTGGGGCCGTCCCAGCACAATGTGGCCAGCCCGGGTTGCCCACACTGAGTCCTCACGGTTCTGGGAGTGAAAATCTTAGCTTAGGTAGCTTAGGGAAACAGGCAGGCCTTAATGTACCTGGAGAGGTGTCTTCCTGACTCGGAACACCAGGTGGGCTTTGCAGGCAGCTCCGGCTGCTTTGGCCTTTCTGTGGGCCCTTGCTCTCATTCTAAGGTGTCAACTAGAGCTACATGCTCAGAGGGACTGGGTCACCTCTAACCAATTACATCTACAAAGGGAGTTATTAATCGGGGCAGTCTCTGAAGCAGAGGAGTTAAGATTTTACACCTGGAGAGGGGGTAGTCATGACTCAACTCAGGGGCACGCTGCCCTGCCACTCAGAGGACATCGCCCAGTCCTCCCTTTCTCTGCTGCTGTCTTAGTACCAAGCCTGAAGCCCTTTCCTGCATGAGGAAATCCCTGGTCCTCACCATTCTCTCATGAGCACCGTTCAGCCTTCACCTCCCTTCCCTCCTGTTAGGTTGTCCATACCTGTGGTCCCACAAGTTGAACCCAAGACAGGAATAGAGGCAGAGTTAGTGTCTGGGTGGAACGGGGTCAGGGGTTGGGGTTCCATGTTGGTTAACTCTCCGGTGCTATGATAAATGGACTAAGAAAAATCAGCTTCGAGGTGGAAAGACAGCGTGGCTCATGATTCCAACACTCTCAGTCCATGGCTACTCGGCTGTGCTGTTCCTGTGGTAGAGCAGAGCATCATGGTCGTGGTGGGGAGTCGCGGAGGAGCAGAGCATCATGGTCGTGGTGGGGATTCGCGGAGGAGCAGAGCATCATGGTCGTAGTGGGGATTCGCGGAGGAGCAGAGCATCATGGTCGTGGTGGGGAGTCGCGGAGGAGCAGAGCATCATGGTCGTAGTGGGGAGTCGCGGAGGAGCAGAGCATCATGGTCGTAGTGGGGATTCGCGGAGGAGCAGAACGGTCGTGGTGAGAAGTCGTGGAAGGAAGTCATAGAGGAGCAGAGCTGCTCAGCTTTGGGCAGCCAGGAAACACAGGAAGGTAAAAGGATGAGAGGCAAGAACATCACCACAGCGTGACCTATTTCCTCTAGCTGGCTCTGACTTCCTAAAGTTTCCACCAACTTCCATTCAATACCATCCGCTGACAACCACTTTGAGGTCATTCCAGATCCAAGTCGGAATGTCTTTATTTTGCCTCCCTGTATGGGGTCATTTTCTCTACACATCTGTTTTTATTAAGGACAAAGAGATCCAGGTTGTATTTATTTATTATGGAGGCAGCGTCTCGTGTAGCTCAGGCTGGCCTCAAACATATATGTGAGGATGGCCCAGTTTCCCACTGGCTGAGATTACATGAATGCGCCCCATACCCACTCCACGTATCTTACCAACACTGTACATTTCAGACCATGTCTGCTTGTGTACTTCAGACATGTTGTAGTCCAGAGGTCAGACCACTATAAGGAACAAATTTGATGGTAAAGGAATTTTCACACAATGTTTTGGTTTCCCAGTAGTGCACAGAACATGTGTTTACTCTGTAAGTGTGCAATAACACTGTATCTTTAAAATAGCAATGGGCAAATCTCAATCCAAAATATTTTACAGCAAAGAAGTACCAGCAATTAGGGAGGGTCAGGAAGAGGAGCAATGTTGGAAATAAAAATAATTTAATAAAAAAGGAAAAAGTATTTTATAAAATGAAAAAATTTTTTCTAGCTTTGGGAAAGATGATGGACCTGCTTGAAGCATGCTGGCCATGGGCCTTCAAGAAAACGAAGCAGGAAAACCAGGACTCCTGTACGAGTTAGGGGCAAACGTATTCGCGCTGGATTGCTCGTGATAGGAGGGAAATGATGGTTTGTGCGCGCGCGCATGCGCATATGTGAGTCTCGGTACAGCATTGGTGGAGCACGAGCATCAGCGTCCCTCCCCCTCCCATTTTTATGACTGTCATCTAAATGCCACCAAAGAGTTGGATTACAGTGGATGACACACCTTCCGGAGGATGGTAGACTAATTAGTACAGGAGCTAGGGAGAAGTTAAATCACTGGGGGCGCATCCTTATAGGCTGTCTTGAGATCCCCACTCCTTCCTGTCCTTCTCTTTTGTTTCTGGTTGCTAGGAAGCAAAGAGCTACCCTCCTCACCACAGGCCTGAAGACTGTGGAGCTGGCTGTACCATTGGGTAAAGCCACCAAAACCGTGAGCAGAATAAATCTTTTCACTTTATTAGATGTAATTCTCCAGGATTTTGTCACAGAGAAACTTGACCGATACAACGTCTGTAAAACAATATGGGAGGCAAGACCAGTGGAGAGTAGGCTTCCGTTCATGCAGCTTAGATCTTGAGTGCAGTGACACCCCCAGATTTCTAGCCAGCAAGGTGGCCATCTTGGGTTATAAGCTGCCTTGTGGGGTATCTGAGGATCGCATGAGGCGATCCAGCTGAAGGCACAGGAAGTGCTCGGAAGTTGGCTGGGATCCTGAGAACTGTGCACTGTCTGTAGGTCTAAAAGAAAAGTGTAACAGCTTGTCCTCCTCTCAAACACAACGACCAGTCTTTTGAAATATGCTAATTTCCTCTATCTTATTATTGAAAAATCAACAGGGGGGCTCGACGAGAAGACTCAGTAAAATACTTGTCAACTAGTTCAATCCCGGGGCACAGATAAAACTCCAGGCATGGTGCCGCACACCAATCCGGAGGCTCACAGCTTGCCACTCTAGCTAGTCACTGAGCGTTGGGCTCCCGCAATTGCCTACAAACCACGTGAACACTGATCTCAGACAGGGATGGTTTATTGACTGGTAGACCAGGGAACTGAACCATGACCCAGAGTGATCCTACAGGGTTTTTAAGCCCCAGAGTCTCAAACATCTGTGCCAGGTTATTCCACCAATCAGGATTTAGGGATAGGGGTTCCCTTAGGAACATGATTTTGTTGTACACTTAACCTGCTCCCATTGGTTGGCACATTCAACTGTGGCAGGGGACTTGCCTAACATTCAAGTCCTAATTTGCCAACCATGATGTCAGTTACCCACATACATGTCTCTTTCTGCCAAGCAGGATGTCAGTTCCCAGGGCGGCCTTGAGAACTTAAACTCTACTCAACAGCTACTCAGAATGGAAGTCTTATTCCAAATAGTTCCTTGTATCGGTGCCCATCGCAGGGGTAGCTTTTACCCCAAAGGCTCATACACAGGTGCAGGAAGTGCTGTCCAGAAGTGGTTGGTTCCGGTCCAAGCTTATAGCGAGTGACTAGACAGAGCAGTTCTACTGACTTCTGCTGTGATTGGTTTCCAAGGGTACAGAGCACAACAGAATATGCGATCAATTTTGGCATTAGCAAGTTACTTAGTAACAGCAGAAACATGCGAGGAAGTTTCCTTACTATGGCAGGCGAGCCAGGTAACTGTTACCAGGACCTTAAAATTCCATTTAGGCCTGAATATTTTACCTAGGTCCTTACAGTGAGATTCGGATTCAGGAATAACGTAGATAGCGATCGAGTGAGTGTCTTCACACTCAGTGTCCACACATGACTGCCTGACACACACACACACACACACACACGCACGCACGCATGCACCCATGCACGCACGCACAGAGACAAAAATCAACAAAAATAACGCACGTGAATATTTAAACACGAATTATAATTTGTGCTTTAGTGCCAGTGTTTTAATTTCAAGCCCACCACAGTGGGAGAAGCACTTTATTTTACCAAGATAATAACCTTGGTAATCAATGTTTTCATTAAAAGCCTGGAAAGCACTTCAGAGCCGGCATGGCACTCACGCATGGCCCACCCACTCCACGCGTTCACAGAAGCACTTCAGGAAGCAGAATCACCTTCAATTAGCCAGGGCCATCACTCAGACGCACCCTTTTCAAATATAGGCACCTGGAGGTCACTCTTACACTGCACCGGCATAGGCTCTCTCTCTTCTGACCAGGCACCGTGTGTGTGTGTGTGTGTGTGTGTGTGTGTGTGTGTGTGTGTGTGTGCTCACTGGTCCACACTGCCCTTGTTAAACCTGGCTTCTTTGCATCTTTCACAGAATGGACCAAGAAACACAGCCTCCCTTTTTGTGTCTCCCTCTTTCCAGCAGCACGAGGTCCCACCTCTTCCAGGAAGTCTGTTCTTTACACTCCGCTCTCCAGGTTTGTGATTTGGGGTCAGGCCCTGCATGAACACAGCCTATCTGCTATGACCGCTTACCCTCCCTCATTGGCTTCCGAATGCTTTCCCTTAACAGCTCCCTGCAGACCCCGTGCTCCCCCACACCTCCGACGACACCTCCATGCCTCTGCTAATGCTGTTCTCCCACCAGGAATGCTTTTGTCTGTCCTTCTTGGCTGAGACCCCTGGAGTTGCTGTACTCCCAGGACAAGGTGACGGTGCTCCTCCTTGCCTCTCAAAGAAACGTTCACGATTACAACTATGCCAAGGTCATCCCTGTGTTTCTTAAGTCGTATCTCCTCCTTGTCTTATCAAGATGAAAACAAACCCAGGGAAGATACAGAGAACCTTTCAGGCTGGGGATCAGAAGGCTCGAAAAGCTTCAGGAAGCCTCGGGGGGGGGGGAAAGAGTTTGCCCACCCTCTCTGCCTACTTCATGACAGAACCTTGAAGTAGAAACTTCCACAAGCCAGGAACCTTGTGCTTGTACCCACAAGGAAGAAAGCCCTCCCAATTAGCGAGAGCTTGATTTTGAGTGAAGACTCCCCCAACCTTCCTCCGGTCAGCCCTCAGTGCGTATCCTTTCGTGCAACTTTAGTGGGGCTGTGAAAAGCCTGGAAGAAGTCCCTAGCTCTGTACCTCTCAGACAAGTCCTGATTTCACTGAATCCAGTGAACCAACCAGGAGGTTGCAAAATGGCTTAGGAAGGGGCCAGCCAGTGAAGCTCCAAAGGGATTGGTTGGAGTGTTAGGCCTCACCTCCTGGAGGTGTGACTCCCCCCCCCCACAATACCCAATTTGCATTAACTGAGGAGAGAGTCCAGCTCTGTCTCAGACACTCATTGCTCCCCACATGAGTGGTATGGGTGGTCAAGCACAGACACCTAGAGCAGACACCACAGTGGCCCCAGCAAGGACACTAGGTTTCCCAGTTCATACCAGACAGGAACAGAGGCCTTCAAGCCTAGTTGGGGTGACTTTGAACCGTCCAGCTCTGTTCTTTACACATGAAATTGCGTGTTCTGAGGCCTGAACACTCTTCATTCCAGACCCCAGCCTCTAACGTCTATGTTTTCTATTTCGGTCTCAGCAGCTGCTTCAGCACCATTCCCAGCCACAGCAGCTGTGGCTAACCTCCTCTCTAGCCATCCTGCAGTGCAGCAGGGAGCTCACCGCTGTCCTCACAGGCAGCCTGACTCCTCTCACTCCGTCGTTTTAGAGCTCATGGTATGTCCTTTCCACAGTAACATGATTTGGACCTGGAGTGAAAGGTCATCATGGCTAGCGCCACTCAGACACACAGGAAAGCCCTCCAGGGTGCTAAGCTTCCAGGGCACCGAGTGCATTCCTGACATATCTCCACTGATATCGTTTGTGTTGATGTCTTGAGACATAGTATCAATGATCGTGAACAATTATCTGGAACACAGGCTGGTTAACTGTGGTTGGTCAGGGGACACCAGGGACAAGATTCAACTGGGCTTACTGGTTTCCAAAGGCATTACCAAGAAGCTGTCTGGTAAAAGGACCCACTGGCTTCTGACTTCAGCCATTCATTGTAGGGAAGCCTGAAGAACATCCCCTCGGGCCTGTCCACCCTGGACATGGTCCAGGGCTTCCTTGGGAGATCTATTCTAAAAAACTTGCTTGATGCACCCATCATTAATGAGGAGATTTAAGGCCAGGGGTTCTCCCAGTGGTTTTGGCCTCAATGTCTTGAACAACCTTGAGAACTGAATGAGATAGTTGTCCAGGTGGTGTATCCTGACTCTGCTGAGGCTCTGCCCTTAGAGGGAATGTGTCTTGGGGGAACACACACACACACACACACAATACGCGCACGCACACACACCAGCTTGGCTCACACACGAAGTCTATATGGCTAGCCCAGAATCTCGAGAGCTTTAGATGTGTCTGCTTTCCTATGTAATTTATCTTACTTGCAAAAACATTTATAATTTGCTTACTGCCATATTAAAATCTAGATAAGAACCTCGTTTACAGAGGCCCTCGTTCCTTTCTTATCTGCTTCTGAGACATCTTGTAATAAGACTTTTTCCCCTGGTCTGTAGTGCTTTTTCAATTTTTCAATCAATGTAGCTGACACCAGATAATTTCAACACAAGGGATATATAACACTGGCCCCATATGAGCAGTGACCTAATTTAGTGAGTCTTGAGCTGTTTATCCACAATATCTTGCCTGTGAATATTTGAAAGTGCATAACCATTGTAATCTCCTGGGGGCGGGGGAGGAAAACAGAAGGCCCATGAGCATCTCCATGGTCTTAGAAGATGAAGCAAATGGGGCCATGCAATGCACTCCCTAAAAAACCAGGAGCATTAGCTAATTTGAATTCTGCTATGTGCGATCTGTGACCCCCGCCCCCTTCTCCCTTCATCTTTCCTGTGTCCTTACTCAACATTCTGGAATCTTCCAATCTTACATGGTTCTGAGAAAGTAGGAGAACAGGGACAGCACTGGCTGAAGTCCTGCTGCTTTGCTTGTGGGTCTGTATAAATAAGAGTAAACTCGGGGAGTTATCACAAACAGAAGCACCCTGTCCAGGGACACACCAGCCATCCTACATGAACGAGGCACCTTTTTGGACAGCTAATAGGAGGCTAATGTCTTCAACAAGACATGTGCCCCATTTGAAGGTATTTTCTTGGCAACTATTAAAAATATGTAGTGTGGGGGCATGGAGTGTAGCTTAGTTTGTAGAGTGCCTTCCCAATAGCACCAAGTTCTGTGTTCTAGTCCCAGCATGGCCTAAAGCTGGGCATGGTGGAACACATCTGTAATCCCAGTCCTCAGGAGCTAGGGGCAGGAGGATCTGAACTTCAAGGTCTCCCACAGCTAACACAGTGGGTTAGAGACCCACCTGGGATACATGAGAACCCATTTCAAGCAAACAATAATAAATAGACAGATATACAAACATACATATAAACATACATGCATACATGCATACATACAACATTCTAGGATGCTGCTACTAATTTCTTACTACTTAAACAGAAAATCCTAAGAATGATATTTTGCAAGGGGTGCATTCCCCAAAGAAACCATATCAGCTCATTTATATATACCCTGACATTGGTATTTCATAATTTTTCTCTTAGATAGAATTCAGCCAAAATCAGAAGAGTTAATGGGCATAGAAATAATGATCAACAACTCCTTTTATGATGAAAAATCATTTTATTCAAAATTATCTCCGAGATATTTCCAATTTATTGGCATAGTGGACTTAACTTCATATTTTCCCAAATTTTTTCATATTGGTTATACAATACCCAAAGTAAATATATTGAACGATGCTGTATATACTCCAAGCCTTTTCATGTAAAATGTTCATGGTGTACTTTAATAGGATATGTTGAGGACAATAAGCAGGGAGCAGGTTTTTCATTTCTTATTATCAAATGATGAAATAAATTTTCTATTTTTTTTATGACTTCGCTTACAGACATCTGGTATCTAAAATATTATATATAGAGAGTACCTTGAAAATTTTTAATATTAAAGTTTACTTAGATTGGCAAGAAGGCTCAACATCTAAGGGCACTTGGTGCCAAGCCTGATGGCCTGCCTTAGATCCTTGGGACCCACAGCATGGAAGGAGAGAAGTGACTCCTGAAGGCTGTCCTCTGTCCTCCACGTGCACTATGGCAAGCACACTCCCCAGTGCATGAGGGGATGTAACACAGACCTTTATAAGCATGTTCCCTCATGGCCTCCTTGGCCTAAGTCTGGTTTCATATGCTTCTAAAGCTCTGTGTTAGCCCAGAGAAGAATTTCCAGACTGAACTCATTCTTGGGACAGGCCCTGTTCATAGAAGACAAGTTTCTGCTCAGAATTTTGTGTTTGGTTTGAGTGGTGGCAGTTAGACCTGTGTGACTCATTTGTAAGGCAAAATTAAAGCCAGAAAGTGTCAAGAGCTGACTAAAAGTTTGAAAATAGCAGAAAGAGGTTTCTTTATAATGCCATGGCATTCACACAGGGGCTCCTGGAATCAACATTCCTCTGCCACCCAATGGTAGTACCAAGATTCTTCAAAAGTTGCTGCAGGGCTTAAGGAAGGCTGTGGGAGATCATAATGTAATTAAACAGAATCAAAGCTCTAGTAGAAAGAATACAATTCCAGCAATAAATACAATGTGTACTTCTTTTTCTGTTGCTGCAAGCAAGGGAGTTTTGATTGTTACAAGAGTAACTTAGAAAGGAGCTGGGAGGGTCTCTGGCTGCCTCTACCCAGCGCAGGCTCAGTCCTTTCCTCTGCACTTGTTTTTTCCTTTTCCATTTCCTAGAGGATCATGGAAAGACCAAAGGCACACAGCCAGAAAGAGGAGCTAACAAGGCCACGCTGACTTCCAAGAGCAGCTGTCAGTGAGGCTCACTTTAACAATGTGTTCTATTTAATGCAACACATTCCAAGTACCGCTATTTCTGTAGCCAACATCGCAAGTAATCAATGATCTCCTTCTCATTCAGCAGCTTTAAAAATCTGTGCATGACAGTCTGAATTTTGGGTGCTTGGGACCATGTGTGCTGGCCAGGTACCCTCCTGGATAGCGTTAAATATGTAACTCTGAGAGCAACCCAGGAACAAATACAAACAGAAAAGGCAAAGCAGGAACCACAGAAGAAAAGTTGACAAGCCCACCCACAAGTTGTCCAACCTGGGACAAAACCAGATCCTGACAGGACAGAAGGAAAGGCCCTTGGATTCACACTGTCCTGTGTGCCTAACCCAGAGTTCTTCAGGTTCTGCCTGGAGGTCAAACACTCGGGCCAGATGAGTCATCCAGCCTTCAGCTGGAACCCGGCTCTAGAACTAGGGAATGCCCTGGTTTTGAGTGTGAGTCTGTCACTTGTGAATGACTTGCTATACCTACGAGCTGATGTCTGGCACCTGATGTGTGCAAGTGTGCATAAGCATGTGAGGATGAATGCCCACTGTGTGGGGGAAGGGGAGAGAGGCAAGGGCAAGCCCATAACTGTTCCCCAGAAACAGGAAAGGCTCTTTTGCAGAAAGGAGTCCCTGTTTTGT